>NW_003852398.1:21162848-21166563 GCF_000181295.1 Otolemur garnettii | reverse complement strand
TCAAGTAATGAACAGTTAAGTACTTGAGGATATTTAAAAAGATAAACTGAAAGTTCCTTCATTGCTCAAAAAGAGTTATATCATGGATGAGGGGGTCCTTTTGTCCCTGCTTAGTTCCAGAGAGCACAGTAAGAATCAATATTGAATCAATGTGGGTGGCACCTATGGCTCAGCGAGTAGGGTGCTGGCTCCACATGCTGAGGGTGGCATGTTTGAACCCAGCCCCTGCCAAACTGCAACAAAAAAATCACCAGGTCTTGTGGTGGGTGCCTGTAGTCCCAGCTACTCAGGAGGCTGAGGCAAGAGAATCGCCTAAGCCCAAGAGCTGGACGTTCCTGTGAGCTGTGATGCTATGGCACTCTAGCGAGGGCAACAAAGTGAGATGGTCTCAAAAAAAAAAAAAAAAGAATCAATATGTAAGAGTTAAAATGAGGTGCTCAGTATAGCAGGGGAAAAAACTCCAACCCTAATAACTGTCCAAAAATGGGCTGTGTCTTGAGGTTGTGAGTTTTCTTCACAGAAAGTGTTTGAATAGAACGAGAATGAGCTCTTTTGGTGAGGCATTTGTGCATTTGAAAGGGTTTGGATCAGATGACCTTGAAACAGTTCTTTCCAACAGTTAGGATTCCAAGGTCTTACTTTTAAGAGTCTTTTTTCCAACCATAATCACAAAACATCTAGACAAACACATATGCACCTCTGAGTTCAGCACCTGGTGTGTGGCATTTGCACAATTGAGGAACATTTCCTGATTTGTGCCTCCCCATTTGACTGCAGTGTCACTGGAGGCTACTTAGCCATCTGGCTGCTGCTACCTCCTGTCTCCTGGAGCACTGTTGCTTTCAGCTAGGTTTGGTAGTCTTGGGCTCCTTCATTTTCTAAACAGCTAAGCAATTATAATACTGGAGCAAGGACGAGGCTGATGACAAAGCCACCCTTTTCTTAGTGAGAGCAGATGAAAAACTCGACTGCCTGGAAAGAATCTACTAGTGATTCTGAATCACCGAACTCATTGCTAACTAACATTGTAATTAGAGTTAAACCACAAAAGCCGAGATTTAGGAGACCATCTGGTCTGCTGTTTGGAGAGAGGGAGAGAACATTCCACCCTTGGAGAATGGAGTTGCTGGGGCTCCTGAAAATGACCTTGTACTTTATTTGACTTTTTTTCTGTTCCAGTCGCCTCTGTGATGGATGGCAAATGCTTCACTGAAAAAACACAGATGTTGTCCAAGACCTTGACAGAATGGGTTGTCTCCATTCTTTGGCTTGAATCCAGGAGCACCAAATCTGTGGACATTTCCTGAGGGCCTGTTAAGTACAAGATACAACGCTAGTCCCTGTAGATTAAAAACATATGGCAACTTTCCTTAAGAAGAAAAGAATTTAATTGGAGGGCAAAGCATAATTGCTTGAACAATTAAAATGACAAGCCCAAAGATGTCAAAGTAGAGGGACCCTGGTGAAATGTGCTTTGAAGACAACAGGGATAATTGTGGGCTGCAGTGGTCCATGGACACTTCAGTATAGAGATGTTAGCTGGGCCTTATGGACTTGACTAGGTCAAAGGGCACTCAAGTAAAGCTGTCATGTGCACCCCAAAGCCTATTTGGAAGGCTTAGAGTCCATCCATTTGAGGAGAGCACTCTCATTGGATGTTATTTAGCATTCTTTCCTGGTAGATAGGGAGCTAAATGATTCAGTTATGTATCCTTAGCATGTTTATCCTATACTCTACTTGCAAACTTTGAAAGTAATGTTTCAAAGGCAATTCTTTTCTGCATTATTGCCTTTGACTTTGAGTTACAAACCTGCATCATTTATTGTAATTTCCTGACACATGCTGCATCTGTTGTACCAAATATCTCCCTCCCTTTAATACCCATTTATGGGGCCTAAGTTTGACCTTGAGAATCATATGGAAAAAATATTACCTCTTTTCTGTAGCCTGGTAATTCTGATATTTGAAGTCAGATATTCTACCTTCTCTGAATTTTGTTTCTTCTGGGTTAACCATCTTGAATTTCTCCCCCTTTTTCACAATATTGCCCTCATCATTCTGGGTACCCTTTGGTTGACATGAATTACTGTGTATACCAGTTTTGTCCAGTTTTGCACCCGTGTCACAATAATTGGGGGTACAAATGACCTATGTCTTTGATGGTAGCCTTCCATGAGTGCAATTATTTGTCTTAGGAGGAATTCTTAGTCTTTATTGGAACTGTGAGCTGTAGTCTTCTTGGGGCACTGACTACAGGGGCCAGAACTGAAGCATCTATATCAGAGAGGGCCTTGAAGAAATGGCTCCATTTTTGCTGTATCTGTCTTCTTTCATCTCCAGTCTTTTTACTACAAAGAGAACACACACACACAGATAGCATGAAGCCTTGCTGAGCATTTACTTTCTCCATAACCTCTATTATTTTGTAGGGGTTTGCTCATGAAATTATTCAGGCAATTAAATCATTCATTTGCTCGTTTATTGAGCACCCTATATAATAGACTTGTGCTACAGATGCAAATTCAAGGTAGAGTATGTGTCCTCAAGGAAGTCATAGGCTTAATAGAGATAGGTGCTTAAGTGATAGATTGCAGTTCAGTGGGGTAAATGCTAAATGAGCATAGTAAGGACACAAAGCACCGGGAGGAGTTAGGGGATCTTACTGCCAGAAGATCACAATGACCAGATCATATGCTGCTTGAAAGCAGGGCCAGGGTCTTGTTCATCTCTTTTAGCCTCTGCTCCTAGCATAGGGCCTAACACACGATAAATGCTCAGTTAATATTCATGAAAGAAGCAGAAGGAGCTGCCATTTTCCATCAGAGCTGGAGCAGCTCTTCTCTGAAGTTGCATTCAACAAGCAAAGAATCAGAGAAGGAATAAAGGAATAAAGGATGCCCCTTATTGCTGGCATTTTGCCAAGAGAATTCAGAAAGAGCCCCCCAAACTGAGCTTTCCAGCATGAAAATCGCCATGTCTTCAGTACCTTTGTGTTTTAACTTGTGCATTTCTCACCCCGGCTTCTGAGGTTCTAGAGGAAACCTGTTTCCTAGCACTTGGTTTTGAGGAAATAAGAAGCAATGTCCCTATTCCTGTGAAAGTCCTCCCACTTTCCTCCCCGTGGCAGACTCTCCTTCTGCATTCCCGATTGCTTCTATACTCTCCTCTCAATAGGTGGTGGTAACTGTCAGCATGCCAATCAAAGGCGAGAGCTTTAACTACTCAGCTAATGTCAGATCCCTTTGCTATCTGCCAATTACACAGCCACTGGGAAAATGCCCATTGCTCTATATAGCATTTGTGCCTCACTCCCCCAAACACCCAGAGTAAGTACTGAAATGTCTACAAAAGTTTGTATGTATCTTATTCCATTAATTCTTCTATGAGATTGTCAGGGGAGGTGTCTTCTCTGCTATTTATAATGATAAGTCTATGAGGAACTTTGGTTTTTCCAAGGTCAAACTGTTTTTAAGAGTTGAGATTTAAACCCAAAGCTTTTATTATGATTTTTACAATAAAATTTCTCCCATTTATGAGAGTTAGATTTGCTCACTGTAGAAAATCTGTATAAACAGGAAAAGTGAAATCCTGACACAGAGATGATTTCACAGCCTGGGGGTTCTTCTGGCCTTTTTAATTTATATACCTAGATATATTTTGATTTTATACACAAACATTTTTATTGATGTTGGAATCTTCTTGTACCTACTATTT
>NW_003852398.1:21162147-21162394 GCF_000181295.1 Otolemur garnettii | reverse complement strand
GTGGTAGCCCAGAGGGCATGCACAGTTGTAAGGCTGTTAAGCTATTTTTTCATACCACTAAATTGCCCCCTAAAAAGACTGTATAAACGTCAACGTAGGGAATAAAGGCACTGATTTTCATACTCCATGACCAAATCTAACTATAATTTAGCCATGATAGGCTAAAAATGAGATTTCATGTTTTAATTTCCATTTCTTTGATTACTGGTGTAAAAGAACATTTTTTGTAAGTGTATCAGTCATTTCT
>NW_003852398.1:21159481-21161821 GCF_000181295.1 Otolemur garnettii | reverse complement strand
AGGGAAAAATAAATAATTCAAACAGATCCTGAGATAGAGGTATTTCTATTTCTGCTGATACATAAGATTACTGTGTGTTTTAAGCATTTACCTATATAGATCAGTGCTTTCTGATGGAAATATAAGGTGAGCCACGTATGTAATTTAACATTTTTTTTATTTTTTATTTTTTAAACATTTTTTAATGACATAATAAAAAAAGAGAAACTGGTGAGATAAAAACATTTTATTTAGCCCACTATATTAAAACAATACCATATCTATATACAATCAATATAAAAATTAATGGTGGTATTTTATATTCTTTGGTCTCATACCAAGTCTTTGAAATTTAACATGCGTTTTATATTTAAGTACATCACAGATTGGACTAGCCACTTTTCAAGGGCTCAGTTGTCATATTGTGGCCAGTGTGGCTGGGGGCTTTCATTTTGGTCCGTATGTTGGGCGGGCTGTCTGGAATGTCGGGCATGAGATTTACAGCCCCAGCCCCATGTGATTTTAGAGGTGGAGAAGAATTAGTCATTACTGGACACTGAGGGGAGGAGTCTGTTTGTCAAGGCCTTGCACCTGGGGAGTGGTGAGGAATTGACACATGTCTCTGTCCACCCAGTACCAGTACTCCTTTCATTTGAGGACTATTGGGAGGTAATAAAGTGCAGGCCACATGGTAAACTCTTACTGGAGGGTGAAAGCAGTGTCATGGTTATGGTTCTACTACACACAGCACAATGACTACATTAAAATAAGTTTCAACTCTCTAGGAAATAGAGAATGGATAAGCAGAGATGAGAACTTCCTGGGAAGCCTTTATTCTCAGGCCCAGTCTGAGGCTTTGTATCTTTCTGATCCTTAAGGATATTTCTGTTTTTTAAGTCAAATGGATTCTGGTCCACTTTTAGGAACATTTCCTTAGTAGTCGTTGCCTCTGATGGATATACAAGTGGCCAGCAGGTGGCGCCAGAGACAGCTGCTAACCAGAGAGAGGGCTATCTGGCTTGGACAGCTACAGGGCCCCTGGCCAGTGATCTGCATTTGGGGCCTCCATGCTGATGTGTTGGGAAATTGGATGTGGGAATTCACTTCATCCTTTTACTATGAAAAATGAGTAACTGAAGAGATAATTCTTATTGTCTAAAATACCAATAAAAATTCTTTTCACTTTAATAAAGATTTATGAAAAGCCAATTCCAGACCTGGCTGGGAAAAGCATAGAGAAAATCCTGAAGGAGATAATTTTAAAGGCTTAATATAAGAAGCCTTTAAAGATAAAATACTTCATTGATAGATTTTATATTGATTATATGTCAATATATAAGCAACGTTGATGATACCCAGAGTGGAAAAAGTGACAGAGTGAAAGGAAAAGTGGTAGAGAAGGGCCTTGTGGAAAGAAGAGCACGAAACAGGATTAACCAGTCATGGGTGACTTCATGGACGACGTGGCCCCCCCAGGCTAACCTGTGGTGTAGCGATGAGGACAAGTGGTCAGGAATGGGGTCAAAGATTCTCAAGTGGCATGAGAGGGTCTAGGGAACTTAGATCTAAGGTTGGAAGGGACCGCAAATATTTTTCAATCCAACCCCTACTGCCCACATGTGATGTTTGAAGTCCTCTCTCAGAATACCTACTAAGTGAGGATGTTTGTGAGGTGCAAAGGGAAAGTCTGTACGAGTTCAGCAGGACTCACAAACTCACAGGGTATAAGCAAGCAACCCCTGGGCTGGATCTGGTCCACGTATATGTGTTATATGGCCTACACAGTATTTTTAAATGTTTTCAAATGAGTTGTTAATAAGTAAAAATCTGGAAGTACCACTGAAATGTCCAGATTCCTGACTAGAAGTGAGTGGCAGTTGTCCCCTTCGGTCAGGTCAAGTGTGCCTCTGCTTCTCTGGCTTTGAGCCCCTGCTGACCTTGCAGGCTTTAGCTAAACTGCCCCATCGCTCGAAGGTTTCATGTTTTCTATGAGTACAGGATTTCAGAAAGCACTAATATATATCCATACATATCTCTTAATAGATCTCTCAATGAACATAATGCAAAGTGTAGCAGATAATTTATGTTGAATAAGATAAAAAGAGAGGATATTATTTTCTTAAAATGTTTAGAATATAAAAAAGTATAAGAAAACAAAAATCACAGCAGGGATTGATGATCAAAAGCAGGGAAATCAGAGTCTACCCTGTAGAAAGTTTAATCAGGAACAGGGGATACATTGTAGAAACTTCTTGAGAATAAAGAGAAAAGGGATAGGGATGAAAAGAGAGTGAAAGAAGGCAGATCCCAAATGTAAGCTACAAATAACAGGAATTGTCGAAGAAAGATACAGAGCAAACA
>NW_003852398.1:21157765-21158605 GCF_000181295.1 Otolemur garnettii | reverse complement strand
GGCCTCAGGCTGCTTCCACTCCTGGCAGAAGCAAAGGGAAACCTACCTGTGCACAGATTGCATGGCGCAAGAGGAAGTGAGAGAGAGTGGGGAGGTGCAGGCTCTTTCTAACAACTGGCTCTGGAGAGAGCTGATAGAGGGAGGACTCATTCTCCTATCCCCAGGGGGGGCATTAATCTGTTCACAAGGGATACACCCCCATGATCCAGACACTGCCCTTTTAGGCCCTGCCTTTCACCACCACCACACTGGGGATTAAATTTCAGCATGAGATGTGGAGGGGACAAACATCCAAGCTATAGCAGTCACGTAAATGGTTCGTAACACACAGGTTAGATTTGTGCGTGAGTGACCATTTATTCACTCAATGACTTTTAATATTATCAAAATGCCCAGCCTTCCCGGTAGCCCTGGAAACATGTTTCCTTGTACATTTTTACCTGAGAGCCCAAACAAAGCATCCGAAGTTCACAGCAGCAGAAAACACTAAAGGGACTCCAGAACTTTACCCTTTCAGCAACTATTTCAGAATTGGGGTTTTTTTTTTCCCTGCTCAATACATTTGTACCCGCAGAATTGTTCACCACTAACTCTGTTTATCTAGTTTAGACAAAGATGGCTCCAGTCCCTTTGGCTGAATTAAATAAGAAGACTCAGGAACAGATAGTTTTAAATCGTTATTTATTTATTTAAAAATCTTTCTTGTCACCACGAAGATTGATAATTGTATGGAACAAGAGACTTGCATGCATTGTGCTCAGCTTTTGCTAGAGTAAATGTTTCCACTGGGCATTGAGCTGTAGATTCCAACATTAAGATTTCAGCATGAAAAAAAAAAAA
>NW_003852398.1:21149205-21157657 GCF_000181295.1 Otolemur garnettii | reverse complement strand
ATGCCTTGCACCTGGTCTGTATTTCCCTGTGTTTGTGAGACTCTAATGATTTCTAAAATCAGCCAATGTTTTCCTTCCCCTCCTTCCTTTCTCCCTCCCTCTCTTCTTTATTTCTTTCCCTCCCTCGCTTCCTTCTTTATTTCTTAGCAGAACAAAGCCAGTGCCTTAAATTAAGTTTATTTTTGCTGGTTGCATAATCATGGAATTCTAGACAGATCTGGAAATGGTCTCAGGAGTTGGTCAACTCTAACTCCACAGTGGAGACAAAACTCTCCTCGAGATTATTTGGGTGCCGTTCAGTTAACCTTCCCTTGTTTACCTGCCGTGCCAGGGTGTTGACCACCTCAGACTGGGATGACTCACTTAGGAGAACCTTCTGCCAGTTCTTGGAGGTAAATGACCCTGTCTTCTTTAGGGTGGCCTTCTGCATCTGGAAGGGGCCGCTTTATCCTCCCAGGGAATGAAAGTCCTCATGCCCTTGATAATAAAGAACTCTTTTAAAAATCCAACTGTATTCAGGCAGGTTTGATAAATATGTAGTTTGAATGAATGTACATGATGAGTTAGAATAGAATTTTTAAAAATTACTTTCTGCTCAAATAATTACTGTACTGTAAGCTTGTAAAGTGAAAAATATGTAGTGTGACTCGAAGAGTCCATGGGTGGACCCATGGGTGAGACCTCTCTCCGGAAACTTTCCTTATACCCAACAGTACAGTAGGATGGTTAAGAGTTTGGTTTTGGAGTCAGATTGCCTGATATTCTTTCTCTGGCCCTTAAAAATTGCATGGATTTGGAAAGCCCCTACCTCATAGACTTGTTAAGGGGATTCAGTAATAGTGTGTTTAAATGCTTAGTGTCATTCCAGGTACATATTAAGAACATAGTAAGTGTTATTTCTTTTTAGTACTGCTGTTACTACTTCTACTGCTACTACTTCTACTACTACTTTTACTACTCAACTCCTAAAAGTCTACCAGTAGGCCGAACTTTAGTGAGAAGAAGTTCTGAATTCGTAGGTTCAGACTGGGGCTGGGGAATCGAATCTCCCTTTTTGGTAAGTTCCATGAAGGCTTATCAAGCAGGTGGTTCTCAGACCATGCCTTGAGGAATGGTGCACGGAGAAATTCTTTGCTGTTAGGATTTGATGAATTTAGGGCCTCCAGCCAAAGTGTAAGCATCTGTGCAACAGGCTTTCACTCTTAGCAGTTTGCTAACAAGTAGTCATAAGCAAAGAGTTCTGGTAAACTTGCTGTTCATAGCACATTGTGCACAAGCTGGTGATACGGAGACCTTAGTTACTGCACTTACAATGTTCAGAGCCCAGTGGAAGAGAACGCAAGGTTAATATGGCTGCCATCGATCGTATCCAAGAGGATTTTAGGTGCTATGTGAATAAACATTTAAAAAATATTAACTATTGTGTATTACCTTCTCTTTTTTGATATGAATTACAGGCTTTCCATTTAAAGTATATAGTAATGATGTTACATATGACAAAGTACATAGCAGTAATATAAAGTTTGTCAGGGAAAACTATTTCACTTAAAAAAAGTAAGTTGATCCAGACATATTAAGAGAGTAGTAGGAGTTGTAGACAGAGTCAAAAATCTTGAAGAGGGTATGTGAATGACCGAAATTTAGGAAATGCTACATTTAGGTTAGAGGGATAATAAGCTATAAAGAATGTAGTTCCTTAGAATAGCTGAGGGCCAGTGAACTCATCCTGGGAAGGCAGATGAGTTTCATGATGAAGGAAGTGGTAGTCTTTCTCCCTTTTCTCCCGCCTGTTAATAATATAAAAATTACCATGGAAGGAACGCCCACCTGTACGGAGTACCCACTCCTGTCAGTGGTTTGTCCCCATCATCTTATTTAATTCTCATAACAACCCTGTGAGGTGGGATGAATGCTACCCGCGTTATGTAGACTAGGAAGTCAAAGTCACAAACTTAGGAAGGGGAAGGAGGTTTTGAGCCCAGGAAGCTCACTCTGAACCCTGGCTCTAAACCAGCATTGTATCATCTTGACCTGGTTAGGGAGTAGAACCTGGCTAGGGAGTGGTTGTGGTGAGGGCCTGGAGAAGATGTCTGGTGGGCAAGGTGTGTATGAGGTGTGGAGGCTTGGTAGGACTGACTGCATAATTCGTAGGACCCCGTGCAAAATGAAAACAATAGACCCTTGTTCTTAAACTATGAAGAATTTCAAGATAGGGATAGCAGAACATTCAACCAATGTGGGGCTCCATGCATAGGTTGCCACCCGCAAATCTGGCCCTAGGACAGAGTAGACTAGAGAGGGAATGAAAAAGACACAAAGGAGGGATACCAAGACCCTGCACTTTTTAAAAATTTTCTAACAACTGACCTGAGGAGCTCTGTTATAAAGCAATTTCCTCCTGGGTTTTTTTTTTTTTTTTTTTTGCCTTTTGAGGAGAAGGAAATCTCTCCTCCGTAAACACTAACCCGGATAAAGAAGGTTCCAGTGCTCTGTGATGACTTCAGAGACCTTAACACAGCTCCAAATGTCAATATGCCTTCCATGGGCTGTGCAAATAAGAGTCCTGTGGGTAATTGCATTTTTAATAAAATACAGTTTGCAGATTGATAGTCAAATAGATTTCCTGTTCTGGAAGCTTGGCCTTTTTTCCTAGGCCTGCCACTGAACCCTGCTCATGTTGTTCCCCTCTTGCAAATCCTCTATAATTAGGAAAAGAATGTTCATTAACTTAAACCTTCTGATACTCTCAGTTCCTGCAAATTCATTGTGTGGCAGAGCTAAATGTTATGAAAATTGCCATTTATTGCTGCATATTCAGAATGTGTCTGTTTAATGAAATAACCTAGAAACGAATTGTTTTTGGACTTTGTTGGTGGTTCCAGATCACAGTGATAAGTAATCAAACATATGAAATGAAATTTTCACAGAAAATGCACACGTGTGTTGCCTCATTAAGCAACCTTGATATATGAATGTCTAGATTTATAATGCATATTTCAGGAACCATTATTTACTTTTCAAGGTGATTTTTAGCTTTGCAAAAGCATTTGCTATAGCTTTCCTTTATAGAATAGCTTCCGTAGGTATATTTGAAAGATACTTTTAATTTAAGAAGTGATCAATTAGCACGCAATTGTTCAGGATGCTGTCTTTGTGCAGAGTGAGGTACATCTGTAGTCCCCTGGAACAGAAGTCATGCGTTTTTGAATTTTGTGTCGTTTTGTGTTTAGGACTGGTGCTGGCTTCAGCATCAAACTTTCATTTCATTAATTCTGCATTTATGGGTCCTATTATGAGCAGCTTCTAACCTGGAAAAATATGCAGCTTTGTCAAATTAAAGCCTGTTTTTTTTTAAAAAAATTCTTTTCATAGAACATGCAATCTATGTGACAATAGGGAGCTGCTCTGGTGAATCCTTTTTGTTGAGTAGTGATTGTCAGGAGTGGATAAACATTCACAGACATTAAAGGAGCAATACTTTTTAGAAAGAATCTGGACTGGTTTCTTAGTGCCCCCTGCAGGGAAAATATGCATATTTCTATGAAGAGGATAATTGTCAGGGTCATTGGATATTCATTCCCTGTCTAAGGTGGTGCCTGATACATAATAGGACAGCAATAAAAGACGACTGAGTGACTGAGTCAAGGAAACACTTCTACATGAATTTTCCAGACAATGAGATAATAATCTTTCAATCATTTGAAACTTGAGTCAAAGGAATTTCCAAACAACTAGTTTTCTGTTATACATATGAAGATGTTGTCATGGATATCAGACAGAGCTGCTTATGGGTGTCAAGCTTATTTTTCCCACCTGGAGACAGTAATAACTTGTGATGATGGTGATGAAATGCTATTCATTGAGCTCCTGTGGACACTTCACACATGTCACTTCATTTAATCCTCATAGTAACTTTGCAAGATAGGTATTATTATACCCATTTTATAGACTCAGAAACTGAGGCCCAAAGAAGTAAATTTCATCAAGGCCACACAGTTAGTAGCTGGCTAGAACCTTTTGGGTTCCAAACCTCGTATATATTATTTTCCATACCATATTACCTACACAAAGTCTTATACCTTGCTATTGCCTGGGACAGGATCAGAAGGCAAGTTTCTTATTCTAATGGCTCTGAGGCAGGCTGCTAACTAAACTTCAGACAGAGAGATAAAGGAAACACTAATCAGAATAGTCAAAAGACATTGTATTTTAACTATAACCACCAAGGGTGAGAAAATGGGCACCAGTGGCCATCCTCAGTATGTCCATTGCAAATTGTCAATGAATTAGGATTATTCATGGGATATTTAGAGTAATCAGGGTGAGATGTGCCAATGTAGCAGAAAAATCACACAATTTACAGTCATGAACTTGGTTTTCAGTCATGAATTGATAACTTATTGTATAATCATGAGCAAGTCACTTATCATCTTTGAACTTGCCTCCTTGTTTAAAAAATATTGGGGTGGGGGGTGGTTTACAAACACCTATCTGACACGGTGATATTAAATGAGATCTTGTCTGGTAAATGTTTTCTAGACTAAAATATGGTTCAATGCATTCTTTGTTCTTAATCACTTACAATGATTTTTCTTATTTTATACTTTTGGTTTTGTTTTATAGACATTGTTTTAGGCACGTTTTATAAATCTTTCAATTCAAGTTTTTCTTATTGCCTTCTTTGATGGCTTTGATGGTGAGCAGTGGTTTCTCTTTTATAATTGGAAGAAGTGTAGTTGGTTATAAAGTTTATTAAGGTTGGAAAGTCATGTTTAGTATCTGGATTATGAAAATCATTTGCATAGAAGAGACTGGTGGGGGAATAACTTTAACAATAGTCAATGTCAAAAAGTCTTTGGGATGTTCGCTGATGACAAGTTCAATAAGATGTAGGGAAAAATTAGCTGGATTAATGAATGTACACTGAGTGCCCAGAACAGAGGGCATAGCAGTACCTGGAACCAGTCGGCCACCATGGTGAATCTGTAATTTGAGAAGCCTTACTTTAAAAAGCATGCTGCTTCACACCTTTGCCAATATAGCAGTCTTTTTAACTATACCTATTTTATTTTTTAAAGTTAAAACATTATTTTATTTTATTTATTTTTCACAATGATGGTACATTTCAAAACTATTAAGAAAAGAGTATAATTGTGCAAAGAAAACTATACCTGTTTTAGTGGGTGAGAAAGGTATCTCTCTGTGGTTTTATGTGCATTTCCCTGAAAAGGAAATATACACCTACCCCGTGAACCCAGTTATTCCACTCTTAGGTATTTCCTCAAAAGAAAGGAAATGTACACTCGGACAAAAACTTCTAAAAGAATGTTTATAGCAGCTTCATTCAAAATAGCCCTAAACTGGAAATAGCCAAATGCTGGTCAACAGGAGAATAGATCAACAAATTATGGCGTATTACTACTATAGAATAAAAATAAATAATAATGGTAACAAAAATGGAAAGAAATACAGATGGTACCCAATTCACGATTATCTAACTTACAACTTTTTTATTTTCTGTGGGGCAAAAGTGATAAGCATCCAGGAGAAACTGTACTTCTCTGGAGATGCCGGTGAGTAGCCTCGAACCACAGCTCCCAGCCATCTGTGCATTTTATGACTTACAATATTTTCACCTCACAATGGGCTTATTGAGAAGTAACTCTGTCTTAAGTCAAGAAGCACCTGTGCTGTAATGGACACTATGGATGAATCTCAGAAACATTATGCTGAACTAAAGAAGCCAGATACCAAAGAGGGCTTACTGTGTGATGACAGGAAAAACTCACCTGTGGTGATAGATCAGCGGCTCCTTAGGGGGCGTTCCCTTGGAATGGACACTAGGGAACTTCCTGAGGTGATAGAGATGTTCTGTGTTTTCACAGGGGTATAACTTTCATAGGTGTGACCTGTTGTCAAAACTCATCAAATTGTAATATCTAAAGTGTGTGCTTTTCACTGTATATACTTTATACCTCAATAAAGTTGATTTATAAAGTAAAAAACCCTAAGAGATAGTGAAATGAAGGCCTTTTGGATTTTGAGGCATCTTGGAGCCTTCCCCCAGGTCGGGTCCAAAGCTCCAGCCAGGAAAAAAGAGATCTGAGGGAAGGCAGGGGAGGCAGCCCCTCCCCCTAACCTCCCCAGCTGACCCGACTGAAGGGCTGCCTTGTGAGGGATTAGTCACCCACTGTGTATCACTCCAGAAGAGAGCACAGGGAGTGTCAGGGAAGCAGATAATTTCTGTAAGGCAGAGTGTTTTAGGAATTAGAGATGTCTTGTTATAGAATGGGCTGTCTCAGGGGAGTGTGAGCTCCCTGCCACTGAACAGAGTTGGGTCACTTTCTGTCACCACGCTGTAAGGTGGGTTCATGTAGTGGCTGGGAGATATCTTTTTCATTTTAATGGCTGCATTATACATGTATTCTATTGTATGTATATATCATACTTTATTTAACCCATCCAATATTGATGGACATTTATATTGTCTCCCACATTTTGCTATTGAAAACTAGGCTTCAATAAATCATTTGGTTCTGAGGTCATTTGGTACATGTGCATGTATACCTGTAGGATTAATTTCTGGATGTGAACTTGTTGAATGAAAAGACATATGGACTCTTTAAACATTTTGATAGATCTTGCCAATTTTCCCTGCATTAAAGTTATACCAATCTACCTTTCACCAGCAATAGTGCCTGTTGACCCCAAATATTCTACATTTTTGATCTTTGTCAACCAAGAGAGTGAAAAAGAGGTTAAACATCTCTTCATATATATATATTTTTTTCTTCTTCTTTTTTTGTAAAGACAGAGTCTCACTTTGCCACCCTCAGTAGAGTGCTGTGATGTCACAGCTCACAGCACCTCCAGCTCTCAGGCTTAGGTGATTCTCTTGCTTCAGTCTCCCCAGTACCTGGGACTACAGGCACCCACCACAACGCTTGGCTATTTTTTTGTTGTGGTTTGGTTGGGGCCGTGTTTGAATCTGCCACCCTTGGTATATGGGGCTGGCGCCGTACCCAATGAGCCACAGGTGTTGCCCATCTCTTCATATGTTTAACAGGAATTCGTGTTTCCCTTTCTGTGAATTTTCTGTTCATATCCTTTGCCATTTTTTTTTTGGATTGGTTCAGAAGTATAATAATTTTCCATTATTGAATGTATTAGAATGAAAATGTCTTTAATGTTCTCTTTACTCCCTGTTTCCTTTCAGACTTTAACCATTATTTAAAAAATTGATATACAGTAAAACTTACTTTTTTGGTGTTCTGAGTTTTGACAAATTTGTATAGACGAGTATAACCACTCCATGATCAGGATATAGAGCAATTCCATCATCACCAAAAACTCTCTGTGCTGCTCCTTTTGCTTAAGTTCTTATCAGCCCTAAACTTTGGTATCATTACTCTGCTTGCTATAGGTATGTTCTGCCTTTTCCCAAATGTGATGTAAGTACAGCAGTCCTTGCCTTGCAAATATCTGACTTACATATAACTTGCACTTATGAGTGGAGGCTATTATAGTAAGTTCCCAAGGTACAAACATCTGACTGATGTATGACTCACACTTATGAATTAAAGCTATTACAGGTAATAGGTAAATATACCTGTTCCAACTTTCTAAAAAATTTCAGAGTATAATGGGGGTGCACATGTCTTGGTTGCATAGTTTGCTTTTGTGTATTTTACAAAACTATGACAAGGTTTTAAGTGTGCCCTTCGCCCAGAAAGTGTGTGTTGTACCTGTTAGGAGTGAGTTTGCTCAACCCCTCCCCTCCTCCCACTTACTTGAATTCCATAGAGATTGGCTTCCCTATATGTACATAAGTGTTGGTCAACTAGTTCCAATCTAGTATTGCGTACATGCGTTTGTTTTTCCATTCTTGTGATACTTTATTTAGGAGAAAGTTCTCCAATTCCATCCAGGTTGTTACAAAAGATACTAGGAGACCTTTTTTTTCTTTAATGGATGAGCAGTATTCCATAGTTGTTCCAACTTCCATACAAATTCAACTTAGAACCTGTCTCATTCGTAACCCGGGGACTGCCTGTTTGCAACTAGTTGAGAGTGGTTTCCTTCTCTCAACATGATGCCTTTGGAATCATCCCTGATGTTATAAATATCCAATAGTTCATTTCATTTCGTTGCTGAATGGCATTCCACTACATGGAAGTGCTACAATTTCACCCACTGAAAGACATCTGAGTTGTTTCCAGTTTTTGTGATGAATAGGCCTGTTTTAAACATCACATACATTTTTTTGTGTGTAAATATAAGCTTTCATTTCTATTGGGTAAATACCCAGGAGTCAGTTTCTCTTGACTATGTTTTTCCTTTACTGCAGTCATATTCTCCTGTCCCCCCCCCACCCTGTATTATAATATTCTATTGTGTACCACTCGTTGACGCCCCCCCGCCCCGTATTATAATATTCTATTGTGTACCACTC
>NW_003852398.1:21126934-21147442 GCF_000181295.1 Otolemur garnettii | reverse complement strand
CGTATTATAATATTCTATTGTGTACCACTCATTGACGCCCCCCCGCCACGTATTATAATATTCTATTGTGTACCACTCATTGACGCCTCCCCGCCACGTATTATAATATTCTATTGTGTACCACTCATTGATGGTACACTGTAGAGGCACTGGATTCTATAATCTCTCTCTGAAGATGATTTGTTTTTGTTTAGTATACAGTACTAACTCGTATACAGTTCAATTACTAGATGATCATCCAATAATTGTGTAGATTTTGCCTTACATTTTGTTATGCCGTATCTGTGGAAAGCCCGAGTGGTTCCAAAGCCCCTCTAATTTGGTGGGACTCAGCTTCTAAGCTCTTTCCTCTGTGGATCCTGTCAGGGCTTAGGTTAAGGCTAGGGTAGGTCTAGAATAGATTTTATTCCAGCATATTCCTTACTCCTGAGAAGAAGACTTTCTGGTCTGTGCCCTTGCTGCCTGAGAAGTTAACGAGCTATCAGTAAAGTCTTTCTACTCAGACTGGACTAAACTTCCAACGTTCTCTAGTGCTACTTGATCACTAGTATCTTTGTTTCATTATCAAGCTCACAGCCACCAGTCTTTGGTAAGCCACATGCAGTCCCATTCTCTGCTTATGAGCTCAGGCCTTGGACTGGGACTTTTGGGGAACCCCAACACAAACTTCTGTGTTGTCTCTTTGTTATAGTTATCCTTTCAAGTGCCCTGTCCCCTAGTTTCCAGCTGCATCTGCTGCCCAAAACTGTGACCTTTGCTACTTTAGCTCAGCAGAACCACTGCCTTCTGTTGGGACTTCAACTTTACTGCACCTAAGTTGAAAAATTATCCCCAGGCAGGTTGCTCCAGTGCCTGAAATCTGTGGCTTTCTCTACTTGTCTGTTTTTATAGTTTTTTTTTTTTCTTTTTTGTGGCATGAGGCAAATCTGGTACCAATTACTTCTATCAGAAACCTACTTGAATGACAGATCTAGATGATTTATTAAGGGCAACTTGGGGACTTCTGCTTACAACCTAACTTTTCATTAAGGGCAGTTTTGTTTTTTCAGTGGTCAGAGAACTCTGTACTGAAGGCTACTAGGGATCTGACCTGGTTTGGTCATTTTTGTGTTCTTATGTTTGCTAAATTAAGTGGATTGGGAACCTTTTCCAAGTAGCTGAAACATAGCTTCTAAAACTGCACAAGGTAATGAATTTTTAATTTTCAGTCCAGTTCTACCACGGCAGTAAAAACAAGCTCAATTATATGCTTATTGGGAATTCCTGATTCTTATAAATTCTGACGAGTTTTATTACAGCTGAGATCAGGTTTTCCCCCAGCACAGCATGACTTCAGGACAGGTCTGTATTCTCAAAAGGGGGAGTTTGCTTATCTGTGGGATGGAGACAAGGTCAGGGAAGAAAAGGGAGTATATAACAAAATTGGAAAACTTTGTCCTGAACCTAGTGTTAAGTAGTAACAAATTATAGGTCATGTTGTAAGGCAGTGGTCTCCTGGATTGGGTGCCACCTCCTAGTGATGCCCACAGAAGCACAGCCACATGCTCATGTGGAACAGACCCTGAGTGCCACAGCAGCTGTATTGCAGCAGAGTGTGCACCCCTGCCACAGCCAGACATGGCCTGTTCCACCCCATTGGGCTGCAGTGCCTGAGCAGGAACACATGCTGTCTTGGCCCCCAGTTTCTCTCTAACATGCTGCCTAGACCTCCGCCATCTCTCCTTGACTGGTAGGGTAGGAGTGGCTGGGTCTGGGAGCAGACATACCTCCTGGCCCCCAGCTTCTGTCCTCGATAGGAGGGAAGACTAAGGGGTGTGGCTAAGGGTGAAGAGTAGGAACCAAGTTATGGTTGGGTACTGTTTCACAGTTGGAACAGATAGAGAGGACAGTCCTCAGGCTGTCCTGGGCCCACTGGGTACATTGTTATATATTTAAAATTGCAGATTTCTTTCAGTTTTACCCCATTCCATATGATATTGTCTGTGGGTTTGTTGAACATGGCCTCTATTAGTTTAAGAAATGTCTCACCTAAGCTTATTTTCTTAAAAGTTCTTATCAAGAAAGGATGCTAGACATTATGAAAAGCCTTTTCTGCATCAGTTGAGAGAATCATGTGGTCTTTGTTTTAGATTTTATTTATGTGGGTAATTAGATTTCTGGATTTACATACATTGAACCAAACTTGCATCTCTGGGATGAAACCCTCTTAATCATGTCTTATAACTTTGTTAATGTGTCACCGTACTCTGCTTTCTAAGATCTTATTGAATACTTTTGCATCAATATTGCTTAATGATATTGATCTGTAGTTTTTTTTTTTTTTGTTTGTTTTGGTTGGATCCTTTAAACTGAAAGCATTTCCACTCAGATCTGGAACTTGACAAGGATGCCCATTTTTGCCACTGCTATGCAAAATAGTGCCTAGCCATTGCAATCAGACAAGAGAAGGAGATCAAGAGTATTCAAATGGGAGAAAAAAAGAAGAGTATTCAAATGGGATAGAGGAGGTCAAACTCTTGCTGTTTGCAGATGACATGATCTTGGAAAATCTCAGGGACTCAACTACAAAGTTCTTAGAAGTGATCAAGGAATTTAGCAGCATATCAGGATACAAAATCAATGCCCACAAATCAGTAGCCTAATATATGCAATAACAGTCAAGCTGAGAATAAAATCAAAGACACAATATCTTTTACAGTAGCTCCAAGGAAGATGAAAAACAAAGGACATGAAAGATCTCTATAAAGAGAACTATGAAACCCTGAGAAAAGAAATAGCAGAAGACATTAACAAATTGAAGAACGTACCATGATCATGGTTGGGAAGAATCAACATTGTTAAAATGTCCATAATACCCAAAGAAACCTGCAGATTTAATGCACACCCCAGGAAAACACCAATGTCATGCTTTGAAGAACTTGAAAAAATAGTACTTCTTTTCACATGGAACCAGAAAAAAAGTGCGAATAGCCAATACAATTCTTAGGAATAAAAACAAATCTGGAGCCATCATGCTATCAGACTTCCGGTTATACTACAAGTCTACAGTAATCAAAACAGCATGGTACTGGCAAAAAAATAGAGACATAGATCTATGTAAAATAGAGAATCTAAAGATGAACCCAGCCACATATTGTCATTTGATCTTTGATAAGCCTAACAAAAGTATGCACTGGGGAAAAGAATCCCTATTTAATAAATGGTGCTGGGAGAACTGGTTAGCTACATGTAGAAGCCTGAAACTGGGCCCACACCTCTCACCATTGACAAAAATTGCCTCTTGCTTGATAAAATATTTATATTTAAGACACAAAACAATAAAAATTATAGAAGAGAGTGTGGGAAAATACTTGAAGATATAGGCCTGGGAAAAAAGTTTATGAGGAAGATCTCCCCTGGAAATTGCAGCAACTCCCAAAATAAATGGGATTTGATCAAGTTAAAAAGCTTTGGCACAGCTAAGGGTACCATAACCAAAGAAAACAGATAGCTTTTAGAATAGGAGATTGTGCATGTTATTACTGATAACTAGAATATACAGAGAACTCAAATTAATTACCAAGAAAAGAGAGCAAACAACCCCATTTCTTTGGGGTTAAGAGACTAGAACAGAAAATTCTCTAAAGAATACAGATAAGTGGCCAACAAACACATGATAAAATGCTCATTATCTCTAATCAGCAGAGAAATGCATATCAAAAGCACTCTGACATATCACCTAACTCCAGTGAGATTAGCCCACATCACAAAGTCTCAAATCTGTAGATGCTGGTGTGGATGTGGAGAGAAGGGAACACTTCAACACTGTTGGTGAAATTGCAAACTACTACAGCCTTTATGAAAAGAAGTATGGGAAATTCTCAAAGAACTAAAAGTTGATCTTTCATTTGGTCCTTTAATCCCCATTACTAGATATCTACTCAGAAAAAAAAATAAAATAATTTCATTACAGGGACATTTGTACCAGAATGTTTATTGCCCTTTAATTCATAATTTCCAAGTCATAGAAGCAACCCAAACATCCATCAAACCATGAATGGATTAATAAACTATGGCATATGTATACCATGGAATACTATTCAGCCATAAGAAGAGATGGAGACTTTACATCTTTTATGTTTACCTGGATGACGTTGAAACATATTCTTCTTAGTAAAGTATCTCAAGAATGGAAAAAGAAATATCCAGTGTCTCAATACTAATATGAAACCAATATATAAACAATTATACATCCATACAAATGATAAAACACAAATATATTCTAGCGAGAGAGAGTGGTGAGGAGGAAGAAGGAAGGGGGAGGGTGACTGGGAGGAGGAAGGAGGGCAATTGGTGGGCTCTCATCTAATGTGCACAATGGGAGGGTGTTCAGCACACCCCCTGGGTAAAGACCTCTTCTATAACTTGAACTTTAATTTGGAAGTGAGAACAATATAACCTAAAAATTTGTAACCTCAAATTAATTTGAAATAAAAAATAAAATCACAAATTTCAATCTTATTGGTTCTTTGGGAAGCTTAAGGGGAACTCCCTATATTAGGAAGTTCGTGAGGCTGGGCATGGTGGCTCACATCTGTAATCCTAGCACTCTGGGAGGCTGAGGTGGGTGGATCACCTGAGCTCACGGGTTCGAGGCCAGCCTGAGCAAGAGGAAGACTCCATCTCTAAAAATAGCTAGGCATTTTGATGGGCGCCTTAGTTCCAGATACTCTGGAGGCTGAGGCAAGAGAATTGCTTGAGCCCAAGAGTTTGAGGTTGCTGTGAGCTACAATGCCATGGCATGTCTACCAAGAGACAAAGTGAGACTCCATCCCCCTCCAAAATTATGTAACCCCAAGTTGCCAATTACCCCAGAGGCAGGAGGGAACAGCCAATCCTGCAGGGGAAGGGTGGGACAAACCAGGTAGCTTAGTTAGCTAATAAAAGATGGTGTGTGTTCAAACTTCAGGGTCTCTTCTCCACTTATAGAGAGGGACCCTTCTTGCTCTTTGAGAGATATTTCCCTTTGGTTCTGTAATAAATGTATAAATGTATGTTGGTTGCAATTACTTTGTATTTGTGCTCACTCTGTCATTGGTTAGGCACCAGTGCTCATTCTTGGCACTGGGAGCCAAGAACCAGGGAATACCCATTTCCAGAGGGACCTAGCAATGTCTTCTAACCTTTCCAATGCATCCATGTTGCTATTATGCCTTCCCTAGTAGTCAAAGAAACTGGTATTAGAATACCTGTATAGTGACAAATGACCTGATTTCCTCGTTATTCTTAGGAGATAAAGAATTGATGTGTGGTGATCCTGCAGTCCTAATTCTCATTTCTTTGTTCACTCATTGATTGAGACCTTTGTTGGTTTTCCATTGATACAATGTTCCATGACCCCGTGACTTTAAAATCTCAATGGCATAAAACAATAGGAATTTATTTAGCTCATGAGTAGGATTGTATGGGAGTTGGCTGATCCATAACATAAGTGAGGCTCAGCACAAGTGGTTGAACTCTGAGCACCATATTTATCATATTTTTTCTGGGACCCATAAATTAGCCTTGACATTTTCTTCTCATGGTTATGGCAAAGGTCTAAGGGATTAGGTCCAACTTCATGAGCACATTTTCAGCCTTACTGCATCCTATTGGCTACAGAAAAGGTGTATGCTAAGTTCAACATTAACGGAACAGATTTATGTTCTTCCTATGGGAGTAAAGAGGAGGAAGTAAATATTATTGAATAATAATCCAATCTACTTCAAGTCTCATTATATACTAGTCACTAAGGCTAAAAATGTGAAAAGACAGAGTCATTTTCCTTAGAAACATTAGAAAAATTGACCCTGGAACTTAAGTCTAAGAATCTTACAATTGATGGGTATAGATAGAAAGAAGGGGTTAAAGCTCTAGTTCAAATGAAATAAGTGCTCAGGATTTTTTTTTTGAGACAGAGCCTCAAGCTGTCCCCCTGGGTAGAGTGCCATGGCATTACAGCTCACAGCAACCTCCAACTCCTGGGCTCAAGCGAGTCTCCTGCTTCCGCCTCCCAAGTAGCTGGGACCACAGGCTCCCGCCACAACACCCGGCTATTTTTTGGTTGCAGCTGTCATTGTTGTTTTGGTGGGTCCAGGCTGGGGATTCGAACCTGCCACCTTAGGTGTACGTGGCTGGCGCCTTAGCCGGTTGAGCTATAGGCGCCGAGCCAGTGCTCAGGATGTTAGAATTTTTTGCTTTTAATTTCACTCCTTGGAGGAAGTTAAACTTGGGTTGCCAGCAGTCTATCAGAGCATTGTGTTGAGCTAAAATCCCCTGCTATTAATAACTAGGTATACTGTGATTTTGAGATTTAAAGCCACGATCACATGTTGAAGCTGCAGTTGGCCAGGAAGCTGTTTGGGTTCATAACACTTCTACAGGCATTTGGGCAAAAATGCTGAGGATTAAAGGAAAAACTCATAATTAGGTCTGTACAGAAGAACTGAGCACTACATGGCTTAGATTCAGGAGCTCTCAGTAGGAAAGAGGCAATAGAAAACTGAAATATGCAAGCCGTCCAACCACTTGAAGGAACAGTCTAGTGTTATTGAAATGAATGACTGCAGGACCAAGGGAGATCTTGATGGATAGCAGCTACCAGGGCAATGGCCTGGAAATGCTGGGCCTCATGCCTCCTATTCCGAGGGCCTTTTCTTCATGAGTTAATGTTGGGGTTGCAGTGAGGCCTGGGGAAGGCTTCACAGACATAGGCTAGAGGAATGCTGAGACTCTCATGCTTCTCCTGAGTCATCTAAAATTTATCACATGAAGGTTAGAAAGCCAGAGCTGAAGGGCTGGGCTGTAGCTTTCAGGATCCACAGAAGTCTCAAAGTCTGCCTCTTGACAACATCCAAGGATGACCTAACAAAGGAACAGAAGTTAGATAGGTAAAATTTTATTGGAACATAAGAAAAATATTTCAGGTTTTGTGGATTCTACTTTGGGAATCTGCTCTGTTCCAGCTCTCTCATTTCACAGTTGCAGAAGCAAAGGGCCTTTCCTAAGGTTGCATGAATCTATGCTCTCGTGGTAGCTACTAACAGTTAATATTTACTGAGGAATTTCTATGTGCCAGGCTGTTTTAAGCACTACATTTGCACAATATCATTTTATGTTTGCTAAAATTCCATGAAGTGGGGTACTATAACTATTCTCATCTTACAGAAGGGTAATTGAAACCCTAAGATACAATATAATTAGCCAGCTAGCAAGTGGGAGAGCCAGGATTCAAAATCAAGTGGTCTGACCCGGAGTCTGGACTCATAACTTCATTGAGGTGATATCAGTTAGTTAGACAAGGACACAAAAGGTTCTGAATAGACAAGGATATACCTCTTCCTTAAGACTGGGTAAACCCATAATTAAAAGTAGAAAGTCCTTAAATTTTCTTTATGAACAGGTGAAGCTGGAGAATACCATGAGTGGGCTGTGTCAGAACTGTGATAGGAAGTCTGGAAGCTGGGAAGTCTCCTGAGCTGTCGGGTGCTGAGTCCCAACTTCATCTCAGGCATCTTTGTCTATTGTGCCCATCACCAGTGTTTAATAACATTTATGCTAACAGTCTAGGTGTTAGAGCTGAATGGAATGTAATAAATGGTAATCACATTTATACTATTTAATAAGCATTTTGTATTTATTATTTCATTGAGGGTTCACAACAATGCAGTGACCTTTCTTTCTTTTATGGATGAGAGAGAGGCAGATAAGCTAACACCTATGTTATGAGGCAGAATGAAACAGTTGCTTATTAGAAGTATAGTCTTTGTAGTAACTTTAGGGATAATTTCAGTAAAGTTAAGGTGACAGCATGAGAAAAGGAATTGTTGGTTTCAGCAAGGGAAAATAGATCTGTGTAGTTATGTTGAGACTATCAGTTACCCAGAGCACATGATTTCATCACATGCATGATATACATCTCTGAATGGTCATTTGATTTTTCCTACTGATTTGGAATAGCACCTCGGAATCCTTCCCAACTCAGAGCTGAAGGCAGGCAATATCAATTGAACAAGTGTAAGCTTGGAGATAAACTTTTCTTGTCCTCTTGGAATGGCAGAGCCAGAAGAAAGTGAACCCAGATCTTATGACCTGACCCCACATTAGTTGCCTAACTCAGGATTAGACAGCTAGATTCCTAGACCAGTTGCATCAGCTGTGTCAACAATACCCCAGGGCTTAAAAAAAAGGCATGGCATTGGACTCAATGCCAGACCCAATGAAATAGGATTCCTGGGAAGTGGACCCTAAAAATCTGGATTTTTAACAAGCTTTCTGAGTTATTGTGAGGTAGGACAGTGAGTGCATGTAGAATACTGATGTTATATGATCTTAGTAATATTTCATTGGGAAATAGATACTAGCAATATTTTTTGTTTTACCATTGATTTAAAGCTGTGGTTCCCAACCCCTGGGTTGTAGACGCGTATTGGTCTGTGGCCTGTTAGGAACCAGGCTACACCACCGGAGGTGAGAGGTGGGTGAGTGAGGAAAGCTTCATTTATGTTTACAACTGTTCCCCATCATTGTCTGAGCTCCACCTCCTGCAGATCAGTTTTGGCATTAGATTCTCACAGGAGCATGAACTCTACTGTAAACTATACATACGAGGGATCCAGGTTGCATTCTCCTTCTGAGAATCTAATGCCTGATGATCTGAGTTGGAGCTGAGGACAGAAGCAACACACTTCAGGTGTCCCCCATCACCCCCAGATGGGATGATCTAGTTGTAGGAAAACGAGCTCAGGCTCCCACGGATTCTACCTTATGGTGAGTTGTGTAATTATTTCCTTATATATTGCAATGTTATAATAAGAGAAATAAAGTGCACAATAAATGTAATGCACTTGAATCATCCCCAGACCCACACCCTCCTCCAGTGCTCCCCTGTCGCCCACCCTCCCCAGTCCATGGAAAAATTATCTTCCATGAAACAAGTCCCTGGTGCCAAAAATGGGTACCACTGATTTAAAAACATGTATCACTAAATCACTTACACCTTTTTGTAGTTACTCTACCCCTGTGATAATCTGCCTTTAATAAAATATGCTATTTATTTAAGAATTAACTTCATGGCTGGATATGGTGGCCACTCTAGCACTCTGGGAGGCCAAGGCAAAAAATTTACTTGAGGCTGGGGGTTTGAGACCAGCCTGAGAAATATGGCAAGACCCCCTAAAAAGTTAGCCGGGCACAGTGGTGTGTAGCTGTAGTCCCAGCTACTTGAGACACTGAGACAAGATCACTTGAGTCCAGGAGTTCGAGGTTGCAGTGAGCTATTATGATACCACTGCACCCTGGCCTGGAAGACCAGAGGAAGACAATGTTTCAATGAAAAAAATTGACTTCTTGGCATTTGAATTTTGGCTCTTCCTTTATTGGCTGAATGATTTTGAATATATTTCTTAGCCCCTTAACATTCCAGTTTTCTTTTTCTATCTTTTTATTTTTTGGCTGGGGCCGGGTTTGAACCCACCACCTCCCATATATGGGGCCAGTGCCCCAGTCCTTTGAGCCACAGTCGCCGCCCATAACATTCCAGTTTTCTTACATGTAAATGGGACTATAATACCTACCTTATAAAGCTACTGTAATGTTTACATAGATAATCTTAACAGGACATTTACAACACAGTCTGGCACATAGTAAGCATTTAATTCAGAATAGTTATTTTTAGTATAGGTTATTATAACATTGTATCTATAAAAATCTTTTTGCACTTTTTCATGATTTAAAAATTGCTGTATTCTTTATTCAAGCATGCATTCTCTCTCTTGGTTTTTTATTTCTAAAAATCGGTATGTGGTGTTTAAATGTATGTTTCTTAGTCAAATGCTAGTATAGTGAATATGTAGAAACACGTGGTGGTCAAATTGGAAAGGTAAGAAGCCATCATAGCATGAGGGGTCTCATACATCATGCTGAGGAGTTTGAATTTTATCCTGCAGACGACAGTCAGCCATTGAAGATTTTGATCTGGAGTGCGAAGAGACACCAATAGTGTCTTTGGAAGATTAATTTGTCACAGGATACATTTCAGACAGGTAGGCCAGTTAAAAAATTACGCATTTGCTCATGTAGGTGGAGATAAGCTCCTGTGTTAAATGTAACTATGGAGAGGATGAAAGTAAGAAGAGACCTAAAAGGTCATTATGAAGGGAAATAGAAAGTGTTTGGTTAATGGATATAAGGAAGAAGTTAGAGATGAAGATAATTGTGGGGTTTCAAGCTTGAGTGATGAACAAATTGATGGTATCTTTGACAGAAGTAAAGATACCTAGAGGGAGATGTAGCCATGGGTGGGAAATCAGTCTACATCTTGATCCTGTTTTAGAAACTCTGAAAACATGGTAATAGGCAGATGCATCAGTTCTTCTATACATGAGTCAATTTGAGTTAACTTTTGAATATAATTTTTTTCTGAAATTCTACCCCCACTCCAGTCTATCTTTTTTTTTTTTTTATTACATTTTTATTTTGTTCCTTGATATACTGGGTTTTAGTTGCAAGCAAAGGAAAGTGCCTCTGGCTGACTTCAATAGGAAAGGAATTTATTGAAGTGATATTGATTTGCCCTCAGAATCACTGGGAAGGTGGCTGGAGATCTAGGCTCGAAATGTGGACAGAAGCAAGGGCTAACTGGCAGCAGTCACTGCCACGGCCAAGAGCATGCTAAGCCCCAGTCTGTGCAGACACAGCTGACTCTATTCCACGTGGGGTGCCGGATGCCATGGCTTGCACTGCCACTGGCACTGGGCAGAGGATGCTGCCCCTGACTTTTCTGTCTTTAGAAACTGGAAAGTTCTGCTGCCATGGGTGCCCCCACTTCCTGAATAGATTCTCTTCTCTTTTGTATCTTTAGGTCCTTACTAAAAACTCCAGTGTACAGACCCTGGCCATGAGGAAGCTGAGATAGGAGCATCTTCCCTTTTCAGATATTAAGGTGGGAGATGGACCCTATCTCTCCACAACGTTCCCAAGATGGGACATCCGTCATTATAGGCAGGGCATCCAGATATTTGGCAGCCCAAACGAAACAAAGTAAATGAACAAAAACCCAGCTGTTGCCACTGTCCATCATACATACCTATAGGTAATATTTTATATCATGAGAACAGAGTATCTAGGAACACTTTTTCTTTTCTGTTTAGTTTCAAATATAGATATAGAAGGTCCCAAGAATCAAAGCACTTGCAGCTACAACTAAAAAGGTCAGAAAATTGCCCAGTATTTCATGGTGAGGGGTGCTCAAATTGCAGCCTATTACAGACTGAAACAGACCGCCATTTGACCTTTTCATGTGGCAGGATGTTGTATTATCAGAATTCTTTCTTCCTATGATTTTTTTTTTTTTTTTTTTTTTTTTACCTTTTTACCCTTTCTTACTTATTTGAATTCAGGACTGAGAGGAAAACAAATAAAGACAAAAGATATGGCCTGGAATTTTAGTTTTAGGGAGAGCAGATTCTAGCTTTGAACTTATTAGTGAGGAAAGAATTTTCTCATTTATCTGAACAGAACATTGAACTGGGAATGAGGACGCTTGAATCCTAGTCAGGGGCAAGTCCCTGCCTCTCTTTGAACCTGAGATGTTTTGTTGATTGGATTCCTGGGTTCGGATTTAGTCGGATCCAGATTTGGGTTCCGGATCTCCATGTATGGACTGGTATGAACCTGGGAGTATCATACTCAGCCTCGTTTTCTCATGGGAGAAACAGTGATAATAGTGGCGCCATCTTTATAGATTTCTTATGTGAATTAAAAAAGACAATGTTGTAAAATTCCAGAAAAATATAGGATGGCTGTGTCCTAGGTAATTTTCAGGACTTTCCCAGTATCTGAGAAGATGCTATTTCACACATTTTTCAGAGTGATCTGCACAGTGTGTGAATGTGTATTTCATAGTTCATACAGTGTAAAAGTTAGAGTGGATCTCACAGGGATTGGTATTCTCAGGAGGTAAAAAAGAAAAAAATTTCTTTCTCTTTTTTTTCTCATTTCACAGTCTATGAGTATAACACTATTTAAAATACCATGAAAGATACTCAGAAATGATATATCTAATACATACTTAATACCCTTACGGAGCCTGTGACCTAGGTGAGGAGTCCAGCAAGGCCAAATTCTATATCAATGTGAGTTGAGCTACAGAAAACAACCCAGGCAGTGTCATGGTGACAGAAAGGTGCTGTGACCTCAGGAGAGGGAAGGGTTTCTCTGGGGGAGATTGACAGAGCCAGCTCCCTGGAGCTCCAGAGGATTCCCTAAATAGCATAGTTGAGTTTATACTAGGTGGAGGGCCAACCTTGCTAAGGCTTTAGAGCTGTCAGATTTAACTATGAGAGCTGAGATGCTCAGATCCCTCTGAAGGTTGGGAAAGTCACTGGTGTGGTGGTTTTAAAACACCATCAGATTCTTTGACATGCCTCCCATCCAAAGAAGGGCTCTAATTCCCCTCCCCGTCAGTGTAGGTTGGCCTTAGTGACTTACCTGTAATGAATAGAATGTGGCAAAGGAGATTCAGTTGATTTCAGAGCTTGTGTTAGAGAAGGCAATACTGCTGCCATCAGGCTCTGTCTCTATCTCTCTGCTCCTCTTTAGAACCCAGGTGTCATGCTATGAGGGAGCTAGGCAGCCACATGAAAATCTGTGGCCTCATTTGAGGTGTCAGCTGAGAGCTAGCATTGTATCAATAGTCCCGAATGCAAACAGGGGAGGCTTCAGATGATTCCAGCCATCACCCTTCAAGTCATGCCAGATACACCAGGTAGAGCAGAGACCAGTTGTCTCCACTGAACACTACCCAAACTCCAGCCCTGTAAGAAGATTAAATGTTGTGGTTGTTTTAAGCAACTAAGCTCTGGGTGTTTTGTTACAATACCAACAAATACACAGAAGGCCTGGTGACCTTGGACAACTACTTTAGGGAGCAGGGAGCTTGCTCTTGTGGGCATAGGAAACAACCTATGTAAAATTGTTCTTTTCTGGTTTGGAAGGAAGATGGACCCTTAAGCCATCCAAGAACCCCACTCAGGCGGGGAACTGAGTGCTTGAGTAATGATAAGAAAAGGGAGTAAGGATCACAGGTAGGGCGTTATTAAAGGTAGGAGAGAGGAGGTGAACACGATTCTTAGCTGAACGGGTTTGCTTTCAGGTCTGCAACATAAATGACCAGGTCTATGTCCTTCCACTTTTATATAATAGTTTGGTTCCTAAGATCCCTGATTATGGTGCAAAGAGATATATAGTGCTCACAGAATGGTGCTAAGTGCCCCATGGGGTGAAAAACCTTGGTAATTTTCCTTCTGGATCCTTTCTTCTACCTACTTTACTACCGTTTCCAGACACATAGTTGCCTCTTATTCAATGTGTCTAAAAATCAAATGCATTACCTTTCATCAAAACATTGCTTTTCATTCTGCCTTTTGGAGCTCAGCTAGCAACATTATCCTCTTCTCAGTTGAAGAGCAATTTGGGGTCACCTTTCCTTTCATCTTTCTCCACTCTAGACAAATGAGGACTAAGTCTGACCGATTCTACTTCTGAAATGTTTCTCGAGTCCTTTCCTTTTTCTCCATGCTAAGTGTACAGCACCAAGAAGCTTAAGAGACGTTAATTAATTTTGCCTAGGATGATGTAGTTTGTATCCTATGTATCCAGTTCCCTTTTCTGGAAGAGAAGATATAGAGAATCAGGAGTTTTTGTATCATTTTGGTCAGAGCATACTTTGGAACAGTTTCTATGGTGGACAATTTGGTAATTTCTATCAAAATTTGAGATGCACATGGCTTTGACTCCAAAATTTCACTTCTAGGTTTTCTTCTACAATTTCACTTTAACATTTGCATGTTGATAATTTGTAAACAGTTGTTCACGGCAGAACTGTACGTAATTGTAAAAGATGTGAAAGTACCTAACTATTCAGCCAGCAGGTGACTGGTTCAATAGATGATGATACAGTCATATAATGTAATAACCACGTGAAATCATTTTAATTATCTGATTTGTTTATTCATTGCCTTCCTCTTCCCACTGTAGAATAAATACCCTGAGACCAGGTCCCTTATTTACTTCACGCTCTACCCAATGTCTACATCAGGCTTGTTAGTAGATGCTCAATGGGTATGGGCCTAATGAACACCTGAGTGGTTGGGTGGTTAGGTGGATTTAGAGGCCCGGGAGATAGAGATTTGAATACTACTAGCATATAAATGATGGTTGAAGCGATAAGAGGAGGGGAGTTCGTCTGAGGATAGTGTAGCCATGAAAGTCAAATCATGTCCCATGATTTCACTCTCCAACTGGCTTTCTCTTAACTGAATGTGAACAAAATCTCTGCCATCCCATTGGGAAACAGAAGAGTGCTATACTTAAGAGCAGTGGCTTTGGAATCAGACTGCTTGGTTTAAATCCAAACCCTCTAATTTACTAACTTTATCACCTTAATCCAGCCCTGTAACCTTGCTGAGTCTCTGAGTATGCTTATATAATGGGTCAAACGAGAATACCTAACATATAGGAATTTTGTGAGGGTTAAGTTAGATTATAGCCTGCAACCCTGTAAGTCTTAAGTAACAATTAGTTATTATTATTCTAATTATTAAGAAGTGGATTTAAATGCACTGACCCAACTGGGTATGATGGCAATAAAAATGCAGATATTTATATGGTACTTCATGGTTACCCAGGCAGGTGCTTTTACTTCTTCAGCTCATTCAATTTGCACAACATACTAGCATCCGAGATATTATTATCCCTATTTTTTCATGTCCCATGACTAAAAATGGCAGAACTTGGACAAGAACCTAGATTTTTTATTTTCTAAGCCCAGCAGCCTTTCAGAGTGAAGAATCAGAAGAAGGATATCAAAGACGAAGATTTAGAGCTCACATTCATTCATCTTGGATAAAACTGACTTATCCCTGAAATAGTGGGATGCCAAACCTTTGAATTATATGCATCCAAAAAATTTCCAGCATTCAGTGGAAGAATGTCACTCTGAGTGGGCTTATTTGGACTGCACCATTGGATCAGTTGAAATTAATCTTTTCCATTTCTTCATGCAACAGGTATTTATAGAGCTTTGTGATAGATGCTGGGTGGGATTCAGAGAAGTACAATTTATAGATTTTGCCCTTTAAGGTTTTATTGCTTAATCTCAATGAGAAGAGGGCAAAGGCACACAGAGCAAAGCCGTAGCTTGATAGAGCAGAGGATGAACTTTCATTCTCTGTGGTGGAAGTTTAGGAAAAAATAATAAAAAATACAGATATTTCCTCTTAAGCAAGTGTTCCCTCACAGAAAATCATTAATCGTTGCTTTCCTGTCTTGGAATGGCTAGTTCAGTGCGGGAAGGAGATTATTCAAGGCGCAGGGGACTTTTTTTCCTGTGTATTATGACCCTTGGTGCCTGTGTGTGATGCTGGAAGTTGGGAAGAAACCAGACTGGGTAGGTTTATTTCTTCTGAGAAACAGGTCACTGCTTTCAGCCCCCACTTTGATTTTAAGAAGCAGGAGAAAGGCAATTAATATCTTCCATAAACAGTCACTGACTGAAGGTTTCCTCTGTGTGAGGCAAGGTCATAGAGTCTGGAAAGATACACACAAGAATAAGGACTTCTCTCTGCCCCCAAGGAGCAGAGGCAGCAGTATAGAACCACATCACTGCTCTTGAGTCAGACGGCCTGGGTTTGTATTTAGTTCCTACCATTTAGCAGCTGTAAGATCTTGGGCCAGTGGCTTACATAAGGTTAAAATATATATCAATGACATTACAAAGAATGGGAGGAAAGAATTGAAGAATATTGCTGTGACATTCCTACATAATATATGAATTAATATACTATTATTTGAAGGTATACTGCTAAATCCTAGATAGCACCTGAAAATATTAGAAAAAGAGGTATAAATAATAAGCTAATACTGAAGGTAAAATAAAATCATAAAACATATTCAATCCCGAAGTGTAGATATGTAAAACACAGGATGTTTTGGGGGAAATGGTGGAAGTCTGGTAAAGCTGTGTAGTGTGTGGAAAGTGTAGCGTGAGCATGAAGAGCTGGGTTAAAGCTGGAACGTCATGGAGATGTCACCTTTGTAAACTTGGCTAAATTAGTAATTTATCTTTTAAAAAAAAGTCTCCCCCCAACCAAATTTCCTAAAATGAAGATTTTTCGGGAAGTTGGTTTTGCGGTGCTCCTTCTTAGATTCCATTTCTTTCAGTGACAGATGTGGTTCATGATAAGCCTGCGTGGTTCACAAGGAGGCTTCCGAGAAACAGGTCACTGCTCTCAGCCCCCACTTTGATCTTAAGAAGCAGGAGAAAGGCAATTAATTTTCTTCACTTAAGGAAGCGAATTATCTTCTCAAACTTTTGAAGAGAGGGTAGCTTAATCAGAAGCACGAACCTTACTTTCAAATAGAAACCAGTCACAGTCTGAAGAGAATATTTATTTCTTGTTTTCTTCCTGTCCATTCCTTAGCCTAACTCTACTTTATGCGTCACAATATTCCAAGCCAGGTGGTTTGGGTGGGCGGGGCCTGCCTTTCAGCTCCGGGAAGCCTCTGAAGGTGTCAGACGATCAGCACGTCCCACACCCGTGATAACAGTGATTCCCTCCGGGGTGGGCATATAATCCGGGGTAGACCAATCAAGAGAAAACCACGTTCTGGGATTTTGTTTCAGTTATCCAGTGAGCAGGCTCTTTCCATGAGAACACGGAAGTTTCTGCCTATTACCAGGAGACAATGTGTCTGATAATAAAGACCAGCTCTGAGGTTGAAAAAGTTGGGAAATGTTGAGAGTCTGGGGTTGTGCTGAGGCTTGGGTAAAACCTCTCCTGCAGCTCCATCTCTTAACCTAGTACCAACTTTTTTATTTAATCAAATTGGATATGGCCTTGCCAATAAAAGTATCTGTGGGTCGAACCTGCAATTTTGGATAATTAGATTTTCCTTCATCCTGGCTTCTTTCCTGTGTTCAAAATCCTTCTAAAATTTTTCTGCCCTTCCCCCTCCTTAGATATTATTTCTAGCCTTCTTTTGGATAAAAGGTCAGTGGTCTCCCCATTTTCTCACAGGTGTCACTTATTCCAATTGACATTTACACTTGAGTAAACCTTAAACTTCTCTGACCTTTCTTAAAAGCTAGATTTTAAAGAGGTATTTTCTCTGTTTTAAAACAGTATATTATTTTTTATTTATTTTTTTTTTTGTAAAAAGCCACATGGCTCCTTCAAGATTTTTGGGGTACTTTGTGTGACCATTTAGATTTTCTTTTCCCTCTTAAAAGTGGGGTGCTACTTCTTTTCTTTCTTTTCCCCTGCAGTGTGGGATGCAGATGTTTTGTAGGCCCATGGGAGATACTTAACAGTAAGTTTAAAAAATATTTAGCCATTTTCACACACCATTCTTAGTCATGTGAAATAAATAAGGGAATAAACTAGCCCTTAAATATTCCAGTTAGTGTTGAAAATGAAAAACAACAGATGTAGGTATTTAAGTGGGATAAAATATTGCAAGATAAAAGTCTGAAGTCTTGCCATGTTTGCAATTTCAATGCAGTTTGGGAAAGGTATGTTGAGTCTTCCTTTGGCCAACTTTTGGTAACCTACAGGCAGAAGGTGAATAAGATATAGACTCAGAGTCCACCTGCCAGGGTTCATCCTTAGAAAATTTTCAGCAAATCTGCCTGTAAATGATTCTTACTTGGATTAATTTCATGCTGCTGTAATAGTCCTTTGGGGAACTGGGAAGGGTCGGCTCATACTCCTGCAGTCACAATCTGTTGGGGTCACCATCTTCTCCTGGGGGATTTGTGTTCTTATATATACATATACACACACACACACAGACAGAGGTTTCTTTTATTTATGTCCATTTCTTTACAAACATTAATGCAGGTATAACTCACCATGTACCTCTCAAGCTTGAAAACTACTCTAGATTTTCAGATTCCCATTTCTGACTTAGAGGACTCAGATCCTCAAAGTCCCATCCACTCCCCATGTCGACATTTCCCCCCAGTCCTGGCCCTCCTGCATCATCTTTCCTTTTCGCATTCGCACCGAGCAGGTGTCTTGAACCGCAGGTTCTGTGCTCTCTTTGAGATACAATTACATCCTATGTTTCAGGTTCCAAATGTCTAAAAGAAAGCTTTAGAAATATGCACCCCACAAGGAAGGCATAAAATAGCAATATGGTCTGTTATACATTGTCCATGTTATACCTTACCACTTGCCACAGCAAGTGCAGGGGAGGGTGATGAATAAGATCTTGCTGGGCTGCCGTTACATTGTTCTTACTTCCAGGGTAAAGTTCCATTTGTAGAAGAGCCCCTCACCCAGAGGCATGTTACACACCCTCACAATGTGCATATTAGGTGAGATTCCTTCCTTTTTTTTTTTTTTTTTGTATGAAATCATAGCTGTGTACATTAATGTAATCATGGGGTACAATGTGCTGGTTTTACATATAATTTGAAATGCTTTCATCAAACTGGTCAGCATAGCCTACACGGCATTTTCTTAGTTATTGTGTTTAGATATTTACATTCTACACCTAGTAAATTTCACATGTACCCTTGTAGGATGCACTGTAGGTGTGGTCCCACCAATTACTCTCCCTCCACCCATCCTCCCCCCTTCCCTCCCCTCGCACTCCCCTTTCCCCTACTTCCTAGGCTATAATTGGTTTATAGCTTTCCTAAGAAAGCTATAAGTTGGTTTCATAGTAAGACTGAGTGCATTGGATACTTTTTCTTCCATTCTTGAGATACTTTGCTAAGAAGAATATGTTCCAGCTCCATCCATGTTAACATGTAAGAGGTAAAGTCTCCATCTTTCTTTAAGGCTGCATAATATTCCATGGTGTACGTATACCACAATTTATTGATCCATTCATGGGTCAATGGGCACTTAGGCTTTTCCCATCACTTAGCAATTACGAATTGGGCTGCAATAAACATTCTGGTAGTATGTCTTTGATTTTTGGTCTTCTGGGTATATACCTAGTAGAGGAATTGTAGGATTGAATGGCAAGTCTATTTTCAGATCTCTAAGTGCTCTCCAAACATCTTTCCAAAAGGAACATATTAGTTTGCATTCCCACCAGCAGTGTAGAAGTGTTCCCCTTTCTCCACATCCACACCAACATCTCTCATTTTGGGATTTTGTGATGTGGGCTAATCTTACTGGAGTTAGATGATATCTCAAAGTAGTTTTGATTTGCATTTCTCTGATGATTAAGGATGATGAGCATTTTTCATATGTTTGTAGGCCATGTGTCTGTCTTCTTCAGAGAAGTTTCTCTTCAAGTCCCTTGCCCACCCTGAGATGGGATCACTTGTTCTTTTCTTGCTAATACATTTGAGTTCTCTGTGGATTCTGGTTATTAAACCTTTGTTGGAGACATAACCTGCAAATATCTTCTCCCATTCCGAGGGCTGTCTGCTTGCTTTACTTACTGTGTTCTTGGCTGTGCAGAAGCTCTTTAGTTTGATCTGGTCCCAGTACTGTATTTTTGATGTTGCTTCAATTTTGCTGGGGGAGGTCTTCCTCATAAAATATTTGCCCAAGCTGATTTCTTCAAGAGTTTTCCCTGCACTTTCTTCTAGTACTTTTTATAGTTTCATGTCTTAAGTTTAAATCTTTAATCCAGTGAGAGTCTATCTTAGTTAATGGTGAGAGGTGTGGGTCCAATTTCAGTCTTCTACAGGCCACCAGCCAGTTCACCCAGCACCATTTGTTAAATAGGGAATCTTTTCCCCACTGAATGTTTTTAATTGGCTTGTCAAAGATCAAACAATGGTAAGTAGCTGGGTTCATTTCTTGGTTCTCTATTCTGTTCTATAAATCTACCGCTCATTCTTCACAGATGATATGATTGTATATCTGGAAAACACCAGGGATTCTACTACAAAACTCTTAGAAGTGATTAAGGAATATAGCAGCATCTCAGGCTACAAAATCAACACTCATAAATCTGTAGCCTTTATATATACCAACAATAGTCAAGCTGAAAAAACAGTCAAGGACTCTATTTCTTTCACAATAGTGCTAAAGAAGATGAAATATTTGGGAGTTTACCTAACAAAGGACGTGAAAGATCTCTATAAAGAGTACTGTGAAACTCTAAGAAAAGAAATAGCTGAAGATGTTAACAAGTGAAAAAACATACCATGCTCATGGCTGGGAAGATGCCTTTCTTTTTTTAATACCCTTGGGACTCAGAGATCTTAAGTTCCCAAGCTACTTGGGACCTTTCATTGACATGTCAGCAAAAGCTTTTCATTCTCTCTTATCCACAGACATCTCCCTCCCTCTCCATTCCTCTATTTTATTGTCACTAGTCAATATCTTGGTAAGTTTTGTGTAATAAAAACCTCATAGGCCCTGGCTCGGCGCCTATAGCTCAACCGGCTAAGGCGCCAGCCACGTACACCTAAGGTGGCGGGTTCGAATCCCCAGCCCAGACCCGCCAAACAACAATGAC
>NW_003852398.1:21113187-21126778 GCF_000181295.1 Otolemur garnettii | reverse complement strand
AAAAAAAAAAAAAAAAAAACCTCATAGGCCCCTTTCTTGATGTGCCCCCTGGTGGACATGCTTGGGCATTCCTGTTGGGTCTGCTGTCTACTATTTAGCTCTTGGGAACATGCAATGGAATCCCTCAGAGCAGAAAGTCCTAGAATGACTCTAGGCTAGGATCTAAAGGGTAAGAAAAACTTGGATCCCTTTTGTGCTTGCTGGGTTTCTAATTTCCCATCTAGTGTGGATGAAGCTTTTTAAAAGTTTTTGGAGAAAGAGTCTTGCTCTGTCACCTGGCGCTATCATCATAGCTCACTATAACCTCAAACTCTTGGGCTCAAGTGATCCTCCCACCTGAGCCTCCTACCTAGTTAATTTTTCTATTTTTTGTAGAGACAGGATCTTTCCCTTGCTGAGGCTGGTCTAGAACAGCCTCCCACCTTGGTCTCACAGAGTGTTGGGATTATAAGCATAAGCCACTATGCATGGCTTGTGGGTGAAGCTTGAATGCCCAGGCTTTTAAAACTGAAAACTTCAGTGGAGTTATAGCCATCAGACCACGTGGGGGAGCCCCGTCTAGGTGCCATTCTGTGGAAAGGGGATGTCTTACTAAGCAGCCTCAAGGTTCTGGCTCTTTCTGAGTTGGGAATTTTAGGTATGATGAAACAAAACTCTTCTTGAGTTTTGATCTTTGATGCCAGGCTAGTAACAGGGTGTTTGTCATTATTGGCACAGAGGAAACTTTGAAACTGTCAATCCCCATGGTGAAACCAGAAAAGCAGCCTGCAGGATGGAGCCTGAGCAGCTGAGCTGAAGCGGTGCAGCTGACCTACTCTGCTGAGCTCACATTCTTCCCGCACACCCCTGTGATCGTCTAGTAAAGGTTTCAGTGTGATTGTGAGCATGTTTGTCTCAGGAGACTCTGGGGCAGTACTCACACGTAGACAACAGGCATGAGATTGGTAAAGGTTACTTTCATCATATGACATTTTCTTTGATGATTCTTTTAGATATTTTGCTAAAGTGAAAATTACCTTTATGTTGTCCAAACATTTTGTTAGAGCAAAGGCTACTTTGATGATGTTTTCTGCAAGATAAAGTTAAAATTTTCTAGGTTTGTTTCCTGGTGTTCCCGTTGTAAAAATTATTAGAATTGTAACTGAGGCAGAACAGTCTTTGAGAGACTATTTTCACTGTTCTCCAAGTTGCTGGTTTTCAGACAAGTAAAGTTTGGTGGACCTAGTCCTGGTCTCTGCATCTAGCTGACAGTGACAGGCAGCCGGATAGTTTTCATCTGGTCATAATAAGAAGAAGCCTTTGGAGGACTGGAGGACTGATTCCCACTGGAACCACCCCCTCCCCACCTACCTGGCTTGTCATGGGAGGTTTATTACTATGAATACCTTCCTCCAAGGGAAATGGGAACTTAACAGACAGGTCATCCCCTTAGCCTGGGTTTGTTCATAGATGGGGTGTCGACCCATAAAGGATCAACTCAGTAGGGCTCAGTCGGGCACCTTTGTGATGCTTTAAATTTTCTTCAAGTCTGTCTAAGATCTCCTGATGCTTCAAATTTTCTTCAAGTTTGTCTAAGATCTCCTAAGATCTGAAGTTAAATATTCACTTGATCTAACTTAAGATTGTAAGTTTTTTTTTTTTACTTGACCTTTATAACAGTGTCCTAAGTTAGGTTCCACGAGGGCACTTCTGTACAATTCTGGGTGAATATGTAATCAACAGGCCCCGGTTTGTGCTAAAAGCTAAGTTATCTCATAAATCCAATGTATAGAAAGATACCAACCAAGGGAACAAATAATGCAAAGAGAAAGCTATTTCTGGGGGAATTTTAAAAATCATTTTATCCCATGACAGGGGTTAAGATGAGAGAGAATGTCTTCATAACCTTCATTAAAACAAACTGTGAGAGAAGAAAAATATTATTGACATCAATCATGACATGTTACCGTGACTTAATGAGCAAACTGCATGTCTTTCTTTCTTTCTTCCTTTTTTTTTTGAGACAGAGCCTCAAGCTTTTTGCCCTGGGTAGAGTGCTGTTGCATCACAGCTCACAGCAACCTCCAACTCCTGGGCTCAAGCAAGTCTCCTGCCTCAGCTTCCCAAGTAGCTGGGACCACAGGTGCCCGCCACAATGCCTGGCTTTTTTTTTTTGGTTGCAGCTGTCATTGTTGTTTTGGCGGGCCCGGGCTGGATTCGAACCTGCCACCTTAGGTATATGTGGCTGGTGCCTTAGCCACTTGAGCCACAGGTGCCGAGCCGCAAACTGCATTTCTAATAGTAACAATTATTTTCCTCACCTTCACAGAAGGGTTATGGAATATTCTCCAACTCTCCAGGGAATCATTTATAAAGTGAGATATTTTACACATTGGGTGAACCACAAATCTTGTTGACCTTCTAGCAGTCAAAAGCATTTAAAGGCACACCACTACCTTTTTTTTTTTTTTTTTTTGAAAAAGTCACCCCTCAGGTATTAAGTTACTTCTAAACATCTGAGTCCACCATCAAATAGGAATAATGTGGCTTCTTCTGTCCAATGGTGACAGATTGGTTATTAAGGAGACATAGAATTTTAGAGTGGTTGTCCTTATGAATCCTACTGGGTGAATTTGATTTCCAGGATGGTTTACAAAAATAATTCAGGTGCTAATATGTTTGTATGTTTCCAACTGTGACTATGAGAAGCAGAGAATTCACATCTGCCGTCAATTTTAATTTCTTCAAATGGAAAAAGGACATAAATATAAACCTGATGGTTAGCTCCTGGAGGGCAGGGATCTGTCGCTTATCTGTTGGTATCCTTAGCGTCTAATGTTCACTCGTACATTTAACAATTATTTCATCCAGCAAGTATTTACTGAGCATCTACTATATGCCAGATGCCATTCTGGGTGCTGAAGATACACCCATGAGCAAAACACATCTAATCTTTGCTCTTATGGAGCTTGTATTCTAGAGGGAAGATAAGACTAAAACACTAAGAATATAAAACGTACGTATGAGGGAGAAAAAAGGTAAAAAAGAGGAGAGAGAATGAAGAGACTCCTTGGCAGAAGGGACGTGTCTGCACGTGTGCCTGTGTGCTATTTTATGTAGGTGGCTTCTCTGATGTGGTGTCATTTGAATAAACACTGAAGTACAGAAACAGCCACTTGGCTAATAGCCATGTGGGAAGAGAATTCTGAGCAGAGGCCTTGAGCAGTGAAGCAGGACAGAAACTCAGAGGTAGTGGGGGGAGGACAGTTTACCCAGAGCCGAGCAGTATGTCAAGCTTAGGTCATTAGACTTTGTTCTGAGTGTGACAGAAGTCTTGGGGGTGAAGAGGTCAACAGTAGAGTGACATGAACTCATTTAGATTTTAGAGGTATCTCTGGCTGCTGAGTGCAGAGGAAAAAGGGTGTTTCTTTTCTTGGGAAAGCTGCTGGGAGGCTCTTGCAAAGTTCTGGTGGGAGATGATGGTGACTTGCTGGTAGTGCTGGTAGACAGCTCTTAGGAAGAGCCTTACAGGTAAGAGGCGCTCCGTAGTGTTCATCATTTTCATTCACCTGGACTCCACTCTCCCTCCTTCCTTCCAGTGTCTGTAAAATCCATGCAGATGAAGCAAATGCATTCAGTTTCAATCTATGTGTATTATTTTTTCAGACAGCAAAAACGGGAATGAGTTCTAGAGGCTCCAAATGTTAGAGTGATAGCTTACAACAATTACGAAAAATCAAAACCAAATTCCTTTACATCCTGCTAATACTGCCTATCCATTGCATCTGCTGTTTGACAGAGACCTATCTATGTATCTTTTCCACTTTATTTGTTTTAAAGAAAAACATTTTAGAATCACTGCATTCCACTTTCCAAGTCTTGCTCACAGCTTTGCAGCAAATTATCTTTCCTCTATACCAGCGCTTCTCTGCCTGCCTACGGCTGACCCTTTCCCACCCTTGTTTCGAATGGGGAGCATAAGCCAAGATGGGTTTCACCCAAAATCCTTTTTTCAGTTCATCAGCATCTTTGATGATGATCATTAATAATGTCAGCTCAGCTCTGAACACAGTTTGGGAAGTTAACCAGTTGATTTGCTTTCTCTCTCATTTTGTGATTGTCTGGCTGCAATAAAGGCAACATGGCTGGAGGGTGACAGAGGTCTTTGTAAAGGGCAGCTGACAATTTAGAAGCATGGGTAATGCAGTGAGGAGGTGGAGGGTTGTGGCTGCCTGGTCTCAATTACAGCGGAGTTGCATCACACAGGCATTTAGTTTAGGGCAGTGGTTCTCCAATTTGTGTGCATCAGGACCACCTGGAGGGCTACTAAAAAAAAAACAGATTGCTGGGCTCCAACCTGAGAATTTCAGATTCAGTCAGTCTAGGGTGGGGTCTGAGGATTTGTGCTGTCGTAAATTTTCAGGTGGTGCTTACGCTGGGGAGCAGGTTTTGAGAACTACTGGAACCACTGAGCTAGGGAAATTCACCTCTGTGGAGACAGGAGAGAGACAGAGAGAGAGATATTAAATTGTGTGGGTAATTCAGCATGCCATTTCCTTGGCTAGCGTGTGCCCCTGAGTGAGTGTACCCTGGTGTAATACCCAGATGGCGAAATCCCCCCAAACCATCAGGGAGTCGAGTCTGATGTAAAAACAGAGTCTTCATTCCAACACGATCTGGGGCTCTCAGGGACCTGGCACAACAGCTAGGGTCTGGCTGAGAGCACACTTCGCTGTTGTCTACTTCCTTTAAAAGGGGGTACATAGTATGGGATAGAATAAAATGCGGAGAACATTACTATGGGGAGTCATGGGGGTCGAGTTGATTGGCTGGGTTCCAGGAGGGGCATTCCAAGGGTTTCGAGTTTCCAGGAATTCGAAGAATTTCTCAGGACCCAGAGCTCTCTAGGGGCGGGAACTGGGTGGAAACTTTTTATGGGTGGCAGAAACTTTTTACAAGATGGCATCACCATTTGTTCTCTCAGTGGGGCAGGAACCTCAGGCGGAGGGAACTTTTTACAAGATGGAGTTGCCCCTTGTTCTCTCACTGGAAGATGAACCCAGACTAGAGCCTGAGAGGGCTCTAGAAGAAGTAGAAGGCAGAAGCCATGGTCTTTGTCTTTGAGAAACTTGTGATCTTGTTGCAGGAAGAGGAGGCTCAACAGAGAGAAAGAGCACCCGAACACCGTGGTTGTAAGAGGAAGGGCTTTATTCATCGCTGGGAGCTTACGGCATAGAAGATTTCCAAATGGCCACGCGCTCCCCGACTGGCTTGGTCTTTCCCTTTTTATTGATAGTCAAAAAGTTCCACCCCACAGGCACCCTTCTCATTGGCCAGTTTGAATCAGGCGGGAGATGCTACTCCAGCCCCTACAGGATTTCACAGAACTTGGAAATTTCCAAGTTCCAGGGAGTTAAGCCTATAAATTCCCAAGAGCTGAGTCACCATAGAGAGGGCCCTGCAGGTGCATCCTTGTGGTCTCCCTCAGAAGACCTGTTCTCCCAGACCTCATCCTCTCCGGTATCCTCGCTCGATCTAACTGATGCTAAAGAAGAAAACGCCGCTAATTCTGAAATAAATACCTGCCAAAGGGTCAGCTGTCCCTAGTGCTGTGTCGAAGGAGGGAGATAGATGGATAGACAGAGGAGTCTTTAGCCAGGCCACCCAGCACGTGGTGGGACTGGGAGGGGTGCAGGACTGAGAGGACTGGGTAGTTAGGAACCTAGATGTCTAAAGGGAAAAGACCAGTTTGGGGAGACAGGAGGAATGAATTGTGGAAAGTGACCAAGTGGAGAGGAAGTCTCGGGCCCTGGAGAGGACCCTGGGGAGTGTGGATTGGATGGCCAGTCATAGCTCCTGTGGATTAAAACAGATTCTTTCAGGCAAGAGTATGAGGATGTGCTGGAGCAGCTGGTTGAATAAAAGTGCACGCTCGTGGGCCTCAGGTTTCTCTTTTCGCTAAAACAGACACTACTGTATGAATGGGAATGAGTAGCCATCAATTCTAAGTAGTTAGGCTTTTAGACATTAAAGAAGAAACATCTTTTATACAAACCAAAGGCAAGGGTATAAATATTAACATTGTATATAAAGGGCTGCAGCATCTGAGTGAAGTAGGTGTGTTGAATGCTTTCATTTTTATTTATATATTTTTCGTCTCAAGTACTGTGATTTGGAAGACTGACTTTCACATCAGGCAAAAGAGCACCTGAGAATTCTAATAATGAGCTGACAATGTATATTCATCTTGGGTTCTAAAGCACAATAAAATCATGAGGACATTTGCTAACCTTCTGTACAGTTCCTAGAATTTCTGAAGACACTGAAAATTTTATAGCAGGTTCTGTAACTAAACAAATAGTCCCCTAAACATAAATAGCCCCCCCCAAATTATTTCAGGGCAACAGCTGTGTAAATGATATAAAATAAGAAGTATAATAACGATAACAAACATCTCAATAATATAATAAATGGGATCAACATTTTTAAATGCTTATTCTGTGCCAGGCACTGTGTGTGTTTGTGTGTGTGTATGTGTGTGTGCAGGCACACATGCTTCCTGGTGTGAACACACACACATGCGGTATGTATAATTGCATATCATAATATTTACTCAGTGTACATGTACAATTGAACGATTTAGTAAGATAATAGACTGTGCAACCCTCATCAGAATCTAGTTTTCATCGCTCAAAAATGTTCTCTTGTCAATCCTACTCCCAGCCCAAGACGACTTTTGTCTCTATGTATTTGCTCTCTATGGACATTGCAAATACGCGGAATCATACAAGATGTGGTCTTTTGTGTCTGTCTGACTTCTTCCACTTAGTATGATGTCTTTGAGATGTAGCCATGCTGCACCATGTTTCAGTACTTCATTTTTATTGCCAATAGTGTTCTACTGTGTGGATATAGGGTACGTGGGTTGCTCATTCAGCAGGTGGTGGTCAGTGGTATTGTTTCTGGTTTGGGATTATTATGAATAATGCTGCTATGAATATTTCCTTACGTGTCACACACAAAAGTTTAGTTGTCCTAATCATCCTATGGTTTAGTATCGTTACAATTTATTTTTCTCCAGAAAAATGAAAATGAGGCTCGAAAAAAATATTCTGAAACTTGTCCAAGGTGGATGCAACAGGAGTGATTTTTTAAGCTTTATTTTATTTATTTATTTTTGAGACAGAGTCTCACTTTGCCACCCTCAGTCGAGTGCTGTGGTGTCATAGCTCACAGCAACCTCAAACTCTTGGGCTCCAGTGATCCTCTTGCCTCACCCTCCCAAATAGCTGGGACTACAGGTGCCTGCCACTATGCGCAGCTGACAGCGGGTTTTTCTTTTTCTTTTTCTTTTCTTTTCTTTCTTTCTTTCTTCTTCTTCTTTTTTTTTTTTTAGTAGAGACAGGTTCTTGCTCTTGCTCAGGCTGGTCTCAATCTCCTGAGCTTGAGCAATCTACCTACCTGGGCCTCCCAGATTGTGAAGATTACAGGTGGCTCACGCACACCCAGCCCTAGGAGGGCTGGGAAACTATTTTTCAAAAGTAATATTTTGAGTGCACTTTCTTCTTCTGCACGGCTGTATGACTTATTCTCCAAATTAGCCCATAGTCATTCCTATACGGGTATTAGGAACATTACAGAAAAAAATGCAGAGATAAAAGGATAAGTCAATCAGTTTCTGATATTCAAATAAGATTTAGGAGTAAGAGAGCAAGGTTAAAGCAGGCTCTGGAAGGAGGGGTGCAGGGAGAGGGAAAGGGAGGAACATAGGAATTTATTTATTTTTTAGTATTTCTGGTGTATCTAGAAGAAACCCGGGAAGGTTTAAATCATAGTTTTATTTGTTATTGTTGTTGTTGTTTTAAACAGAAAGCCATATTGTGTAGGTTAGGAGGAGGGTATATAAAGTCTGGGGAGAAAGGTTGAAACCTGCTCTGGCCAGGGCTTTTGTGGGAGGAAGAGGTGAGCGAGGCCTGGGTGGGCCTGTGGGTCCTGATATCCCAACTATGGCTGCAGGCTGGAGCCGGAGAGGATAGTGAGGTTAACTGTGGAGTAAGCAAGGTCAGGGAGCTGTAGACTAGAGGCTCATTCGGGGTGGGGCAGAGATTGCCCCAGGCTGCGCTGCTCCAAACTGGGAAACGGCTGCATGGGTTGGCTGCCCAGCGCGGCTGGCAGAGATAAGGCTAAAGTTTAGCTTTGCTAAGCTGCCTTCAGTGTCCTTGTGGGATGGAGGGGGGCCAGTGTTTGTGCATGCTTGCAGGGGTCCTCAGACTTTTTAAAAAGGGGGCCAGTTCACTGTCCCTCAGACCGTTGGAGGGCCTGACTGTAATGTAAAAGGACAGGCAGTGGCTAAGCAGGACAGGTGGTGGTGGCAAAAACACCTGGCGGGCTGGATAAATGTCCTTGGTGGGCAACATGTGGCCCGAGGTCCATAGTTTGAGGATGCCTGCTAGAGAGTAGATCCTGTAGGGGGTGGTCTACCCGACACCAGCACTGCCTCCTGGGCAATGTGGCAACTGCCTATTTCTAAGTGCTGCATGTAAGATATGACTGGAATTCATCAAAGCCAGATTTGGGGACATGTCAGGGACAGGACCAGTAATAACTATGACATTCTTAGCCAGCTGGCGTATAAGCAAAGGCTAGGATGAGAACAGGGGTCTTCAAGTCAAGTGAAGCATCTAGGTCACAAAATTGAAAGCAGTGCTTAGTCTTAGGTTTGTGCAAATGCCTCCTTAAATTCTACATCCCAGGGGCCTCCCTGGCTCAGCCCTGGTTACAGCACCATCGCGTCCCCTTAGTCTGCCTCTCATTTTCCTGGTCTTAGAGATTGGAGAGGTGTGGGGGTGAGGGTGGGGTGGAAATGTATGACCGAACATTTATATTTAAGGCGAATGAGCCTTACCTAAGGAATTTTAAATCTCTGTGTCAGTCTGGGTTTGCTGGAGTGGACTATATCTGGGTTTTATTGTTTGTTTGTTTGCTCATTTCCCGTTGCCCAGGGGGTGAAGGCTTGTGTGAAAGAGCAGGTCTGTTCGAGAGATAAATAAAGAAACACCATTTCCTCGGTGCTGGGAAGAGCAACATGAATGGAATCGTGACCTATTTACATACCACTGGTGAGTCATGGGCCTGGGATTTGAAACCAAATTTGCATGATGCCAGAGCCCATTCTTTCAACCACTGTTCTTTGGAGATAATAGTAACGACAATCGCTAACATGTTCTGAGTTCTGTGATGCGCCAGGCACTGTTTTAAGCGCTTTCTGTGGATTAACCTGAATCTTCACAATACCTTATTTTAGAAAGGAAGAAACTGAGACACAAAGAGGCACAGTAACCTCCCCAAGGTCACACAGCGCATCAGGGGTGGAGAGCAGAGTGCTCTGGCTGCCGGCAGAGTGCATGCTCAGAGCTGCGTCCGCAGGAAGGCATTGTCTTAGATAACACCGGCTCACATGGAGCCCATCTCATTTTTCCAAGAGCTTTTCCAGTATGGCTTTATTTTATCTTCATGGCAAGCTTAGCAGTCCAGTGGGGCAGAGGTAAGATTGCCAGTTTACATGAGGGAGAACAGTGATGCCAACAGCTGCTGGGGGATGGCGTGGGGCTTGACATGCCAAGGGACAGTGGGGGACGGAGTGTCAGTGTGGAGGACTGTAGGGAGAGATCATGGAGCACGCTGAGTGTCACATCAAGGAGTCTGGCTGGGAAAGTTAAATACTGAGAGGGTAGAGACAGAAGAGAAAAGAGATAGAAGACATACTCAAAGTTGACAATGTGTGTAATAATTATTTCTCAATAGGGTTCTGTCTGTATCTTAAAAAAGAAAATAAAATTGCTGCTGAATGTGTTGGCTTTCTCTTAAGTCCCACAACACTTATTCTTCCTGCCATCAATTCTCATTAAAGGTTGGTTGAACCCAAAGAAAATGTCAGTTTTGCTAATTACTAAAGATATTTAAGGAATAATCTCCATCTTACAGTGTTAGATGAAGCAAATAAATAGCAGCGGAGATTGATTAATGACCAAAGCAAACCTGAGGCAATCAATTACAAAAGTCATTTATTTCAGAGTATTCAATAGAGGAATGTTTTCTAAAAATGTGATATGAGATGGTTTCGGGGTACTACCCATCATGAATATTTTCATTTTTTATAGTTATAATTTATATTTTATTAGAGCAATGTTATAACCAGAGAAATATTGGTTTTCTATTTATGGGAATTATAAGCTTAAACTTAAAAGTCAAGTTGATTTAAAGAAAATAATGTTAATAGTACATTTGGTATATGCATGTCACAAAAAATCACAAAGAGGCTCGGCGCCTGTGGCTCAAGTGGCTAAGGCACCAGCCACATACACCTAAGGTGGCGGGTTCGAATCTCCAGCCCGGGCCCGCCAAACAACAATGATGGCTGCAACCAAAAAAATGGCCAGGTGTTGTGGCGGGCGCCTGTATTCTCAGCTACTTGGGAGGCTGAGGCAGGAGACTCGCTTGAGCCCAGGAGTTGGAGGTTGCTGTGAGCATGATGCCATGGCACTCTACTAGGGGGATAGCTCGAGGCTCCGTCTCAAAAAAAAAAAAATCACAAAGATGGTATGCAAATGACTAAAGTTGGGGAAATGCTATCTATATTAATGGGAAAAAAGACCTACTAGTTACATAATAACTCAAAGGTGAACTTAACAAGGTAAGTGTTATTCCCCTCCTATTCTTATTCTCAGCCTTTATTCAGAGTTTACTGTATATTACACACCATGCCAAACATTTTGCTTGTATCAACTCATTTTGGCAGCCAGATGTCACCTGAAAAACTGCCCTCTCCTCATTTCTAAGTAGCAGAACTCTGGTTGTATTAAAGTGCAAATGATACCCAACTAAAAGATGACATTCCCAGGTTGCTGTGCAAGCAGACATGCCTTGTGGCTGTGTTCTCACATAGGAGCTGTTAGTGGGAAACTGACTGCTTAAAGGATGCTAACTTACCTGGGAGAAGTAGCCACTCGCCCTTTCCTTTTCCTCCTTCCTGCTGCCTGGAATGTCTTTGTCATGGCTGGAATTCTGGTAGCCATTTTGGAACACGAGGGAATAAAAGCCAAATGCTAGATGATGGAGCAGAGAGCAAGGCAGCAAGAGGCCTCTATGCCCTTGGATTGGCATCTTCCCTCGACTGTCTGCTTCTGATGTCTCTCATCTGAGACAGAAATAAACTCCTATCTTTTAAAACTTCTGCTAGTTTTTGGGTTTTGGTTAAAACAACCAAGCTTAATACCAATTGATGTAAGATGAAATTTCAATTTGGAATGTTTTCAGATGTAGATAACTAAGCTAAACTATGGAAGCTTGAATATAAGGGCTGATTTTCTCACATGAAAAACTGTAGAAGTATGTGGCTGTTCAATGATGTCACCGGAGCCCCAATTCTCTGCAGTCTTCTGTTCTTACACCCTTAGAGTTTGGCTTTTATCCTAGTGCTTGACACTTTGTGGCTGCAAGATGGCTATTGCAGCCCCAGGCATTATGTCTGCACCACAAGCAAGAAGGATGTGGAAGAGTCAAAGTTCTGTTCCTCACAAGCTTTTGGTATTTTTTTCATTTGGGAAGGGAGTTTTTCTCCACCCTAGTTCCTCTAATACCTTGTATGTAGAACTGTATCTTCTAGGTTTGTGGTGGGATCCACCTTCCTGAGGATCAACAGATCTCTGTTGACGACTGAAAAATATTTGGGTTCTGTTACTAGGGCTGAAATCAGTGGAGGGCAGGCTGTGGATAGGCCACAGTGATGAAAACACGTCAGAGGTGCCATGACGTGACAATACTGCATAGCCAATATGTAGACTAGGTGTGAATGAAGCTTGAACTCTCTAACCTAGTGCTTTAACCTGTATGAGAAAGTCTCAGGAAGATTTCAAGATTTCAAAGGATCCTGTTGTTCCTTTCTTCAGATTTTATTTTTAGACTCTCTGTCAGGGATTTTATATAGGAAGTCCTAGATGTCATAGCATATAGAATTAGAGAGACCTGAAAGATCCCTTCTAATTGAAGTTTCTAGCATAGCTCTGGCTAGTACAACTTTTAAAATGATGGAAATGTTCAGTATTGTGCTAATATAGGAACCCCTAGCCACACATACTGAGGACCTGAAAGCACAACTGCAACTGAGGACTGAATTTCTTTGATTTCAATTAATTTCAATTTAAATAGCCGCATGTAACTAGTCACCACTGTGTTGAACAGCACAGTCCCAGAAACTCAGAACCTCAAAATATTTGTTCTTGGAAGTCTTCCAAATCCTTAGAATCCACAATTCCACTTCCAAAACAGATCTTTTTTTTTCCTCCAGAAAATATTGGCCACCACTGCTTTGCATGAGATGGTGTAACAGGCTTGCACAAGTCATTATTTCATGAAAGAAGTTTCGTGTACACATCATCATGTTATAAATATTGGTGCAAAGGGGCTGCCTGCTAAAAATGTTACTTTATGAAGCTCCAAGTTTATTTATAATAAGTTGAGCTTTTCTGAAATTATGGGAGGATAGATCTTTAACTTGATGCAAGGAGAATTCTACAGCAGAGCTGTACAGCAGTGGAATGGGTTAGAGGAAGAAGCAGCAAGCCTTCTGGCCCACTGAAATTATCCAAACTAGGCAAATCCTGAACCTCTTACCTTGTCTCCATCTTCTTGTTCCCATGGAAACCCCAATAAGGCATTGACGCAGTGCTTTTCTCTTGATCTTGTCTTCTGCCTTCTGGCTGCTCTGGTGTCTTTCCCAGGAGGCCCAGGGTGAAATGCCATACTTTCTATCTCTATGACCTGTAAATATAATGTTTTGCTTTCTTAAGTCTCTCCTCTGTGCCCACACCCCAAATTGACCACCTAATATTATGCCTAAAGAGATAAGGCTACTTTAGTATGAGTCCATCTTGAAGCAACTGGAAATGTACCTTTGAAAAGTAGGAAATTTTCTCTTTTGCATCTGTTAATTTGGTTTAGGAGGAGAAAATGTGTCTGGGCAATTTAATGTTAGATTCCTGATTGACAGACCTACATCAGAGAAATAAAACCCAGATTTATTTTAGTTGATGGGTATTGCCTATTTCCCAAATCCATTCCCTCCCAGTGACAACATTAAAGATGAGATTAATGATCATAAAGGGTGTTGGGATTGAATGTCAGGGCGTCTGTCCAGGGAGTCTGCCTTAGTCCATTTGCATGGCTATAATGGAATACCTGTGTCAACATAAAAGACTACAAACTCTGTAAAATAATTTAAAGTTTTATTTTGAACTGAGTATGTGTGACCATGGCCTTCAGCTATGTCCAAGAAGCCTTGAGTGAGTGGTCTTACAGTGGTGTTTTGTACATTTCAAGGAGACAAAAATTGCATGTAAAGTCATAAAACAATACATGAAAGGTGTGGATTAGGGTGGCTTGAAAATACAGGACATCTCAAAGGCGAGGAGTTCAGGTTATAAGTGGGTTTAAAGATTTTTTGATTTGCTACCCAACACATTCTATGAAGCAAACATCACCTTGATACCCAAACCAGGAAAAGACCCAACAAGAAAAGAAAATTATGGACCAATATCACTAATGAACATTGATG
>NW_003852398.1:21092995-21110748 GCF_000181295.1 Otolemur garnettii | reverse complement strand
CCCCCCCGGCAATTGAAGGAACACCAAAAATACATATTACTGGGATCTGATCAAACTAAAAACCTTTTGCACAGCCAAGACCACAATAAGTAAAGCGAACAGACAACCTTCAGAATGGGAGAAGATTTTTGCAGGTTATGCTTCTGACAAAGGTATGATAACTAGAATCTACAGAGTACTCAAACTAACCAATAAAAAAAGAATAAATAACTCCATTTCTATGTGGGCAAGAGACTTGAACAGAAACTTCTCTGAAGACAGGTGCATGGCCTACAAACACATGAAAAAATGCTCATCATCCTTAATCATCAGAGAAATGCAAATCAAAACCACTTTGAGATATCATCTAACTCCTGTAAGCCAATGTCACAAAATCCAAAAACTATAGATGTTGGCGTGGATGTGGAAAGAAGAGAACGCTTCTACACTGCTGGTGGGAAGGCAAACTAATATGACCTTTTTGGAAAGAAGTTTGGAGAACACTCAAGGAACTAAAAGTAGACCTACTATTTGATCCTGCAATTCCTCTACTAGGTATATACCCAGATGATCAAAAATCATTTTACAACAAAGACATTTGCACCAGAATGTTTATTGCAGCCCAATTCATAACAGCCAAGACATAGAAATAGCCCAAGTGCCCATTGCCCCATGAATGGATTAACAAACTGTGGTATATGTACACCATGGAATACTATGCAGCCATAAAAAAGATGGAGACTTCACATCTTTTATGTTTACCTGGATGGAGCTGGACCATATTCTTATTAGTAAAGAATGGAAAAAAAGTATCCAATGTACTCAGTACTGCTATGAAATCAATATATAATCATCTCCACACTCATATGAATGGCAAAACATAACTATAGTCCAGAAAGTAGAAGAGAAGAGGAGAGAGGGGAAGGGAGGGAAGATATGGAAGGAGGGAGGTATTTGGGGGGACCTCACCTAATGTGCATGATGCAATGGTACATTTCAAAACTATTAAGAAATGAGTATAATTGTGATGGATGTGTTACTTACTTCAATGTAAGCATTTCACATTGTATGTAGAAGTAGTACCCTGAACCCCATAAATGCATCAATATACAAAGTTACGATTTAATAAAAAAAAGAAAAAAAGAAAGATTTTTTGATTTGTAATTGGTTAAAGAAATAAAGTTTTGTCTAAAGACTTGGAATGTTTCAAGTTAAGACTGCTCAGCCATTAAAAAAAAAATGTAGTGATCTAGAATATTTTGTAACAACCTGGCTGGAACTAGAGACCATTTTTCTAAGTCAGCAGTTCTCAACCTGTGGATCGCCACCCACAGGAACTGTATTAAAGGGCCGTGGCATTATGAAGGTTGAGAACCACTACTCTTAGTGAAGTATTACAAGAATGGAAAAACAAATGCCACATGTACTCAATACTAAATTAGAACTAGTGAATCAACACTGATGTGCACATACCAAAGTCAGGTAGGTGGAAGGGGGAGAGGAGTTGGGTAAATTCCTACCTAACTGGTACAAGACTCACATTCTAGGTCAGTGGTTCTCAACCTGAGGGTCGCGAACCACAGGAACTGTATTAAAGGGCTGTGGCATTAGGAAGGTTGAGAACCACTGTTCTAGGTGAAGGGCATACTGACACCTTTGGTTTAAAATGTACAAATCAAAATATGTAGCCAAAAGTGTACCTCTGTAGTAGTCTGAAATTTAAAAAACAGGTAAGGAAGTTTCTTAATCAGAGACAAGTCACCGATATAGACTCAGACTCAGGAGACCTGCCGGTGCGGTTTAAGCTTGGTCTTGCATCGCCTTAGGCCTGTTAATGAGTTATGAAGGATGGCTCCGAGACAAGAAGGGGGCTTGATGGGAGTTTGTCTGACCTTCTTTCTCAGGACAGCAACTCACCTTTAGTGTATTTCTGGGTCCCCTTGACCCAGAGGGGGTCCATTTGGTCATCTGGGGGACGTAAGATTTTATTTTAGTTCATACCTGCACTGGGTGATTAATTTATAGAGAGGTTTATTTGCATGGTTCTGTAGGCTCCACAAGAAGCATGGCCCCAGTGCCTGCTTCTGGTGAGGGCTTCAGGGATTTTGCCATCAGAGGGCAAAGGAGGGACAGGTTGTCACATGGCGAGAGAAGTGTGTGTGGGGGGAGAGGTGCCAGGCTCTTTTAAACAACAGAGAACTCACTCTTTACTGCAGGGAGGGCACCAAGCCATGCTTGAGGGATACACCTTTATGACCCAAACACCTTCCACCAGGCCTCACCTCCAACACCAGGTATCAAATTTCTGCATGAGATTTGGATGGGACGAATATTCAAACTATCAGAGCCCCTGCTCCCAGCCTTCGGAGGAATTTTCTAAGACTACTTTGTAGCCTGATTTCTAAAACTGGCACTTGAAAAACTCCAAATGGCCTATAACCATTTGTTATAAATAGTATAAAATGATACTAAATAGTCTCGTTTTCAATTTGACTAATGTCCTCTGAAGTTTGCGGCATGGATATTTTCATAGCATTTTTGTTCTGTTTTCCTGTGCCAGGTTTTCTACTCCTGAAAAAGCAAAAGATAGGACTGACTGAAAAAGCCTGGAGCTTCTCATTGTGCCTGGATGAGTTTGCAGAAGAAATCAGGGGAAGGATGTACAGAATGCGGCTTCCTTCACGCCTGGTGTCAGGCCGGCTCTCCATGCTCAAGTGGCCTCTCTCATGATGCTCTTTGGTTGGCACTTTAGTGTTTCCACCCTTGCCTCAAGCTCTGAGTCTTTCCCTGTGCTGTTCCTCCCCCCAAAATGGGTTCCAGCCATCATCACCACAGCCTGGCCTCTTTCTCAGGAGCTCCGGAGGAAGATTCAGGTGTTTTAATTTCCATAAGGGTCGGGAAAGATGCTTTGTGGTGTAACACTCAACATAAAAGTTCCCAATTCATCACAACATGCACATCTCTTTTTGATGTCAGGGCCTAACTTTCTATTTTTAAGCAGGTTGGTCTGGTTTGGAAGCCTCAGGATAAAGACAGTAAATCCATCAGCTTTTTGTCTTCCATAATTCCAGAAACAGCTCCATTTCTGTGTGAATATATCATTCCCAGCAAAGAGGACCGTGAGAACGCAAATTAAGCTCTTAACAGGAATGGGTGCTCAGGTGCTAATTTGCAAACAGCCACTGTTTTTTTTTAAAAAGGGCTCTATTGAGATGTGTGTGTTGCCACGTGATATTATCACTTTAGCAAACACTCTCATGCAATATGCATAGATCTTAGACGCAAACAATACAATATGAGAGTTGTTAATGATGTCTGTGCTTAAAAATAATAATGACTATTCAGTAATATCTAAAAATTAAAGTTGAGATGCTTTCTTTGCCCTCTACCTGAAAATTAAGAAACAGATGGCCATCTGTAGCCATATATCTCTCGTTGTTGCAAGTAAATGCAGCCACAGGAGCTTATTTTATGCTAAAAACCTCCATCTGCTAGATGTAATCTTTTTGTACCTGTAGAAAAATGAATAAAATAAGGACCTGCTTGTTCTGACCTTGACTTAGACAGATTATGTACCTACGCTAGTTTCCTTTTCTCCTTGACAGGTGTTAATCCTGAAATGATAGCACTGTAGTCTTTTGACAGTTTCATCCTTTTACCTAAATGGGGGTGAATTGGACTCCATATTTCTGCTTGGCATATGCTTTGTTGCTATGCAGGGAGTGGATTTTCCTTTAATGAGCAATACAGTGGCCCTTTGTAGCATCTTTCCTTGTAAAAATATTCAACTGTCTAGTCTTTTTGCTAGGCATAAAGGAAAAATCGTAATAAATGAAAATAAGCTTAAAAAATTTTCACATGTCATGATCTATTTATTCATTGCAGAGTAGGGGAACTAGGGCAAAGAGGGGGAGTCTCTGGGAATGTGCTGATTCACTTGTTCCCATCTTTTCAGACCCAGCCTCACATGGCTCTCTACCTCGCTTCCGGCCTTCTGTTCACCACCATCCCCACGACATTGTTCTCCTGGGACTGTGCGTTTCTTTCTCAGTGGCTATTTGTAATGGGAGTGCTATTTAAGCAGAATTTGTTGTCATTCAGGCTTCTTTCGATTCAGACATGTTGCTTCCTTCCTTCCACTTTTACTCAGCTCTGCCAAAGTAGGAGCAGAAGGAAAGACCTTAGAGGTTATTCTCCTCATTTTGCAAGTCCAAAAACCCGAAGCCTGAAGAGGGCCTGACAGCCCCAGGCAAAACTAGAACTGGACGCAAACTCTTTGGTTTTTTTCTCTGATATATGAATTATGAGAATCACACAGAGAAATAATGTTAGTGTTAAGGTTTATAAGTAGCACTAGGATGACTGGCTCCCAACTGGAGGATTTTCATTTACTTCCTTGGTGTTGACCTTGAGCAAAATAGAATTCATGAGCATGATTGTTAAATATAAGAGTGAAAAACCAAAAAGGACTTAAGAATAACTTTTAGTTTATTGTAGATTAAGGATGGTCAGACTCTATTTTTCAACATAATCACTTTCTAACTCTACCCATTTATTTTAGTGACAGACAAGCTTTCTGTTGTTATTTAAAAGAACCCTAAAAATATGAAAACTTTAGGGAAAGGGAAGAGAACCATTTCATGCTTATAGAAAGAAGACTTAGGGTTGTGTCAAACATTTTTAGGGCGATCATGGGCAAGTTAGTTCATCTGGTTATGCCTCAGTTTCTCCAACTTTAAAAAGGGGCTTGGTTTTTCTGAACCTATGTTTGGGAAAAAAACAAAAGGAGCTTTGTCTGTGCGTCAGTTTCTCTTAACAACAAAAGCTTGGTCTAAGAGATCTTCAGGCTAGTCTCGAACCAGCCTGGTTTTCATCACCAGGAAACTCATCAGAAATGCACACTTTCAGGCCCCACCCAGACGCTCACGTCAACAGCTTTGGGGTGGGGCTCAGCAATCCATCTTATAATGCCAGTCCTCCAGGTGATTGTCATACCTGCTCAAGTCTGAGAACCACCTTGAATAATCCCCTTCTGAAAGCTGGAATCCCGATGCCTGAGGTAATGCTGTGGAATAACCAAGACGGTGGGATCTTCCTGGGCTCAAAGTCCCTTTTAGATGGTAAGTCTGTGATCCCAAGATTCCCCCTGATTTTGTACCTTGCTCCTTTTTTTTCTGTATCAACTTCGTGCCGGTGCAAATCAAGAGATCAGAACACACGAGAGCCCTATATACAAAGGACTTCAGCAGCAGTACCAACTGGGCACTCTAGTTTTAGAGCCATAAAAGCAAATATTGGTAGGTATAAGCATTCTGTGAGTATCACTGCTGAAAAAGAAATGTCCATTTTGGCGACCGAGTCCTGCTTGCAGTCTTGCAGGATTTTCCTGGTTTCGCCTGAGTGGAGGCAGTGTTGCCTAAGGATGAGAGCAGGAGCTCCAGCTTCATACTGCCTGCTTTCAGCTTGAGTTCCACCACTTCTGACCTTGGGCAGATTAGAATCAGAATCTCAGTTGCCCACCTGTAAGTAGAGGAACACACAGCACCTGCTTCATCATCATTGTGAGGATTCCAAATACACAGTTCATGTACCAGCGGTTCTCAACCTGTAGGTCGTGACCTCTTTGGACTGTATTAAAGGGTTGTGGCAGTAGGAAGGTTGAGAACCACAATTATTGCAAACAAACTTAGCACAGTGGTTTGTGTGCATTCAGCATTCAATGAATGTTAAGCCTCATTAGTCTACTTCTTAGTATCCTGCAGCTTTTAAATGAGGGTGGTGATGTTTTCTTATAATAGATAATGTGTGAATGGTATGTAAATGTGAAGCAAAATTAAATATTTGGAAAGTTATATCTGGGAAGCACGTTATACATGCACATGCAGCAATGGTGCGAAGGTCAGTGATCTCAGAGGAAGGAGTTATTATGATGATATTTCTCAAAAAATGGGAGCACAGATTAGCACATCTAATCCCTTTTGTTGTGTTAGCTCTCTAAACATACCTCTCCCCACCCTCACAGTGCTGAATTCTGACCTAGTTCTCCTGGATGACTTCCAAAGTTCACTAAACTCTGATAGGCTTCCCAGATGAGGCAGGTCTTCTATGATGGGTTTATACCACCATCTTAGTTCCCCTTTTATAGCATGCATTACACCAAAACTAATTGGTTCAACTTGTCCTCACTTCCTTGAAGACCAGGAACATGCCTGCTAATTCTGTGTCTTTATGGTTTAGCCCAGTTCTTGGTGTAAATACAATAGCCCAGAGCCAACCCCAACCAGAAACCCTTGGTGTAAATGTGCATCCTGAATGGGTTATAGGTGTGCTGAGATGCTGATCACTCTATTCTTGGAGCATCCAGGTTGGGTAGAGATTACCAGGGTCCCCAGGCCATCTGTTCCTACCTCTAGCAGCTTCATCTGTTTACTCCAGTAGGAATTAAATTGTCTTATGTGTGCTGTGATGTTGAAAATGTTAGAAAACATTGCAAGTATTTGTTGGGTGGATAAAAGAACATCTATATAGGTAGTTTGAGTAGTTGGATATCTCAGATCATGAGAAATTATGCTTATCTATTTATTAAACATTATAATAGAATAAAGAAATAGGTGGGCTTATCACAGGACAGAGTCAATGATATCTTAAATAGCCCAAACCAAGCTCAGTTTGGTCAGGCAAGGGATATCTACATTCTATAGAAAAGATACTCTAGTTTCTTCATATAGAAAACAAGAATTACATCTAGTCTGAGGAAGTCATTTTGTTTAAGGCAAAAATCTGACAGTCTCTGATTGGATCCGAGGTGGACTGGAAAGTCTCTTGGGATAGGATGTTACTTAGGTTTGTGTTATTGACACTGTGAATGCAGTCCTCAGTCAGGTCCAGAATGAGTTAGTAGACTCTGGATTGCATAGACTTCTTTCACATAACATCACCATAAAACCCCCCTCGCTTATTAATTTCATGGTAATTTTACCATTCAGCAGAATGGCCCCATGGAGTTGGTTGAGGGCAGGTGATCTTTCATTTGTCATTATTGTTAATTAAAACAATAACCGCATAACATTGATTGTTCCAGCTGTTGCCCAAATGAGGGAGACAAGTTGAACAGCATTAAACAGATCAAAATTTCAGAGATTTAATACTCAGAGAGAATTGGAGTAAAATAGAAAGGAAGAAAAGCTCCAGTTTTTCTGCCTCACCATTCTCTGCTTTGTATCTGACAACTACTTCCTCAAGGAAGAATAGCCTTGAAGGCCATAGATTTGCCAAAGGACTTCTCTCTTGTTGCCAACTAACGTAAGATGTCTCTGCTACAGTCTGAGGGGTTGGGTGGGGAGTGGCATAACTTATAAGGTATGATAAATTTGGGTTTAAAATATTTCTGTTATAGGCAACTGTTAGGTAGGGATATAAATCAAGGGGTCTGGCTGAGGCCTACCTGAGGATGACATGAATCATGAAATAGCAAATGAAGATCAAGACCTCTAACTTGATACACAAGAGAACTTTGTGTCCTTCCTTGGGTATGTTGCCATGGTGATGGGTGGTAGTGGTCGCAACAAGATTCGGAGGAAATGGAGAAAGATTGGGACTTAGAAGAATTTATGCATTGTTCTTCTAGTAGGCTTGGGCTTCATTTGCCCTGTTAAGATTTCTAGAATTTTTTAAATTCAAAGAGTTCCTGCTGCCCATGTAAGCTTTAGGGGCCACAGCTATTGTAGAAAGTGATTCTGGACCTCTTAACAACAACAGCAACAAAAAGAACAGATTTAGGGTAAAACTGTAAATCTGGACAGGAGATCTTGCTGGTGTTGCTCATATTAGCCAGGTACTAAACTTCATTCATAGTTCTGATTCCCTCTCTTTCTGTGGGGATGCAGTTATTGGAGTGGAGAGTGACTGCAAAATGAGGACCCCTGCCCCTCATCTCCCAGCAGCGGGTCAGGAGAGAGGGGAGGCTGCAACACACTGCTAAAAACTTTCCAGGGAGAAACTTAATGGGGGGTGAAGTATAATAAATAAAACACAAGTCCGCATAGCAGTAGGAAAATGTTACTTCTGGGGAGAAAAGCCCAAACAAACTCAAATGTGAGAATAAAATGAAAATATCTTTTCAGAATGAGAGAAAAGGAGAGCCATTTAGAAAAAAAGTGGAAAAGATGGAATTGCACCTACAGTTAATAACTCCTGGTTATTATCGAACTTGATGCTTCCTGGAATTCAAAGGGCTCTCAGAAGATCTGCTTTAAATTGTTTGTTGAAATAAAGAACATATGTGAAGACTGCTCTTTTTTTTTTTTGGAGTTAAGCCACACTATGAAGGTAGACAAAGAGAGAATATTTGTGATAATCTATAAACCACGTTGTTAAACTGGTTTACCTTTGATTTGCTTTTGTAAAGTTAGAGGCTCCAGTTGGATGTGGAAGGGAGAAATAACACCAGAGACGTGATTTCTTATTTCTCCTCTGTCCTCCCTTCATTCCTTTATTCTTGTTCATTTCATTGTGAAGGACTGAACTAATATTGTCCTTGATTTGATGGACCTAGTTTGGGGAATAGAGAGCATAATGATGGGGATATATTCCCAAGACATATTCTTGTTCTGGTCTTTAGGCAAAGATACACCCACCAATTTATTAAATGATGGTTTAATCTCCACATAAAGTTTCAGATTCTGTAAATGAAGATGGAGTCTTGTGATCTGCATTTTTTTTGTAATCTGCATTTAAAAAAAAGTGGCCTAAGTTATCCTAATGCAGCTAGTCCAGGAATCATAGTTTGGGGCAGACTGTCATTGGGATATGTATGTGGTAGGCCTCGATGTCAGATAGATATGATTCGAATCTTGGCTCAACTACCTTTTAGCTGTGTGACCTTGGGTAAGTTACTTGATATCTATGTAAAAAGGGGAGCATCTCATTAGTATTGAACATAATCCCAAACTTCTTAAATACAGAGAGATTAAAATCCCAGATGTTAAAATCATGAAGGCTGAATTCTGGAGATGGAGTTAGTGTTGTTTTCAGTTGTACACTGCATAGTTGGATCATGGTGGGGGAACTATTTCCTTGCTATTGTCTTTATTTGCATTGGTGGAAAATTTAGATGAGTGAATTAGCCATGTGATATGGCAATTATGAAAAGTTCTGTTCAAAAATGCATCATTTGTCTGAATTGGCATTCCTTCCAGCAGGTGAAATTCCTGGAGCTTTTAATGAATTAAAGCCACACTTGCCTGAAGAAGCCAGTAAAGTTACTGACTGGTTTGAAAATAATTACGTGCCTGGTAGGTTAAAAAGCTGCTACGCAATGGTGTTGCTGTTCGATCATGAGTATTATTTCCACCAAATTTGTACATGTAGATAGATTTCCACATAGCCAAAACAACATAGAAACATGGGACATAAAATGGGAAAATGTTTTAGGGAATGCTCATGTTGGTGTATATAAAATCATAGAAGAATTTTGAAAAGAACATTGCCATATAGAAAATGTGTGTGAAATTATTCTCCAAGGAGAGTTATATCCTAAAAGAAAAGAAAAGAAAACAAAACCCTCAGCTATTCACTGTAGTGCAAGACTTCAAAATATAGTTAATGTTCATAAAAGTTGGCCAGCTCTTAATGGACAACCTCAGGGCAATTGCCTATAATCTATCTCTCTGATACAGTTTTTCATATATCGAGTTTTCTTTTTTTCTTTATTTTAGTTCTTTTCTCTCCCACACTAAGGTCAGCATTATTTTTTTACATTTCACTATGCCATGTATTTTACCTTTACATCATTTCCAATATTGGAGGTATAACTTGTGTAAAGACTTCTAGAAAGTTCCAATTTTTAATGTATTGTTTTTACAAATTTGACATCATAAAAGTGCATTGTCACAATGTCGACTGTATGTAAGCATTTTGTCTGTATGTAAGGAGCACTGAAACTTTTTCAATAAATGAAGAGATATCCTTTGTATGTATCTGTACTTGTGAAAGAGAATTTCTTGATCTTGGCTCTTTGGGTGACCACATATTCAGTGGTGACTCATTACAGACTTTGATCCATCTCGTCAAAAGGTTTGTGTTGTTCGTGATGGTATTGCAGATGACCAAAGTCATAAAGCTAGTGCACACAATTACTAAACCTAGTGATATGCATTTGTATATTTCACTTTTGATCTATTTCTTTATGATTATGGTTTTTCTGGTCCTAACTCTATGCCTGTCATTAGTATACTTGAGTGTTTATGTTCACAAAATATGTTGTTATTGCTCATTTTATTGTGTAAAATGGCCTGTGAAGTATTTATTCATGTTGTTATGGCTTTCAAATAAGTTGCTTTTTAAAAATATAAATAAATATCGTTTAAAAGATTTATTTTTTCCAAAATTATAGTTATGAGATTTTGGTCTTTGGAGTTTGTGATTTGGGGGCACTTTAGAGATTTTGATCTTTCTAGATTTCAACATTTGGGATTATGGTCTTTCAGAATTGTGTTTTTGGGATTATAGCCTAAACTTTTACCTCATGGAGTTGTATCTAATGAAAAGATACAAAAAATATGCTTGATACAGTGGTATGACACAGAGTCAACCCTTAAGAAGAAAAGTTATGCTGTCATTTTTATTATTGATAATGGCCTTGATGATCCTTTCTTAAAACCTTTTTTAGACTTTCTGAGATGAGGAAGGAAAGGGAACTTGAACTAGCTTAAGCAATAGGGGAATGTGTTGGTTTAAATAAACAAATTATAGATATGGCAGGTGTACGGGTGGCCTTGGTGACTAAGTATGGGGACTCGAGTGTTGTCGTAAGTCTCTTCTCTTGTCTTAGCATTATCTGAGTGTTATTCTTGCTTCTGTTACAAATAAAGGTTTTCCCTCACAGGAGAAAATGTGCCCTCAAATTGCTCCAGGCTTTTGTTCTTATAGGTTTGTGACCAGAGACAAAAAGAACCTCTCCTTACAGCTCTAGGGAGAAAAAAATGGAGAAAGGACTCTGATTGGCTGAGCTAAAATCACATGTCCATCCCTGTACAAATTCCTGGGTACTGCACTGCAGTTAGTTAATCTGTGAGTTCCTCCATCTTCCCCCAATCAGAAGGTGGAGGAACTTATGCTGGACAGAAAAAGACCCTTACCCAATACCTATTTCTCCTCTGTATCCCTACAGCTCTGCACCTATAATATATACATAGTCTGAATTCCAAAGGAACCTCGTAGACACTGGGGACAACACCAGACCCAAACAGACACGGTCCCTGCCTACATGGAAGTTATGGTCTAGTGTAGAAATAAACTTTCAGGATGAAAGACAATATATAATTGCTCTGATCTTGGCCCTTCTCCAATAATAGGAACTGAAGAAACAGTATGGCAATGTAAAGAATATGATCTGGAAAATAGAAGTAACTTGAAAAAATAAACTTGGGGGAAGCAATTAGTGCATGAAAGTCATAGAAACCTTTGAGATGCTTAACACAACACGGTACCACATTCCGGTGCATCACTCTCCATCCCACCCTGCGATTCTATCACAAGTGATGACTTAATCACAACAGAGGAATCAAGGGTCTCGGTGAGTCTGTCTCAGCTAATCTGATTCTTTTTCAGAAATTGCTCAGATATCTAGGACTCAAATGCACTATTTCTGCTTTTAAAATGGGATGGCTTCATTGCCACTGTCATCAGCAAGTGAATCAGATTAACAATAATGCTGGCTAACACTCATTGAGCCTTGCTGTAAGCCAGGTAATGTTGTAGGTGATTTCTGTGAATTAATTCACTTAATCCTCTCACTAACCCTAGGAGGTAGGTATCGTTATCGTCATCACACAGATAAGAAAACAGGCAGGCACAGCGAGTCTAAGTGACCCTGTCATCTACTGAATGTGCACAACATTCAATGCTAAGTGGTTTGCATTATGTTAATTCTGAATACTTGTCCTCATATGAAGAAATAGGTACTGTTTTGGCACTTGGCTTCACAATGAGGCATTGAGGTTTGCACAAGCTGGTAACTTGCTCAAAGTTACGTAACGAATGAGTGTCAGAATCTGGTCATGGACCCAAATCATCTCCATTGAGATCCTGTTATTTTAGCCACTGAGTTCTGATTTACCGATTAGCTTGCCAAAGCAGATACCGGTGAAGTCCATGCCTTGTCATTGTAAATGCACTTGAAGGACAATTTGTTGATCTGTCCGTCATAATCTCCTTGGAGGCAAAGAGTGCCTCCTAGGCCCTTCCTCTCTTCCTTTTAGTCTTATTCTACAAATCAAAGTTTCCTTGAGCTGGTCACATAGAAATGACAACCAATGTAGCATCTTTAACATTTGCTTTTACGTTCAATCCTCATTTAGAAGAGGTGCACATTCCATGTACCAGGTTCCGTGCTAGGCAATGAGAATTTTAAGTAGGTTCCTGTTATGCTTTATAAATATCCTTCTTAGCAATGATTATGATTTGCAATTTTTATTCATTTACTTATTATCTGTCCTCACATTGCAACATAAGCCCTCGGAGACTTTGTCTGTTCTGTTACCTTCTGTGTCCCCAGAATTTAGGTCAATGCTTTTAGGCGCTTATGAATATCTATTACATGAGTTCGTGAACAAATAAATCAAAAAAAGAACAAACAAACTAACCACAAGTTTAGCAGATAATGAGTAGGCTGTTTGCTTTTCTGGTATTGATACGCTTTGATGATTTTTAACACCATTCCCCTCATTACCCTTTGTGTATTACATCCACATGTGACTTCTGGTCATGGAAAATAATTGAGCAAAGGCCAGAAGATCAACTTTTAGCCTGGTATTATGGAAACTAACTTAGTGACAGCATAGGGACCCAGTGCTAAGGTCCAAACAGTAGCTGACCAAGTACCTTCAGTATAGTTTCCTTTTAGCTAGGGTCATAAAATTCCTCCCATGTCCAAAAAAATACAGTTTCTTTATTTTTGACCACTGGCATGGGGGGAGGGATCTCTTTCACTTTGCAGAGGGTGTAGGCCTGATTCTGGAGTATGTTAAATGGGAGGTAAAGAATTTTGAAAATCCCCTCGCTTTACACAGTCTGGCTTTCAAGCCTGTTGTCTTACTGAAGACAGACAAATATTTCTCCTGTGGTAGAATAAAAAGCTCAGAGCCTGCGATAGAACGTGAGTGAGAGGAAAATAAAAATGTATTGGTGAAATAGCTATAAAATTACATTTCTGATGCTTCTTTCTTTATCATATGTGCAGGAATTTTGTTCCCATTTCTACAGTGGTGTGCCAAGGACACTTTCTCTACTGCTCACCTGGAAAGAATGCAAAATGCAGTGAAAGCCTAGATCTGGGGTCAGGAACGTTGCTCTGTAAAGGCCCAGACAGTGAATATTTCAGGCTGTATGGGTCATACTGTCCTTGTCACACTCATCAGCTCTGCCATGCAGCAGCAGCCAGAGACAACACATATGTTGTGATCCAATAAAATGTCATTATAAAAACAGGTATAGTTTGCAAGCTTCTGGACTAGATCATGTTGTGGTGCTTAATTTGCATGAAATCCTGGAACCTGCAAATACAAAGCCTTTTCTCCCACCGTACACACACAGCGAATAGATAAACCATTTTGAAAACCCCAGTTTGATTTGAAAATAGCAAAAACCAGTTGGCAGGTTTCTGCAGACTTTTAATAGTTTAATCAGTTTTGTGAGAGCTTACCTTAAGAATTAAAAGTATCTAGCTTAAAACTTGAAAAATTAAAAAAGGAAAAAAAAAAAAGAGAGATGCAAAATCCTAGCTCCTCGTAGTAGCCAACTTGGAGTTCCCACTATGAAAAGATGCAGACCTCAGCAATGAAAAGACCCACGATCAAAGTTTTGGGAGTAAATTCTCTTCAAAAAGGACTCAAAACTGCTTTAGAAATTTCCAGGCTTCATCTACCGCACCCTCCCAGGAAAGCAGGCTGGCCCAGTGCCACCATACCCCAGAGGCCAGGCTGTCCTTGGCCATCCATCTCTGCTGGATCAAGCCAGGCTCCACAAATCACATGGCTTCCCATTGACTTTCTGTCAGGGTGAAGTAACCAAAGCTCTTCTTTAAGCTGAGAGGCATAACATGCACCTCCTTTCTGTCCAGCTGCTCTAATGGGAACTTCCAGGTCAAAGGAGTCCACATTTGGTCATAGAGGGCACATTGAGAGAGGACGAGCACTTATGGAGTCCCTTCTGTGCTCTGAGCACCACGGGGGGACACTGGGATACTCAGGTGGATGAGGCACAGTTAGGGGCCTCTGGCCTTGAGGTGTGCACAGAATTACATGATGTGAATTCTGGGAAATAGCAGAGAACAAGTCTGGGCTCAGTGTCAGCTGACTGCAGAAAGCATCAGCCCGTTAGGTTAACTCCTGAGCATCAGCAGCGCCATGTATTCCGGCCTGTGTGACATTAGCAAGAGCTCGTAAAGGCTTGTGTAAACAGAGAACAGCTTTAATTGAATAAAATATGTCATTGGCTTCTTCCCTGCCAGGTTCACTGTTTCCCAGTGACTAATGTGGGTCCCATTCTCTTCTTTATAGCTAGCAAGAGGCTCCCTTCTTGGGAGGAGACGTGAGTCAGAACTCTTCAAAGCATGGCTCTTGCATCCTTCTTCCTAGCGATATACCATTCTTTCCTTGCTAAGAGATACTTTCTCTGCAGCACTGGGTGAGTCAGCAGCAGCAGTGGGACCCTTCACAGGAGCGGTCAGAATTTCCAGTGCCATTCAGTGCTTCCTATACTTCAAGATGAAGTTCTCAAATAAGTCTTTTATACTTACCTCACGCATCATTCTTTTTGAACAGGTCAGTAACTTCTCTGGCTTCTTCAGGCAAATGTGGCTTTAATTCATTAACAACACCAGGAATTTCCCCTGCTGGAAGGAATGCCGATACAGACAAGTGATGCATTTTTAAAGTGAAGCTTTCATCTTTGTGGGACGGTGTGGCCAATCTACTCATAAAGACAATGACAAAGTAACAGTTCTAACAAGTCCCAACTCTCCTACCTGTAAGTAAAAATACATCAAATCATTCTCTAGAAGTCAGCTTTCATGATTCCAACATTTGGGGTTTCAGACATTAGAGATTTTGTCTTTTGGGGTTTATGATCGACACTGGTTCTGGTTGAATCCGTGCACTCATCTACTTCTCACCTCAATCTGGTGAGGTGGGTGATATCTTTGTTTCATGAATAACAAAATAGTTCTATGATATGAAGTAACTTAGGTCACACAGTGGTAATGATTTAACCATTTTCCTATGTTTTTTAAATCATTTCTAGCCCCCTGTAATAGACACAAATGTACATGACATTCAGTATAGTACAAAGGTTACAAGTGCCCAGAATGAGCGTGACAAGCAACACAGGGGTCATGGGGAAGTAAACGCTGCAGTCCATTTAGTAAATATCAATGGAGCAGCTTCTGTTGGTTGCATACTGTGTGAATGGTTCAGGAAACAATGATGACACAGCCCCTGAACTTGAGCAGCTCACAGTCGAGTGCGATGGACAGATGTGTAAATGGGCAATTATGATATAGCATGAGAGGTGATGTGCTAGAAGTCATGTTGGAAGTGGATCCTGAATCAGGTGGGCTGGGGGCCAGGGAAGGTTTAGGTAAAGGTGTACCCCAACCTATACATTTCGATTACCTGCCAACTAGGAAGTATATTCTTATGGTTTGCCCTTCTTCTGGTTTCCAAGGCACACAGTAAGCACCCATAAACCACTTGTATTTGACCTGAGAATGTTTGATTTCTTAGGTTAATCTGAAAATTATTTTTCAGTGCAAACCAATGGTGTGTCAGAGTAGCTCAAAGGGGTGTTGAGGTGTCAAGGTTAATATGCCTTAGAACAGCAAAGTAAAAACTCACTGGATAGCATGCAACATTTTAGCCTGTGTACATAGCTGATTGCTTGTTAAAGATATTATCTATTTATTTATTTTTGAGATAGAATCTCACTTAGTCTTCTTTGTGGCATTAGAGCTCACAGCAACCTCAAACTCTTGGGCTCAGGCAATCCTCTTGCCTCAGTTTCCCCAGTAGTTGGGACAATAGGCACCTGCCACAATGTCTGGCTACAACATCCAGCTAGTTTTAGAGATGGAGTCTTGCTCTTGATCAGGCTAAGAGCAAGCCATCCAGCTCCTGAGCTCAAGCAATCCACCTGCCTCAGCCTTCCAGAGTGCTAGGATTACAGGCATGAGCCACCATGCTGGGCCAAGGGTATTTATTTTAAGGGCTCTTTCTTGATCCCTGTTTATCTTCCAGTTGGATTGGAGGTTGCTTGGATTTATAGGTTTGATGGATCTCTGCAGGCTACCATGCTTATGAAGCCTGCAACATAGCCTTCCTAAGAATATTCTCTCTCTTTCTCCCTTCTATCATAATATCAGCAAAGAGTAAAATATTCAAATAACCTAAAAGAAACATTTTCTTTCACTCTTGGAGTTGAAAGCTGTTGTTACCCTGTGTATCCTTATATACCTTTCTGTATCCTTCCAGAGGTACTGCGTGCATATACGTGGATTATCTGTGTGTGCTTGTGTATGTATGGCGGAGTGTGTATCAGAATATGCATGCATGTATATGTTCCATTTTGGTTGTTTCTTATATAAATGGTAGTATGTTGTCACACTGCCTTATGCCAGATTATCTGTCTTCCCATAATACCCACAGACCTGCCTCATCCTTTTCAATGGCTGTTTCTTATTCTATTGACACATTTTAACCACATTTCTTTCAATGCAGATTTTGAATGTTCTTGGTTTCTGGCTTTTATGCAAAACACTTCAATGAATATACTTGCACATATAAGTTTACTGATGTGCATATGTACCATTCAGATAATTTCCTAAAAGTGGAAATCATATGTTCATTTTAAATTTTGGTAGAGATTACCCAGTTGCCCTCCAAAAATGTGGAACCAGTTTATATTCCTATCAACAACCTGGGGGAAATGTCTGTTTCCTTATATAGTTTTTGGGTAGTTTTGATCAGCTTCCAGGACACAGTGCAATGATAAAAACATGGTCTTTTGTCTTAAAAGTTGGGTGCAGGTTACATTTAGGAGGGCTCTGAATTGACATGCAAAAATCACCAGAGCAGCTGGTTGTCAACTGCTCTTTGGATGTTCCAGACAAAAGGATGCCCTTTCTTTTCTATCCCTGTCATACCAGGATGCATTTTGACCTGCTTTTAACCTTTTGCATTTCTTGATGATGACTGGGAACCTTATGCTTATGCTTCCTAGAAGGCTCTGGCTTGATTCCCTGTGATCCTTATTTGTTTCTTCAAAAGTTATCTCTGTTCTCTGTATTAGGCTTGCCCATCTCACTCTGTAGCTCTCAGTGTTCCCACCCACCTTTCCTAGTGGGTCTTGAATGGTTGACCTTATCACTCCAGGAGGCAAACATACACTGTACTGATCTGCCAAGCTCAATATCTTTTTGCTTAAATGTTAGATGGATTTATGTTATTGCTCTGGGAAGCAGTGATCCAGGGAGGAATTAGTGTTCTGAGAGGACTCCAGTCTTGTTAAAATGGCAATGGGAGGATGCATGTGCTTGCCCAAAGCCATGGGCTGTAGTCTAATCCAGCCTTTCTCCCCCTCCCAATTTATTTGGTTATTTGAATCTTGTTCCCATCTGAGCTTCTAAGATGCTGGGGTCCAGCAAGGAAAGTCTGGATACATGGTGCCACCAGGTCTGCCTTGGTGACTTTCAGTATGAAGAGAAAAGCACACACACACAC
>NW_003852398.1:21082738-21092975 GCF_000181295.1 Otolemur garnettii | reverse complement strand
TGTTGTAGCAGAGCTGGAGGTGGTGGGCTGGGGCCTGAGGGATGGGGGCTTTTCCTTCCAGAGTTTCTTGGGAAGACACACGAAAGTATACTAATCATGGTTACATGTGAGTATGATCAAGTTCAGAAACAATTGTGATTCAAATGTTTTCCTTTACCTGTGTGCCTTGCTCTGCATAGCAGACATGTTCTTAAATGGCCACAAGCAAGTTAAAATTAGGGAGGTGGTGCAGTTAGGGAGGTGCACAGAATTGGGATTTGAGAGGATTCAAGATTGGTTGGTTTGTCTTAACTCTGCCACTTTCTAATCATGTGACTTTGGACACATCGTTTACCGTATTAAAATCTAGGTTATACCTTTTTACAACATAATAATAATACCTCCTTATCTTCATCAGATGATTGCAAAGTGGAAAAAATGAGCTCCTGTTGAGGTGGAAAGACTTATTAGTTCTCCACTGGCAATATATACTAGGTGATTGACCTACATCATGTTATTTAATTCTTACAACCTGTATCTCAGACAAATGCTGTTATTTTTGTTTTACAGAAATGGAAGGAGAGATGTTCAGAGAGCTTCAGAAACTGGACCAAAGTTATACAGCTGGTAAGTGGTAAAGTTAAGATGCAAACCTCAGTCAGTAAAAGGAGATTGGATATGAGGGTCTACCCTTGTACATGTGTAGCGACCAGACCCGCTCAGTGTCTCTAACCCAGTGGTTCTCAAGTGGAGGTGAAAGTGCCCTCCAGGGAACATTTGGCAAGGTCTGGGGGCATTTCTGATTGTCACAATTGGGGTGAGGGAGACATTAAAGGCCTCTAGTGGGTAGAGTCCAGAGGTGCTGCTAAATCTTCTACAATGCATAGATAGCCTCCCACAGCAAAGAATTATCCAACCCCAAATGCCCAGAGTGCCGAGGGTTGAGAGACTCTTGGCTAACCCATGTGCTTCCAGTATTTTCCTGCAGAGAAGAAAGAAGAAAGGTGGCCTTTCCCTGACCTATTTTTATTTTCCACAATATACGCCACCCTCTATTATTCTACATAATTTATTTATTATGTTTATATTTATTATCTGTCTCTACTAAGTAGAATGTTAACTTACAAGGGCTTAGAATAGAGTCTAAGTATTGTGAGTGCACAATAAATATTTGTTGCATAAAAACTTAAATGTAAGATTAAGATCACAGTGGCAACTTGGGGACCATTGGATGTAGGGGAAGGTGGCAGTAAACAAAGGACGAGGTGATGTTGAGTGAGCTTGAATACTGACAGGGTTTCTGCCCAGAGTACTAGACTGGGGACCTAGCTTTAGAGCTGAATGACTTTTTGTGGCTTTCCGAGTTGAGAGGTGCTGGGTCTCCACGCAGCCTGTTACTATCGTACCCACCATGGCCAAGGTGTCGTGTATCATGTGCCCTTCTGTGTTAATGTTGGCTTTTCTGAGGAGGCATCATGGGACTAAATATGACTCCAAAGCAGTACATTTTACTCTGGTTAGGGAGTCTGCTTTAAACTGGTTCAGAGAGACAGTTTAGAAAAAGGGAAAAAGTCTTCCTTAAGAATTGTAGAGAAGCAAAGGCTTTCCTAGGACTCCTCACTATTCAGATGTGTCCACCATATTGGCTCTCAAAATAACCTCACATGTTATTTTGCTCATGATGAACAACAAATCTCTCTTCCTGCGAGATGCTTTAGAGGCTCATGACTTACCAGGATGGCAGCAGGGTAGATGTTTAACATCAAGAAAAGAAAATTCTATTCTTTAGTATTTATTCCAAGTTCTCATTTGTAAAATTAGAACAATAAAGGCTACCTCAAAAGGTTATTGTAAGTATAATGCGGTGAGGAATTTTGTTGTGACAGTTTTTCCCATGATTCCTGTTGAGGTAGGAACTTACCTTGTTTAGAAAAAGAATAGATGACTCTGGGAATATGGAAAGTAGATCCTGTTCACCTAGTTTGGAACAAGCCAGCAAAACCAAGGGATGAACTATTTTATATAAGAAATGAATGGATTTGGGGGTGAGGGAGAGAAGTGAAAAGAATGGGAGATGGGAGGAATGGAACTGGGCAACATGGCTGGGAGCTGGAAGTAGAACAATGACCTTGTGGGCAGATACAAATGGCATTTATGGAGGAGAAAGTCTGATTTTTTTTCTTTTTGAGACAGGGACTCACTCTGTTGCTCCAGGCTAGAGTGACATGGGGTTAGCCTAGCTCACAGCAACCTCAAACCCTTGGGTTCAAGTGATCCTTTTGCTTCAGCCTCCAGAATAGCTGGGACTACAGGTACCCACAGCAATGCCTGGCTAATTTTTTTATTTTTAGGAGAGATGGGGTTTCATTCTTGTTCAGGCTGGTCTTGAACTCCTGAGCCCAACAGATCCTCTTATCTCAGCCTTCCAGAATGGTAGGATTACAGGTGTGAGTCACCATGCCTGATTGAGAGCCTGATGTTTTATTTGTGTTGCTATGATAGCATCCAAACCTTAGTCACATGTTATATGAGCAGTTGTGGGGAAAGCCAAGGAAAGGAGGCTGAACTCCCTGTCTGTGATAGCTTGTAGCAGAGAAAAAAGAAGAACCCCTGGAAGGCAGATGCTCATCAGATGGAGACTTTATTGCAAGTAACCTAGAAGCAGAAGTGCAAATGAGAACTAGACCCTAAGGAGTCATAGAAATCTTGTCACAGCTTTTCTATAAGATATGGGATAGAGGTCTCAGGTTAATTTTATTTAAATATCAAAGGATAAGCTGGGCACACTGTGGCTCATACCTGTAACCTTACCACTCTGGGAGGCTCAGGCAGGTGGGTCCTTGCTCTCAGGAGTTTGAGACCAATCTGAGCAAGAGCAAGACCCTGTTTCTACTAAAAAAGTAGAAAAATTAGCTGGGTATTGTGGTGGATGCCTGTAGTCCCAGCTACTCAGTAGGCTGAGGCAGGAGGCTAACTTGAGCCCAGGAGTTTGAGATTGCTGTGAGCAATGATGCCATAACTCTAGTCTGGGCAACAGAGTGAGATTATTTCTCAAAAAATACAAAGACCCCATGACTCTCCCCACCCCCAAACAACAACAGAAAAATCAAAGGATGGACAATCAGGATTACATGAAGTTAATATTTGGTTAGCCCAGTGCCTAAAATATAATGGACATGTAATATATAAGTTATTTTTCATCAAATTATAGATATTTTTTCTTCTGAAAACTCATTCTGGATTTAAGTCAGTAGTCTTAAACTGATCCACAAATATGGTTTGTTAGGATTATTATTATTATTTAAAATTGTGTTGGAATTTTCTAGTCAGAATATTCTCTTCCTTGTTTGTCTCAGGCCTCACTACTCCTTATCACTCCCCCTTTTACATATTTATGTGTTCTGCTCGATCCCTATAGACATAAAGTCTGTGGCTACTAATTTAAGTGGATACACTTAAACTGTGCAGATATAAGAGGGCAAACTGGCATTTGCCAGTTGTTTGGCCTTCTAGGAGATTGTATTACTGATTACAATATTTGCTGCCCCTCTTGTGGAAGGATTATACACCCCTATCACATTGAAATGTGACTTACTTTTGGTCAAAAAAAATGTGAGCAGAAGTGAAATGTGTCAATTGCAAGCATAAATAACCTGTTAACTTCCACACAGAAGCTTTTAAGAGCCCTTGTGTGATTCATACTGCCCTTCTCTGCTATGAGACCAGCAGTGTTTCAGATAGAGGATACCCTATTAACCTCAGTCCCCAAACAAAATGACCTAGGACAAAGCTGATACCATCCAATGGTAGACATGTAGCATAAGTGAGCAATAAATGTTTGTTGAGGTCCACTGAAATTTGGGGGTTCCACTTATGATTCAGCCATAACCTTGTCTATTAGGGCTGATATAACCCCTCTATGTGTTTTAAGGATGAACAACTTAAGGAACTCTTCCTTGGATATGTTCATGAAATCCACTTAGCTCTTGACTTATTTCTACTAAGATGATGGCAATCTGGGGCAGAAGAGAAGTTCAAACTTCTATTCTGGGGAAAAGTTACAAAGCAAAATGCAATTTACAGCTACTAGGGTGGCTGTGTGAAATACACTAAGAAATGCCCCCATAGGAGGAGTTCATCTTGGAATAGGAGTGTTGGCATCATGCCTGAACTGTTTCATCATGGTGGCCACTCATCTGACACTCTTTCTTCATCAATCCATGATTAATGATGCAGGTTCTTCTGAGGTCCAAATTAGCCTGATGAAATTTTGAGAAGAAAAAGTATGAAATAAGTATATTACTTACCAAAAAAAGAAAAAGTAGTCTCAGGGTTGGGAAAGATATAAATCATCTCAAAAGCACCCTGCTCCCTTAGCAAACATAAAATAATTCATGGTCTAGCTGTTTATTATCTTCTAGACAATGCCTCTTAAATCTGTCCCACTGGCTTTGACTCTCCTTTTTGGATCTGTTAAATATCTTCCTAGTCCCTAAAAGTTTTTTGGAAGCCCCTGTACTACCTCAAGCTCAACATTAATTGAACCTGAACTTGTTACTTTCCTTTTACAACATCCCATTTATATCCATGGTGGCATTATTCTATCTCCTACGGCTCGAAATTTAGAGTCCTCTGGGTGGGAAAAGGCACTCCTGGGGGAATAATAGCAAGGATAAAGTCATAGAGGAAAGGAATCCCAAAGAGAGCTCAGGGAATTGTGAGCGAGTAAATTCAATGAATGATTTAAAGATGGATCCGTGGCTTAGAGTCAGATTTTGGACGACCTAGGATGCAGGGTTGAGAGCTTAGGACTTAAATTTGTGGTCAAAAGGAAGCCATAGGAACGTTTGAATCTTGGCCAGATAGGATCAGATTCATTTCAGATGGTTGTGACACCACTGTGGAGCACTGATGGGAGAAGGAGAAACTGGAGGTGGAGAGACCCCGTAAGTGGCCATCGAAATAATTCTGCTGAGAGGTGTTCACAACCTTAAGTAGGGCAGAGGGAGTGGACAGAAGGGGAATGTCAGTTCTTGACCTCTCCAGAGACAGGGGAGCTGGATATGCTGTTTCCTCACTCACCCTTTGTATTCAATAAAATGCCTTTGCCACACTGAGCTGAGAGAGGATTTGAGGCTGAGAGGGCACTCTGAAATCCCCTAAGACTCCGAAATGAGGGCAGCCAAGTGGGAATTCACGGCCTGAGCCAGCAATTCCTTTCAGAGTTGTTGAACACGGGTCAGCTCAGCAAAGCTCCCTGCCCCAAGCTAGCCAGAGACCCCTGCCTCCTTTTCCAGTGTCTTGCTTGTCTCTTAATTCTCTCCAGTACCGTTCCATGAAATTAGCCCATAGAAGCATTGCTGCCCCTTCCACCCCTCCTTTTGTTAAAGGCGAGAAAATTGTTTTAATGCTGTTTCCAACCCATGCAGAAAAAATATTTCCCAGCAGGTGTTTCTGAGCATTAAGCAGGTTTTGCTGCTGGTCCCTTCCACACATCACTTTAACAGCCACTCCAGCAAATTGCTTAGTCCACGAATTCTCATCTCCCTTGTTGCCTGCATTAAACTAAGAGAAGAAAATAAAGATCATTAAAGGCCCTGTCCCTTGATTATATATTTTTAAAAAGGGCATGATACATTTTAGGAAAAAGAGAATAAACGGAAACTCTGGTTATAACCATTATGCAAATCAGTACCTTCCCTCTTAGAATTGTTCATGGCCAAGCTCTCCAGACAACTCTGACCTATAACCTGGGAGGAAGTCGAAGGGTGAAGATCTTTATGGTTTGATTTTGCTTGAAATTGTGAAAACTCATATAAAACAGCTAGGGTTTGAAGGGGTCCCTGCAGTTAGTACTGGGATAGACCCCTCTTACTACCTGTCACATTATATCTGCCTAGAATCTCACATACTCAGGTGTTTAATTCATGTGTGTTAAGCTCTTTTGGTTGCAAGAGATGGAGATCCATAGAAACTTAGCTTAGAAAAGAAGACAGGTGGCAATAAAAAAAATAGAGATTTCACAGGAATGCAATGAAGTAATCTATGGTAGAATCTGGCTTCTTAGAGATGAACCAGATTAAAGATATTTATAGGAATATCAGCAGTAGGACTTTGTGGATCTGCAGTCTGGTGCTTCACCATTAATTAAAATTAGATATCTCCATTATCTGCTTCCAGTGTATTTCCTCCTGTTACTATCTGTGTTCCAAACCTTCCACAACTTTTTCTTTGCTTCAGTTCTTATGCTTATGGTTTCTGGTGCTTTAGGTTTCTTCTCCTAATGGCTTGATCATCTTCGTTCCCCATTTCAAATACCTGAGACAGGCCAGAAGGTTTGATCCCCATGAGAATTAGAGGCATCAACCAACTCATGAATTGGCTGCTTTGGGACAGGGGTTATCATCCCGTGGTCCAACCAGAGTCTTTGGAAGGAGGTGATATGGTGACAAGCATGCAGTGTGGCTGCCTGTCAGCAAGAGATGTATAGATGGGATGTGGCTGTGGGTAACACTATGACCACATCAATAAAACAAAGTCCCCCCCCTTAGGAGTTAATTAAAAAGTCCATGATGTCAACATGTAAGTTGCATTCACTGTGCGTACTCAAATAGTTTACATTACATTTTCCTGTCATTGTAGAGAGCTTTAAGATTTTGGCTCAGTGCTTGTAGCTCAGTGGGTAGGGCCCTGGCCACATACACTGGAGGCTTGGGCCTGCTAAACAACATTGACAACTGCAACCAAAAGATAGTCAGGCGTTGAGACAAGCGTTGGTAATCTCAGGTACTTGGGAGGCTGAGGCAAGAGAATCGCTTAAGCCCCTGAATTTGAGGTTGCTGTGAGCTGTGACACTAAAGCACTTTACTGAGGGTGACACAGTGAGACTCTGTCTCTGGAAGAAAAAAAAAAAGAAAAAAGATTTATGGGACGGGGTTGTCATCTCCTCTTACAGACACTTGGAAAGTGTGGATTATGAAAATCAATGATTTACTCAAAGTTATATAGGTGGGTCTTGAATATGAAGTTATCTTTGAATTATGCTAACATGAATTGGTTCTTTAATATTGTCAGGGGAGCACCTACCCCTAGCTAAGCTAAACTGAGACTCTATCAAGTTACTTTCCAGGGGAAAGTTTTAAACTTCCCATGACTTTACCTAGCGAGGCTTCTCAGCAGCTATTTGAAATCTGCTTTCAGTTCATGAAAAAATCCTTGCATTTAGTGGACTTCTTCCCTCTCAGGTGAGATATACCAACCTTTGGTACTTGGAAGAAAAGTCATATGCTTGCACACATTCTGAATGCTTTGCGTGTAAATATCCCCGATCCATAGTTCCTAGAGCTTCTCAGGAACAGGAATTCTTGAAATGTAGGGGAGCTTCTCTTGCAGGTAGTAAGACTTTAACGTCTCCAAGCTAGAATTCTGGCTAGCTTTATTTGAGTCTGGGCTGTAGCCACCTGGGCTGTTAACCAGTACTTAAGGATCCCTAACCACCATGGATGGAAGCCGAGGGATGCTCTGCTCAGCATGGCCTTGACTTCTTGGCATGAGAGCTGATGGGAAACTCTTCTGCCAAGTGTCTCTATACATAGTGCTCATTTGGGCAGGCTAAGCCATCAGGGAGAATTCAGGCCCTGTACTCTTGTCACTGACTCTTATTCCCTGCAGTGCTCTTCCTGGTGTCAAATAAGTGTCCCACCTTACAGGGAGCCTCTTGCCGGATATTCAAGGATTAGTAAGCAGGAAATAAGTTCCCTGGCCAGGCCAATTGGGACAAGACTTCACTTTGGGAAGGATGGGAGTATTGGAGAAGATCTAGACAAAGCCTTGGAAGATGTCCAAATGTTGGTTTTTTAACTTGTCTGTGCTCCAGGGCCTCAAATGTGCAAAGGACACAGACTCCCACCCCGGGCTCATGACTCAGTCATTCAAACAAGTGCTGGGGTTCCATGTACCCCACTGACGCCCGAGAGGGTGTGCATACCAGATTTACTCTGCCATCATTGCTCTCTCCTGATTTTGCTCCAAGGTTCCCAGAAGAGGAACTATAGGATTCAGGCTGAACATATGCAGAAAATGACCAGGTGGTTCTCTGTCTGGTACCCTGGGCAATGGAGTGGGCGTCAGGCATTCAGAGTCCTCCTTATCCTGCCATTGTTCTACCTGTGCAAACAAGTCTGTCTCCTTCTGGGCCTTGGTTTCTTCAACTGTGAATTGAATGCTTTATGTGTGAGAGGTTTCTGGCTCAGGTCTCTGTGGTTCTCACTTTAGCCTTCTCAATTCAATGTTCTCTGCTTTTGTTTCTCTCCTCACCCTGTCTCCTGCTCTTGTTCACGTCCTTTCTTTTCGCCCACCCTGGGCTCCCACCCCCTGCCTCCTTCCTTCTCCCCCTCCCCCATCTCCTTCCCTCTCTCCTCACCTCCATACCTTTCTCTGTGTGTGTGCTTGCCTTCCTCTGCTAGAGATATTTTTGTTTCATCTATAGAATGCAGCAGAACACTTGGCACATTCACATTCCACTCATGCATCCATTCATTCTTACACTCCATAAACATTTTAGGAGCACCTGGTACGTGGAGGCCCCTGTTGCTCTTGATGAGCAAGACAGGGCACCTGCTTATAGTCTGGGGGAAACACACAGTGCTCTGAGAATGTGTGTTAAGCAAATATATATATATTTTTTTTTGGCAAAGGAATATCTTTGATTTTTAGTTCTACAGTGTTCTCTTGGTCCCCAGTATCACTCGGGATATTACTGAGGATTTGACCTTGGAGGAGAAGCCCTGGGATCTTGCTTAAGAGCTGGGATTCCTCAAGCTTTCTGCATAGGGGTTTCCTCTTTGTCTCATGTGCTTGTGTTAGAAACACCTGTATGTTTAATGTCCAGGTGCACATGGTCAGCAGCAGCCGCAGTGAATTCAGTCCCAAGACTGGTGCAGGGGGTGAGAACGTGAGAGGAGACACAAGACTAGGATGCAGGAGAGAGGACATAGATGGGCCGGAAGGGAGAAAAGAGTCTGGGGACAGAGCAACAGGTTTTGCAGATAAGGACATCTGGGATCAGGAGCTATCACTGCCAGACACTGCCTGTGTGACCCTGAGCAGGTAGACATTTTCCCTCATTTGTAAAACGGGGCAAAATCATATGCAATTATGAGACTGTGTTCTTAGCTCGGTGCCCAGCTATTGAAATGGAGGCCCCATAAACAGTAGCTATTGTCATTATTAGAGGATAAAGAGAAGAGGGTCAGACAAGACGAAGAGAAAAAGATGGAAAAAACTTCAGGGAAAAGGTAGGGGAAAGTGAATCTGAGAGATTTCCCTTGGTCAGCAAGGCCACCAGGCCCGTTGGCTACTGGCCAGCTGTGGTAGCAGGTGGTGCTCAACTCTCCCAGCTGTGCGAGGCTGTTTCTGTGTGTATGGACATTAGCAGTCATCCCTGCCTGGACATGGTAGGGATTCTTGCTGGCACAATTGTTTCTAGAGAGTTTAACAGAATTTTCAGTGTTCAGAAGGGGAGGTCTTAGCATCTTGTATCTTTATTTAGGTGTTATGGAAAGGATTTGTTCTGAAAATAATGCTTCCCTGGATAGTGAGCTTGAGAGCAAGATCCTGGGCCCAAAGCATTGCCTAGGTTATTGGAAGCACTCTCGGCGTTTGTTAAAATGCGTTTACCTGGGACCCATACCATACCTACTGAATCAGAAGATTTGAGGATGGGGTCCCAAATGTCTCATTCTTATCCACTTCCCATGCAATTGTTATTTGTTGGATTTTGTTGACGTTTGAGCACCACAGTGAGGGTTTAGAATATTAAGAAAGTGACTGAAAAGAAACCTGACAAAACAAAGAGCATCATATTACTAAAAATAATTCGATGCTGCTTGAGAAAACAGTTTTGGTTTAATTCCTTTAAAGGGAAGAAGAGTGAAGAGTCAGAACAGTGAAAAGGACTTAATAGGGATTAACAGCTGGAAGGTCATAGGGAGCTAGATGTTGGCTGTGTCTATGTAAGAAATTCTTAGTTTTTAGCGTCCCCAAACAGCATGCTTGGGAGTATAATGATTTCCCCATCATTAGATGGGTTAGAGGACATCTGCTGGACTCTGCCTAATTTCCTAGCTCTGGCATTTCTCTTTCCTCCACGGTTAGAGCTGTTTGACTTCCAATGGCAGGTTTCACTCCCATTGTTTTTTTTTTTTTTTTTTTTTTTTACAGAGTCCACTGGAAAAAATTACTATCTTTTTAATAACTA
>NW_003852398.1:21079189-21082718 GCF_000181295.1 Otolemur garnettii | reverse complement strand
TGTATTTCTTACAGTGCCTGAGGTTGGCAAGTCCAAGATCAAGGTGCTGGCAGGTCAGTCTCCTGAGGGCTTGCTTCCTGGTTCATAGATAGTCATCTTGTCATTTATCCTCATGTGGGTGAGGGAGCCTTCTGGGGTCTCTTCTAAGGGCACTCAGACTATTCCTGAAGGCTCTGCCCACATTACCTAGTCACTTACCAAAGGCCCTATTTTCAAATACCACCATATTGGGTTTTAGGTCTCAACATATGAATTTGGGGACAACACATTTGATCTATACCATGTGGGGTAAATGAATTACTGGGTTTAATAATCAATGTATATTTAACTGTGCATGAATTTGTTTTCCAAAGTGATTGTTCTATCTTACATTCCTACAAACCACGTGTGAGAGTTCCAGTTACTCCACATCCTGACCAACACTTGCTATTGTCAGTCTTTTTAATGTAGCCACACTAGTGAGTGTGTAGTAGTGTCTCACTGTGCTTCAGTTGTGCAATTTCCATGATGCCTTATAATGTTGAGCATCTTTTCATGTGCTTATTATGGCCATTGATATGTTTTCTTTTGTGAAGTATCTTAAATATTTTGTCCACTATTTTTATTCGGTTATTATTATTCCTTTTTTTTTTTTTTGAGACAGAGTCTCAAGCTGTCACCCTTGGTAGAGTGCTGTGGTATCACAGCTCATAGCAACCTCCAACTCTTGGGCTTAAGCAATTCTCTTGCCTTAGCCTCCCAAGTAGCTGGGACTACAGGTGACACCCCAACACCTGGCTATTTTTGGTTGTAGTTGTCATTGCTGTTTGGAGGCCCAGGCTGGATTCGAACATGCCAGCTATGGTGTATGTGGCTGGCATCCTAGCCACTTGAGCTACAGGGGCCAACCCACTCCCATTGATTTTCAAAGTGGGGTTCCTAGACCAGTAGCTTCAGCATTACCTGGAAACTTATTAGAAATGGAAATCCTCAGGCCACACCCAGATCTACCAAGCCAGAGATTGATTTAATGGATTTATCTTACTTCCTTATTTTTGAGACAGAGTGTCATTCTGTTGCCCTGGGTAGAGTGCCATAGTGTCAAAGCTCACGGCAAACTCAAACTTTCTATGTCAAGTAATCCTCTTGCTACAGCCTCTAGAGTAGCTGGGACTACAGGTGTATACTCCCATGCCTGACTAGTTTTTTATTCTTTTTTAAGTAGAGATAGGGTCTTGCTCTTGCTGTGGCTGGTCTTGAACTCCTGAGCTCTAGCAATCTACCTGTGGCCTCCCAGAATGCTAGGATTATAGATGTGAGCCACCATACTCAGCTGATTTAATTGATTTAATAGGTGATTGTAGATGGGAGAATGTTTCAGATCTCCAGATGACTCTAATATTTAGCCAGTGTTGATGATCTTTGTCTTAAGGCAGTGGTTCCTAAGCTTGAATGTGTATGTGAATAGCACCTGGAGGCCTTGTTACAAAACAGCTCTCTGGGCCTGGGGGTGGGTCTAAGTTCCCAGGTGATGAGAGGGAATTGGTACCTAATCCTTTTGAACATTTGTTCCCCCTGGTCACAGGTAGTTTTTTCATGTGTTTGCTGATCAGTACTCTGCTGAATACTCAGAGGGGACTTGGTGTGTAAATCCAGGCTGGTGTGTGCAGCTCTCTCCTCTGCAGTGTTCTGGGTACAGCTGCCGTGGTCTCCCAGGACGCTCTACTGTGTCTCAGCTCAGAAGTATACTGGACTCTGCCAGGGTTCTCTTTCCCCGAGCCACTGTGTGGAAACTGTCCCAAGATGGTAAGCTGGGGGATATCGTACGCCTTACTTCATTTGTTTTAGGTCTCTCAGGGATCCTGATTCCCATTGCCTGTTTGTTGAGTGTCTTCAAAACCACTGTTTCATAAATTTTATTTTATTTTATTTTATTTTTTGTTTGTGTCCAGGAGAAGGGTAAATCCATTCTCTCTTTTTCCATCTTGGGCAGAAGCAGCATTATAATTTACCCTTATAAAAGATGGCTGTTAGCTGGTGCAGGAGAAGGAACTGGGAGCAGGGATGAAGAGATGGAGCTGGGAGAATAGTTAGAAAGCTGGTTATGGCAGGGCAGGGGAAGCAGCTGCTGGAGACACAGGAAGCAGTGATGTGGTGGAGGGGAACAGAAGTGGGGGCATTTGAGTTTCATTTTGGAGGCATTGCAGGGAGGACTTTCTGATGTGGAGGTCTCCATATGGAAGCATTCTCTTTGTGAAACTGCCTGTCTCACCTGTTGTTTACTGATGAATTGAACTCAGAGTCTGGTGTTAAATCACAAACTTTATGGGGACAGAAATAGTCCTGTCTTTTTCATTGCTTTATGTTCAGAGAAAATAGTATACAGTATATATGCTGTAAAAAAAATCCCAGGAATCTACAAGAATCTTTTGCATGAATACATAAATGCATCTGTATAACCCTCTTTCTTAGACCAGACTATTTTTTGACCTATTTGCCTCTTTTCCTGTTGCTTTGTTCACAGATTGCCATTTTGTTAGTGACTTTTTGTTTTATTTTATTCTATTTTTGGAAAAATTTATTTCAGATTTATATGAGGGTATAAATGATTAGGTGACATTATTTGTGTTAGGTATAGTTCAAGTTACAGTTGAGCACTTTAAAAAATTTTTTCAAAGTATTATGGAGGTACAAATATTTTTTGTTATACATGGAGCACTTTTATAATTCTTGAGTCGTGGTTGTTGTGAGTGTGCCCGCCACCCAGATGGTGTTCATTGTACCCATTGGGTAGATTTTCCCTAATTTCTTCTTCCCCCACATCCCTGTTTGATTTCTGTAAAGTTTTACTTCTCTCTTTTACAGTGAGCTCTTCAGTTAGTTCTAATTTAATATTGAGTGCATGTGGTATTTGTTTTTCCATCCTTTTAAAAATATTTTTTATTTTCCATATTTTTAAAATTTCAGAATATTAGGGGGTATGCATGTTTCATTCACATACTTTTTTTTGAGACAGAGTTTTACTTTGTTGTTCTTGGTAGAGTGCACCTGGCTATTATTAGAGATGGGGTCTCCCTCTTGCTCAGGCTGGTCTTGAACTCATGAGCTCCAGCAGTCCACTTGTCTTGGCCTCCCAGAGTGTTAGGATTACAGGTGTGAGCCACAATGTCTGGCCTCGTGCTTTGTTTTTGTACAGATTGAATTCAAGTTATATGTGTGTCTTTCTGGTCTCCAGTTCTATCTAAATTGTTACAAAAAGCTACACATGGAATACTACTTAGCCACTTGTTTTTATAGTTTTAGGACTCAGCAACACCGGCACTGTGTGAGAGTCAAAATTCAGAATTTCAGGTCCTGCTCTATACCTATTGAACTAGACTTTGCATCTTTTTTTTCTTTTCTTTTTTTAAATTTCTTATAGCATAACTGTGTACATTAATGCAATCATGAGGTACAGTGTGCTGTTTTCATATACATTTTGAAATACTCTCATCAAACTGGTTAACATGACCTTCATGTCATTTTCTTAGTTATTGACTTAAAACATTCA
>NW_003852398.1:21068355-21076878 GCF_000181295.1 Otolemur garnettii | reverse complement strand
GAAGTTAATTATGATGTGTCTGGGGGATGTCTTATTTGGGTTGAGTTGTGCTGGGGTTCTGAAGCTGTCTGCAATCTGAATTTCAGGATCTCTTGACATATCTGGAAAGTTCTCTTTCATAATTTCATAAAGAAGAGCCTCTGTGTTTTGCGAAGCAACTTCGTCTCTTTCACGTATTTCTATGAGGTGAACATTAGTTTTCTTTGAATTATTCCAGAGCTTTCTGAGAGAATGATCCATTTTTGCTTTCCATTTCTGATTCTCTTTGGACGGTTGGACATATTCAGAAGCTTTGTCTTCTATGTCTGAGATCCTTTCTTCTGCCTCTTGCACTCTGTTACCAAGAGATTCTACCGTATTTTTCAGATCTTTGAGGGCTACAATCTCTTGCCTTAATGTTTCAAAATCTTTGGTGGTTTTGTCTTTGAATTCATTGAATTCTTGAGTGAACTTTTGGAATGCTCCTTAAATTTCTAGTTTTATCTTTGCCTCTATTCTATTAATCTTATTTGCAATCCAAATTCTGAATTCAATTTTTGACATCTCAGCCATTTACTTATAAATGGGATCTTCAGTTTTGTCTGCCGCATCCTTTCTTGGGGGGGGGTTTGATCTACTCTGGTTATTCATATTACCGGGTTTTTCTGCTGATTCCGCCCCATGATTATTTTACCCCGTTTGACTTTTCCCCTTGAGGTTTGTCAAGGACCCATATGGTGTTATGGCCTAAGAGACTGGGAACCTGCTTGGTGTGGTGTGGCTAAGTGGCTCTGTCTTATTTTCAGCTGGTCTCTGTCCTACCCTAGTGATTCAGTTACTCTTGGTTGAAGTCTCTGCTGTGGAGAAATACTAGCAATTAAGTCGCCCCACCCCCTATAAACAACAATTGGGCAAGAAAAATCAAACTGTCCCTCAACTATACACCCAGGGTGCCCCTTTGAATAGTCCCTGGGTGGTCTGCCCAGTTTAAGGGGTCCAAATCAGTTGTCCCAGTCAGCACCAGTTTCAGGTGGAAGAGTTCAAATGTCTCCGGCAGCTAGATAAGAGGGGTCTGCTCACAGCTCAGATATAACTTGCTCCAGTGCTCCGTGAGGGCAAAGGAACCCCCCCCAGCAAATGGGTTAGTCTGGGAAGGTTAACAGATCCTTCCCCACGTTGCACCCAGTCACTCTTAATCCCCTAGGTCTGTGACCCTATTCACTCCAGTAGGCAACTGCTCCCGGGGTTTACAACTGCCAAAATCACCCAGAAATCTGAGTCTGGCAGGGGGGCCTTGAGTGTTTAACTTAGGCTGTGAAATTTCTGTCAATTCCAGCCCCTCACCTTCTGTCCCATCTAGATTCCTCTGCAAGTCAGAGGCTGCTAGAGCTGATGAGGGACTCAACCCTGGGAAGTAAATAATTAGAGTTTACACTGAGGTCTCAACCCCCACCTCTGCCTGCCCACTGCCTTTATCTCAGCATTTGCCTGAGGGTGAGGTGCTTGCTGGGAAATCTGAGTCCAGTCAGGTAGGGGAAGAATTTAGGCTTTGGAAGTTCTTGCTGTTCCAGCCTCACACCTTCTGTACAGTCTAAATTCTTCTGCAAGTCAGAGGCTGCTAGAGCTTGTGAGGAACTCAGCTCTGAGCAGCAAGCAATTAGAGTTTACCTCAGGTGTTAATTCCAGCCTCTGCCTGCCCACTGCCTTTGTCTCAGCTTTATTCCCCTGAGGGCTGGTGCTAATGGTCTCTTTACTTATGAAAGTTACCAAGTCTGTTCTGCCAGTGGCTGCTATCTGGAATCTCTGATTGCCCAGAGAGACAGGGCTTGCCTATCTGGAATGGTGTCAGTTCGCTGCTCAGGATGCCAATGTTGCTGTATAGCTTCCTCCGAGCCAACTTTCTTCTGCTTACTTCTGTGCCACAGTCAGCACAGAGCAGCACTAGCCCTTTTGCCCTCCACTTCTCTCAAGGAGATGCCCAAGAATCTGGACTCCATAGGTAACAAACCTCCAGACCTTGGAGTGGGTGGTTGGGTGGGGGAATCCTTAGAGTTCAGTGTTGCAGGTGGGGAATATATACAGTTTTATCCATATTTACAGTTTTATGCCTGGCAGGAGGGTGCTGTGGCATGCCAGCAGGGGTAGGAGGTCCAGTTTTTAGGGGGTCTCTCCTGTGGGATAGAGTGGGCGGATGTTCGAACTCTGCTCGCTTGTTTGCATGGAGGAAACTGTGAGCCCTTCTTGTGGAGGAGGGGACTCCCGTCCGCTTGGTGGTGGATTTTGTACCTTTTGATTGTATTTTGGGGGTCTCCACTCACCTCAGGAAGGTTGAAGTGTGCTCTTCAATCTTCTCTCTTGGCTCCACTCCAAACCATCAGCTCCCTTGCTAAACTTCTGTCCTTTAAGCCTCCTTCTGGACAGGAGCTTCTGTAAAAAGCTGGCTGTAGTCCACTATCTTGGCTCCTGAGTCCTAGACTTTGCATCTTAAGAAAAGATTGTGGTCTGGTTAGTTTCCTCCTGTAGTTCACAATGCTCTGTTTCTCTAGGCGTAAGAGGAAAAGGCGTAAGGAAAAAGGTTGTCCAGGTAATTTTTACAGATATTTAAGTTTGACCTAGATCACTAATGTCTCCTTACACCACACTGGCTCCTGAGTCCTAGACTTTGCATCTTAAGAAAAGATTGTAGTCTGGTTAGTTTCCTCCTATAGTTCACAATGCTCTGTTTCTCTAGGCGTAAGAGGAAAAGGCGTAAGGAAAAAGGTTGTCCAGGTAATTTTTATAGATATTTAAGTTTGACCTAGACTACTAATATCTCCTTACACCACACTGTACCTGTAAGCAGGGACTCTCTCCTTGTCCCTGCTCCTTATCTGAGTACCCCATTAGAGTGCCTGCCCAGTCCAGTGAGTGTTTCCCATTTCAGGTGTCTGTGCAGATGCTTCTGTCACTTAGTCTGTGTTTCTGTCTTTTTCTATCTCACCAACTGACACTTTAAGATCACCATTAATGTTTATGAAGTCTACAGGGATTCTAGAGAACCCCAGAATGAATACCAGTGGGAGTAAGTACTAAAAATCCGGGAAGAGACAAGCAAGGGAGTATATTCTGTGGCATGCAGAGAAGGTGGATGTCACAACTAATTAGAAGCAACAAGGTTCAAAAACCTAGAGGGCACCAACCTGAAAGGCTCTGTGCTCAGGGATTTGAGGATAAATGGCTTTTTCACAATGGGTAATTAACTCATGGAGTGGGTTTCTGGAAGCAGCTGGGAGAGCTGATTGACAGTGACAGAGCCTGGGAATTGCTTCCACAGCTTGTCCCCTGTTTGGCTAAGGAACATAGGGGGAAGTTGCTGTAGAAGTCATCAAGGAGAATACCGACTTGCATGGCAAGCAGGTGACAAATGGAGAGGTGACTCTGGACCAAGGAGGCAGCCAGCTGCAGGCTCACTTGGGGCCCTTCCTTTAACACCTATGTTTGTATTCACATTCTGTGGCTAATAAAATGCTTTATAGACATGTTTTTATTTGATGCAATGACCATGAAGCAGGCAGTGCAAGTGATATTATTGTTATGGAAGCATTCACTCCTCCCTTTACTTCTCTTACAGTCATTTGAAAGATGAGGAAGTTGTGGCTTGGGGAATGAAATGAATTGTCTCGAGGACTCTGTCATAAGTCAGGGCTAGCACCCAGTAATTCTCATATTTAGTCATACTGTTACTGAAAGTTTGGTGCTTGTCCCCACAGCTGAGTGAAGAATGAGGATAAGCATGGTTTAAGGAAAAAGAGAATTTTATTAATTTGCCAGCAAAGGAGGGGGATGTCAGACTCTCATCTTGAAGAACCATCCTCTTCCCATTAAGCAGGAAAGCAAAGATTGTAAAAGGAGTTTTCAGGTTTGGGCTATTATCATTTAACTATAGCATCTCTGCTGACGACAGTCTCCTGACCTCTGCCCAGACAATTCTGTCAAGCCCTCTCCTGTAGCACAAAGAACACTCCCTGTCCCTCTAATTGTTTGCTGTGGGCAGGGATGAAGGTTTTAACTCCCCCAAAGTGTGTGGGCTTTAAAGAGACAGCTCATCAAACATTTCTGCTCTTTCCCAGGCCTTTGCCTCTGTTACAATCCATTCTCTTCACCTCATTGTGTATTTGTATTCTGTTGCTCTGTGCAGCAAGGGGTAAAAGTCATGGGAGAAATGATTCATTTTGCCTTGATGAGACACTCTTACCCCTGAGTTGTTTTTGCTTTTCCTCTGTCATTAACATTCTGCTACATGAAGAAGGTGGATGTTAAGGCTCCAACTCATAAAGTTGAATAACATTCTCCAATTGTTCATCACATGCCAGGCTCTGTGTTAAATGCTTAGACACCTTCTCATTTCTTTAATCTTAATAATGCTTTTACGGATAAGTAGTTTGAGGCAGGGAGAGTTATTTGTCCAAAGTTGCATACACAGAGGTAATAAAGTTGTGATTTAAACCCAGACCCCCATGATTCTAGATTTTGAACTCCTAGTCCTTAAGTAAGCTCTACTGAAAATGTGGTCTTAGGGCAGGCTGATGCTTCTAAACTGTTACCCACCCTTGATGACATGAGGAACTTGAGCTGGCATGCAAATCAACTACATCATTAGTTAGATGTTTAGGCCAGATGACACTTTTATGGAGGAAAGGAGAGACAGAGCTCTCTTGATGAAGGAAGCAGTGCATTGGTTTATATCCTCTGATTTCTTCTCCTTTTAGATGGGTAACAACCATTTTGGAAACTGACACGTTGACTAGCACTTGCCTAAATTGCGCTGCCAATAGAGTGTCAGAAACCATTATGTTAGAGGCCACCTTCGTTGTCTCTATTTTGCACTGGCTGTTTTCACTTTGATCTGGAGAAAGAATGTTTAGCTATATACTCTATAGCTTGATGGGATTGATTTATGTTTCTCATTCAATAAGCCTTTTTTGAGTGTCTTTATGTGCTAGCTGTGTAACCCCACCTAAATATACTTAAATCATTTGCTCTGTTTTAATTTCTATAGCTTAAGGACCATTGAATTGCATCTGAGAAGCCAGAGGTCGCGGATGAATGAAGGAACCACTCTCTGTTCCCTTTAAACTTTCTCAATGAATTTCATGGATTCACTGACAGCCTGGAGAGTAAGGAATAAAGTTGAGCTATGCCAGATTAAATACTTTGTGGGTAGGAATTAGTATCTCTGTTGAAGATAAGCCGTGATTAGTACATGCCAATGACCTTTGCTTCCAAGGGGCTTGATATTCCATAGGGATTAGATGGGAATCACTCTTTCAAAAGGAAACATTTATATGGAAGATTGTTTTTATTGTGGCGTCAATAATAATAATTTCCAACCCAGCTATGAATAAAGTTAATAAACCGAAGTTACTTCTGTGAAAACTAAGGCAGGGAGAAAACTAAAAATCACACAGCGACATTACAATCTATATTAAAAATAGGGCTTATTCTTCTAACTTTTTTCTTTATTTTTAGTGGAGCCATATTCTTTTGTAGTTGAAAGCTAGGATTCCATCTACTTCTTGTAGTTTTTCTCTTTATGGTTTTGGTTTTAAAATTCCATGCTTTAGGCATTTCCTAAAACTATATCTAAGTCATGGAGAAGCCCCGGGGCTCTATTTAAAGGAAAGTCTCTTCACCTTAGTTTGCAAGCTGTGGGAGATCACAACAGTCTGTAAAATTGCTCAACTGGAAAACAAAGGCACTGAGCCAGTGGAAATCACCAGTCAATTAAATTCATGGAGACATAAATAACTCGCCCTGTCAGTTGAGGTTTTTATACCAGCACTGTGACTTGGGTGCTGGAGGAGTTTTCCGCAGCTTTCTCTCTGAGAGAGTGAGGCTGTGTGAACATGCCCCATCGTTTTTCTTCCTGCCTTCCTCCTTAGCACATGTCATCCATGTCACTGAATTATTATTTAAAGATTTTTGTTCACCTTCTCATCCAGCCTTCACGAAGACAGAGGCCATATGTGACCTTGCCACTGCTGAGAGCCAGCATGTGGCTGCTGTGGCTGCATTTTGTGAGCATGAAGGAAGGGGTGAGAGGGCTCAGTTCTGGGTAAGTGCAGGACAAGCACTAGGACAGGTGTTGAGGTTTGTGAAAACACGCTTTCCCTTTTTATTGCTGGCTTTAAAGAAAACACGGAACCAGATAGACCCTTCACGTCTGCCATGTAATTTTCCTAATGTGGCTATTTTGAATACCATCTTCCTAGTTTAATGGCCAGAAGTGCTTGGAAAATGAAGATGCACTTTTATTCAGAAGATGACCCGTATCCTCACTTCATGTTGCCGGTTGCCTTTGAGATTTTTGTCTGTACTTGCTTTTTTCATTATCATCTACCTTTGCTACTATGGATGTGTGACAGAATTTTCCTACACTTTCAGGGGAACTTGATGAAAATGTGGCAGGAAAGTCTCCGTTTGCTCCAGTGAGCTATTTGCCAGCCAGCAGAACCCTACATTTTTGGGGATGGGGCAGAATAAGATATGTGATTTTGTGATTGAGAAAGAATATTTCCTGTTCCATGGACACTGAAAGTTTGGGCATTTGTTCATTGTGTAGTCAAATGTTAACAATTATGAACAATTATCAGGGGGAGTCTTCTTTTTCCTCATCTCTTATTTTCCTTTTTTCTTTTTTCCCCTTGTCATCTCTTTCCCTTGCTGCCAGCACACTCATTTGTTCTTCTCCCCACCTCCCCAGATGGAGCATTCATTGTTCTCTTCTCAAAGCAGCGGTCAACACCCAAGGACACCTACTATTTTTGGTGGGCTTTCGGAACCTATTCCAGCCTCCTTCTTTTGACTCTTATTTCTCACTTATTTTCCAATTGGACTGACTTTTCATGATTTGAGCTTCCTGTTTTTCTTAAAAACTGTGAGTCCTTCTTCATAGGATAAATAGAGTGAATAAGGTTTCATATAGATGCAAGCAACCTTCTGGAAGCATAAATCTGCATAAACACCTTGCTAAGGGCTTGTCAAAGTGTAGGAGCAGAAGAGGTTTGCATGTGCACTCAGCTACTACCTGTGGACTTTCTGATGACATGATATGCATAAAGTTCATAACACTTTAGTTTAGACTTCTGACAAGTTCTGGATTTCAGTTTTGGCACATTGGTCATTTCAATCACTTCTGCCTACATGTTGCCTTAATAAAAACGATACCCCCACATAATAATATTTGACATTTATTGCATGCATGAAGTGTAGGAGCAGAGGAGGTTTGCATGCGTTCTATAATTCAAATACTATAATAGGCATTTTACTGAAGTTATCTTATTCAACCATCACAAAAATTCCCATTAAATAATAGTGACCCCATTTACTAATGAGGAAACGAGATTTAAGAGCGTGAAGTTGCTACTCTCAACCATGACCCTTGGATTATTCAATTTAGCAATGTGCCAACCACCATTCTGTCCTGTGGATAAACAAAAGTAGGTTAAAGCATAGATTTTGTGGCACTCATAGGATTGCTGGGATGGCAGACCTTGCATTTATGAACTGATTATAAACATGATGTAATAAAGTTCTAAATTCAATGCAATTAAGTGCTCAAATTGATGGTATAGACCAGTGGTTCTCAAAATGTGGTCCTCAGATGAGCAGCAACATCCCCAGTAGACCTACTGAGTCTGAGACTCTGGGGTCGGGGTCCATCACTATGTAGTTTAACAGTCCTTCTAGGTGATTCTAATATATTTACTAAAAAATGTGGGAACCACTGGTAGACCATTGGTGTTAAAGGCAACTTATTAGCTTACTAGGGTTACCAACTAGGGTGGCTTAAGATAACAGACATTATTCTTTCACAGTTAAGAAGACCAGAAGTCTGAAATAAAAGTGTTGTCAGGTTTGTTTTTTCTGGAAGCTCCTAGAGAGAAACTTGTCCCATGTTGCATTTTAGCTTCTGTGGCTCCTGGTAATCCTTGACATTCCTCAACTTGAGTCTATGTCATCCCAATCTCTGTCTTCACCAGATTTCTTCTCTCTGTGACTCTTTATGTGTCCCTTCCTCCCTAGCCTACCCTAATCCAGGATGACCTTGTCTCAACTAATAGCTACAAAGGCCTTATTCTCAAAGAAGGTCACATTCTGTAATTCCATATGGATGTGAGTTTCTGTTTCCTCAGTTTATTTCTCTGTAAAATGGGAATGATATTGATGTTTATAGTATTCAGTAAGTTCATGTGCCTTTAGCATAGTATTGCTGTATGTGCAACAGTTCTCCATTCCATGAATAAAATGAATGTTTTTAATGTTCAACACTATTCGACCCCACTTCTGACAGTTAAGGTGAAGAGAGTTAGGTTGTCTAGAAATCAAGGCAAGAGTGTTAGGAGTATCTTTGAGGAACTTATCTGAGTGGATGAATAGAGTGAATATTTGGGGACAGGTAGAGCAAAGACTACAAAGGCTGGTGAATAACTATAGACCAGTGTGACTAGAGGGGAATGTGATGTTGGAGGATGACAAGTATTGAAATTAAAACACATTTGTTCA
>NW_003852398.1:21037458-21068209 GCF_000181295.1 Otolemur garnettii | reverse complement strand
TCAAGTGATCCTCCCCCCTTGGTCTTCCCAAGGGCTGGGCTAACCACTATGTCTGGCCCATATTATTTTTTAATTTTACAGATTGTTGGGATCTTTTATTTGCTCTATCACTACTGATTTGTCATGGAAAACTGCATCAAACCCTTTCAGTGACTTTTTCATTCATATTCATAGGGTTAAGTTAGCTTGGCTCTGCTGAACTCACATCAATTATATTGAAGATTTCCCAGATGTTATAGCAGTGTATGAAGATTTAAAATATCTAATGTCTTTATTATCAAACATGGCACAAAAAATAAGTTTATTGGAATGTCATCTTTGATTAGGTCAAACTTAATCCTTCAGGCCGGAAGAGAACAAAGCCAAGTTATTGGAATATCTGGTTAAAATTTTGGCTCTGCCTCTCAAATTTATAGATGCGTTAAATTTAAATAATTTTTCTTTGCCTTAGTTTATTTCTCTGTAAAATGGAGATAATGATATTGCTGTTAATATTAGTCAAGTAAGTTAATATGCCTGTAGCATGGTTCATGCTGTGTATGTGATGATTCCCATTTTTATGTATAAAATGAATGTTGTGAGTGCCATGATGGGTGAGAATCCAGAAGGTATTAACAACTCTTCCTATTAAATGAAGATGAAATTCCTTGGGGCCCAGGCCTCAGATGCCACCTGATCTAAACCACTTCCTGGGGTTCTCATCTGTTATTTGTACCTTCTCACCAGTTGCTGGACAACTCACTAGTCCTGTGATTTTCAATCAGTGTATGTGAGAAGATCTTAGGTGTGCTGCAAAAATTTTTAAAGATCACTAACTTATTTTTGGAAGAAGTTCAAAGCACAAAAAGTGTGTATATATATACATATATTTGATCAATTGATCAATGTAATTTAAGTGTGCCATGGAAGTTTAGCTGTAGGTTCAAGTATGCTGTGAGATAAAAAAGGTTGAAAAACACTGCCCTAGACTGATAGAGTTCTTGGCTATTATCTATGGTGGACCTTCTTCTTGCTTTTCCATTTTTCATTGTTGAACATGCACTATCTTTTGCAGCTGAAGTCCTGTAGAAGCTGTGGTTACCAGTAGCTACATGAGATCAATCCCAGGGAAGAGCAGGCTGGTGGTAGAAGGTCACAGCCTTGGGGCTCTACCTGGGTATTGCACATTAGTCCATCTGAATGTCAGTAACAGGTGCCAATGTCGGTGATACCCTTTCCTCTGCTGGCTTCTCAACTACTCTGGCAAAACCCACACAAGAAGCAGGAGTTTTGGGGATATGATTGGCAGAAATACTGGTGATGAAGAACTCATGCTGGCATAGCGCTGGAATAGGTCCTAGAAGTCTCCTGGTTGCGCCAAGCATTTAACTTGTAGTTGCTGGATGGTGAGAGGGTTGGGGAGATCTTAGGGAAGAGGCTTCTTAACTAGTATAAAAGTATTGCAATATTTTAATAAGTGGAGGATCTATTTTGGGGAAGCCTGGCTTAATCTTAGCCCTGGGAATGGAGAAGATGCAGCTATGCCGATAAGGAAAGCCAAACTCAAAAGGACTTGAGTTCTGGCCTACGGGGTTGGACTTCCTCCAGTGGGCACTGAATGTTGTTGGCAGCCCACCTCGCTCTTTGATTCAAGCAAAACAGAGCTATAAGCCAGGACTTAACTGAAATAATAATAAAAAAAATATGTAGCTATTTTTCCAAGAAAGGATTTTGCTTTAAAACATTCTTGTTTGTTTGGCTTTTCCTCTGTTTATCTGTTGGCACCACTCTTTCAGAGGTTAATGTGAGTTCTAGAGAGAGGAGACTAGATTACAGTGTTTAAGCCTTTGCAGATGCAAGTCTTTTTCTGATAATGATTTGGGATTTAATAAGTCATTAAAAATTCTCCAACAAATGCTTTGCAGGTGGTTGGTTTTTAATTTTTTTTTTTTTTTTAAGAGGGAGTCTAGGGGAAAATAAGTCAGAATTATTCTTAATCTTAGGTAAATATCTTCTCTAGTGTTGGAGAGACACAGCTGTCAGTCTTGCTGTTACTAATGGTCCCCTGTAGTGTAAGTTCTGGCTGTGTATTTGGACATTGGATGTCAACATAAACACAGAAAAGTTGGTTGACTGACATCAGCTTTCTTTTCTCAGTCACTGGTCTCTGGCTATGTCCCCTTCACTGCAGCAGTCTACAAAGTCTGATACAGACAGAACTTTAAGAAGGGCTTATTTCTCAGAAGTCCAGGGCAAGCTTCCTGTCTCGATTGGAAGTTATTACATTTTCTCCTCCATATGCACCACCAAATAGCAATGAAATGTTGGGGAGTGAAGGTTGTGTGAATATTACAGCAGTTAAGAGCTTAGGTTTCTGTATCAGGTGACTGAGGTTTGAATCCTGACTTTTTAGAGAAAAGTTTTTAAAAAAGAAAAAGTTGGACTAATTCTTAATTTAGGTAAATAACTTCTTGAGTTTTAGAAAGAGGCAGCTAGCAGTCTTGGTAGAGTGATTGTAGAAAACATCCCTTATGGGGCTGGGAATTGAGTAAGTCATTTGACCACTCAATATGTCCCTCTGTAAAAAGGGAATAAAAATACCTCTCTTCTAGGGCTACTATGAGAATTAAAGAGTTAAATATAATCATCTCTAGGCTAGCAAAGATTTGCTTTTTTGGGAGGAGTAGGATTTGTACCCATTTTATAATTTATTAACCATTTTTTGTGTGTGTGTGCATGGGGGGTGTGTGTGTGTGTGAGTATATGTGTGCTGTGCATATGTAATCCTGTATCAGTCAGGGAAAATACAGTAACTTGAAGAGGAAGATGCTCTCTACCTCTAGCCTGAGACTCAGGCCTTGTTGGAGAGACCACAGCTATGACTCACTGAATGGCAGAGAAATCACTGTGGTATTGCATTGGTGGAACTTGCTAAAAATCTACCTTCTGGAGCTTGTAGGTATGGGGCTCTATGGGGCTCAGTTAAGCTGTCACAGAGAAGTGCCCCCATGGAGCCACCTCCCAAGTACTCCTGGCAGCTATACACTTCAGAAACTTGTCGTTCAGGAAGCTGCCTGTGCTAGAGGAGCCTTCCACTGCCAAAATGTAACATCATTGCCGCTGGCAAATGAAAATTACGTAAAGCACCTAACTTCATTGTCGCAGAGCAGGCAAGGAAGGCTGATTTTGGAGCTGAAAGGCAATAAATTGGTAACTGGATACAAGTGATGCAGAAACAAATTCTTAATTCTGAGTACCTGTCACCATGCTCAATTTTCTGCTCCCCTTGCACGAGACCTCTGAGTATTTCACTATGGTAGCTAATGCTCAGTGTCCCCTCCTAAGCACCCTTCTTCCCCTTTGGTGTTCAAGCTTCTAATTTTATGTCATTTCTTCCCTTTGTGAGTTGATTTGCATTAGAGACTATTTGTGTAATCTCGTGAGATTGAGCCCCAAAGTGATAAAATGCTGTAGTCACCACAATTAAAAAATTAATAACACCAAGGAAAAATACTCTTTTGGGGGCTGTTTTATTTCTTTAGAGAGGACATTCTTTTAGGAAAGACCTTGGTAGAGGCACAAACACTAGGGAATTTTAACCCCAAATGAGTTTTTCAATCTGATGACATGAATTTTCCAACTTACTTTGTCTTCCCCTCCCCAGCTCCATTTTGCCTTCTTCTGAATGAATCAAAGGCATGAAACAAGAAATAGAGGTAAATTAAATGTATTCTTTGGCTAACGTGGAGCCTGTCTGGATTTTGACCAGAACTGTGTGTGATAGAGGAAGTTCTAGGAAGGCCTGCATGACATCTGGCCTATAGTAACCGCTCAGTAAATAACAGCTCTGTGGACGTTGCTGATACGGATTTCCTTTTCATGGTCTGAATAACGATTCCCTTTGAGAAAGGTCACAAAAGGCCCAGGCAGAAATAATCACAAGCCAAAGCAGCCTGTATCTCTTGCAGCTACAACTTCCACAGTAGTCTCATCAACTAAATAGAACTAGATGGGAAAAGGGAAGGTGGCTTGGATTCCTCGGCCTAGGCTCTGCCTTAAGCTGCTGGAGCTCATTTATGAGTATAATTACATCAGAAAGATGTTGTCTATTGACCTAGGAGTAGAGGTGGGAAGAAAGGGCATGATTAATTCAATGCCTGGAAATGGAGAGAGAGAGAGTGTGTGTGTGTGTGTGTGTGTGGAGGTGTGGGGGTGGGAGACAAATGCCACACAAGGTCAGTGAGCAGCTGTGAACATCTCCTCTCTTTCTTCTCTCCAGTAACTTTTACTATACTTCCAAATGAAGTTGTTAAAAGTGGGAAGGCCAATTTGCATTTATTTTCTATAAGAGTTGATTGAATGTCTCCCGTGTGTAAGGGGCTGTGTGAGGTGCACAGGTGGAGGTCCTATGGCCCCGCAGTCAGAACTGCGGGTCTTGAAGGAGCAACAGGAGATACACAAACAACATTGTGACAGGCTGTAAATAATAAGCATCATACCAGGACAACTGACATCTGCTGCCATGGAAAACATGTGCTCCATAGTTGTCCATGACCTCTTTGTGCCTAAATACAAAGGATGAAGGCCTGTCCTTGTCTCTCCTTGAAACTCTTTCTTTGGCTTGTGTGGTGTCACCCTTTCTGCTCCGTTTTCAGGCTTCCTCTTTTCTGTCTCCTTTCTGGAAGTTTCCCCCTGTGTATCCTTTACATATTTGCCCTCATCTATCCTCATGCTATGCATTTTTCTGGGCTGATTCAATCTATTGCAGCATCTTGTTTCCCACTAACCTGTAGCTACAGATACCCCATTTGAGAACTTAGCTCTGGCCATTCTCTTCAATGCCAGCCCCGTCTATATGATTGTGGGCTAACTGTATAGCATGACTTGAAAATATTGCAGAGGTTTTAATTAATTCACTTCAAACTGTTGCTACCCAGTTTTCCCCATCTAAGTAAATAGTGTTCCCATCCAAATAGTTGTCCAAACTAGAAACTGAGCATCGTCCTTGACTCTCCCCTTCCCCTTCCCCTAATCAGTGGCTGATCAGGTTGGTTCTACTTCCTTAATAGCTCTTAAACCAGCTCAGTTCTTTCTACCACCATGGAACTGTATGAGCAGAGGCCACCTTTGCCTTTTGTCTGCCTGACTACAGTAGCTTGATCTCTTAATCCACACTCTTTGCAGAAGGGTTTTGCTCCATGTAAGTAGGACCATGCACTTCTCTACAGTTCCTCCGCAGCTCCCTAGTGTCCTCAGAATTAAACTCTAGACCATTCATGTGGTCCATCATTCTTTTTATGAGCAGATCTGTGTCCCTTTCAGCTGTTCTCTCATCACTCCAGCATCTCTTTAATTCTCTGTTCCAGCTACACTGAACCAGATGTGGTTCCTTGAATACACTATGCTTTCTCTGGTCTTTCATTTCTCCACTTGTAGGTTTGGATAGCTCTCACTTCTCCCTAAGGACCCAACTTAGATGTACGTGTGTCATTTCCTCTAGGAAATCTTGATTCCCCAACTCACTCCCTAACTTAACAAGACTGGATGGGATCACATATGTGGATCCAATCACATCTTTTATTTATTCTTGTTTTATTCCTTACCATACTATTATGAAAGTGCCTATTTACTGTCCATTCTACCCCAACACTGTGTGTTATTTCTATGATCCTAGTATATAAACGATGTCCGTCATGTGGATGCCTCTCAGTAATTATCTGCTCGTGTTTGAACTGACAAAGTTGCAAAGAGCTCTGGTGGCATGCAGGAGACAGCTATGTCAGGAAGGACCTCCTATAGACAGCGGCACATGTCTTGGCCCAAGGCTGTAGGGAGCACTGGAATAGCTGGCAATGAGGAGAGGGAGCACTGTAGGTGGTAGAAGTGGTTTAAAGAGTGGAAACGAGGAAGTGCAAGGCTTGACTGGAGCAGGGCTGTGTAGAGGAGAAGAATGGGATGTGATTCTGGTGAGGCTGGTTGTGGTTGAGGTCTTGAGAGCTAATGTGAGTTCTTTAGGAAATGAACATTCAGTGCTGGAATAGGATGGCCATACAGTTCATGTGCAACAACTATTTAAATTGCACATGAACTTAACGGCACCCTGTATTAACCTGGCAGGCAGAGTTCAGGATAGATTAGAGGGGATAGGGGCTTAAGAGAGTGTAGTTAAAAGGTCTGGGGTTGAATGCCTTATGGATGTTAGTAGGAGGTAGGTAAGATGGTGGCAAAGGGAATGAAGAAGTAGAAACAAACGTGAGGTAAGGAAGCTCACAGGATTTTAAAAGTATAGGAACAGGGTCTTGTATTTAGAGAAAAGGGATAAAATTCTGCTGGAGGCTTGAAAAAAATGTGAATGATTTAGAGGAGTTTCAGTTGGAACTGCAATTTGGCCTCTGGGTAAAGGCTTTCATGGTGAATAAGGAGAGCCATGCCTGGCCAAGAGCAGTGAGGACACAGCCCAGCCGGCTGTGTACACTGGTAGTAAGTCCGGTCCGGCAGGTATTTTCTCTCTCCTGCAGCGTTTTTCTGGGAGCAGGAATAGGGAGAGGTTCAAAAGGAGAGTGGATTCTTCCTTCATAAGCTTTGTGTGCTTGCACAATTTGTAAAAAATGATACCTTTCAGATTCACCACAGAAAGATATTTTTATACTTGGATAACTATGGAAATTGGGACAGTTCATCATGTCCTCTTGTGACCAATAAGGAACCTGTGGGGTAATCAAGATAACAGCTTTGTGACAATAAATGGAGAGTGAGTGCAGGATGGGGTTTGTGTCCAAGAATTAGACCAAATCTCTTGGTTCCTATAATTCCATTATTTGATGGTGTCCTATCTCACTCACATTTTCCAGATGAGGTCTTGGTTCTATTTTTGGAGTTGCCTTTCTAGCAGATGGTGCCATCTAATGTACCCAGCCAGCAGGGTAGGACCTTTTCCATCCCAAGGGTTCTGCCAGTTTCAGTTTCAGGGCAGGCAATCTGTGGAGGGCATGGGATAGTAAGGGGGTGTGTCCTCTTTTCTGAGAAGCTCTCAGAATATGCCTCTTAGCTGCACTTGTACTCAGAACCCTCAGATTGGCTAAACTTGAGAGCTCAGGGTGGTACAACCCTGTCCTTCTTCTCATCCATACTCTCAGATGTTGTGTGGGCTTTATATACGATATCTTGCTTGGAGATGAAGGAAGATAGCTGACTACTAAGGCTCTACTTCCCTCTCTACCTACAGAGCTGAAAACCTTTATGATCAGTCTGTACTCACCTCACACGTCAAATGATTCAAAGGGATAACTGGTTGTCAGGTGCTATTTTCAAATAGAAGAAGAGTTGAGCAATAGTTTTCTGTCATTGAACCCTTGATTCGTCCTTCTTAATTGGCTTCTTATCTTGAATCCTGATTCTAAGAATTCTGGAATTAATAGCCTCTTGTGACCACAATAGATTGATCATTTTACTCAACTTGGGCTCTTTTCATAAATCTGACCTCCCTCGGGGCCAGTCTGATTCGCAGAATCTTTAAGAAACCTAATTGTCCTCATTATGTCTGCTAGTGCCAAGAGGCTGAATGATGTTAGCTTTTTAGTTCATCTCAAAGAAACAACCACTGCTTGAGTTTTACATAGTTTATATCCTCCTCTGCTTTGCAAGGTTTTTCTCAGACCTGAGTCCACGTAGCCCCTGCCCTTCATTATGATAACATCCATTCTACCATAAGCAAAGGGGCAATTACCAAGAGATACAGGAGACACATTCTATCAATGTAACCCTTTCCTTTAATCAAGGACGTTTGTCCTCAGGGACCTTGGAGCCCTCCCATAAGATAATACAGCCCATCCATTCGTGTTAGCAAGGTGGTAGAGCTGGCTTCGTGATGACAAGTCCGAGAGTTCAAGTATCATTAGGAGTGACGCACCCTTTCTATTTTTCTCTATATTCTTTTTTCCAGCTCTCCTTCTTTGTGCCATTTCATTCTCTCCAACATGTGGTTTCTCTTCATATGGTAGCAGGACATTCAGACTTAGGTAATCTGAGGTTAGTTATCTTAGAGGAAAGAGAAAGCCCCCCTGCACCCCCACCTCAGCCCCTGCCTCCCCACCTCAGCCCCTGACTCTCCACCTTAGACCCTGACTCTCCACCTCAGCCGTTTGTAGATATACCAGGGAAGGACTCTCACTGGCCTGCTTGAGTGACGTGACTGTGCCTTGGGCCAATGAAGGACCACATGCCTTTTGGCCAGGGAAATGGGGGTCCCATCAGAGGTTGGGGCAGCGGTGGAAGTCATAACAGGAAAAAAAGCAAGAGCTTTTACTTGGTAGAAAGAATAGCAATAGAAATGAGCATCTACCTCTATTATTTATGATTTTCCTGCTTCCTTATAGATTATTTTTCTCATAAGGAATAGATAAAAGACAAACAAAGGAATCACCTCATTAAATTACTAGGTAAAGACAAGAGTCTCAAAATTGAAAATGCTGTCTAAGCCTGCTTTTTTCTATCTACCTTTCTCCTCCCAGCCATTCCCTCTGCCTTTGAAACAAAATTGACTAACTTCTCTTTATGAGAAAACAGAGAAATGATTTTTTCCCCCATTATATTTGATGAACTGTCACTGTCTTCTTTCTTTAGAGAACATAACAATAAAACATGCATTGTCTTCAGGGCAAAGGTGTCTAAGTGGGACATTGCAGGGTTCTAATCTTGCTGCCGTGAATAGCAAGATAGGATTATCTGTTTTGAAATTGCTTCCTGGTTTACTTTTGATGAAGGAAAGTCCGTGCTGACTTCTCACTCCTGGTTACTTCAGCTGCAGGTGATGAAATGGCATAGGCAGATGACAGATGAGGAATGTGACAGTCCTCCAGCCAGTGCAGGCCAATGCCATCCGTATAAAGTGACAGAGGCTGCAGGATTTGAAAGCACTGCCTCGGTCCCGCTTACAACTCAGGACTCGTGTTACTTTTGAGTTATACTTTACTGTTCTCCTGCACCTGTAAGAGAGACAGGGTTTAACAGTTCTAATGTCTATGATGTAGTTTAAGCCGTCTGGACGAGTAGACCCGTCAGTAAGACTTCCTACTACTAGCGCAACATGAAAATGATTTAATTAGAGTTGGTTGTATGTTACTTTGAGCAAACTTTTTGACTGAGATCAAGATTACGGTGCTAATGATGGATGGCAATGATGATTTTGATAGTTGCTACAGAAATTACCACTGCTCCTACTCTTTACCGTCCTTTCAGGGTGATAATTTCCTTGGCATGCATGCTCCCTGGGGCAGCTGGGAGAATGTGCCCTTCAGATCCCCAACTGCAGAGAACATAATTGACAAGTGGTCCGAGCTTCTGTGCTCTGAAACCCCTTGATGCCTTTTTGTCCATAACCTGCTTCCCGAGGCTGCCCCTAGTCACTGATTGAGGATGGCGGGGATACTAAGGTGGCCCATTCCTTGGAGACAGCCCCCTCCCCTCCCCCGCCTTGCTGTCCTTGCCCCAGAAGTGCACTGTAGTCTGATACTTTTCCTCCTCTACTTTCTTCCCTCCTTTCCACTATCCTTCCCTTGAGGTCAGACCTGCATCATAATCCGATGGCTCCCCCAGCCTGTCCCACGTCCCTTCCCATTTTATCTCTCAGGTGTTTCTTCTGATTAATTCATTTCTTAGAAACTGCTATAAAATATATGACACATAAAATGTTTTATTTAGACCCTTTCGGAGTGCACAGTTCAGTGCATAAATGATATTCATGGTGTCACACAACCAGCACCACTATCTATTTTCAAATTCTTTTTGTCACCCCAAAGAGAAGCTGTTTACCCATTAAGCAACACTTCCCATCTTAAGAAAATTCTTGCTCTTTAATTCTGACTTGGCATCTACTTGTTAGATGACCTGACTGATGCAATCTCATTTCATCTTCATAACAGCGGTGCACTACCCTTATATTCCTAATGAGAGACTGAGGCTCTGAGATGTTAAGCAACTTGCAAGTGGGGCAGGAGATAGGAAGGCATGAGTAGGGTCAGAGAGAGCTTGCTTACACTGTCCTTCAGCTCAGAGAACTTAGCATGCCAAAGTGCTGCACTTTGGGGGAGTCACATTCCAAGACCCACAAGAGCATTTCCTTGCCTGACCTTAGAATCACATGCCTTGGGCAACATAATTTATTTTGGCCATTCTGTCTGTGGATCAGTGTGAAAGTGCTACTGAAACTGCCCTTACAAACTTAGGAAGGGATGCAAAGTGAAAACTAGACTAAGGGCCCCCAAATCTGTGAAGGAACAGGTGTGGCTAATAATAATAATAATAATCAGCCACTCTCCCCTTATTTGCTTGACAAAAGTCACTGTCCCCTTGTTTCTTCTCTATAACTGCTACTCTGGTGTCTCATCTCTGGTGGTTATAAAGACGCTTACCTTTTCCCCCATAGCTAGTAGCTGTAAAGATTCTTGACTTTTTCCATAGATAACGTCACCTTTTGAAACCCATAAGGTAGTGTCTGAGATATCTTCCTGCCCCCTCATTCCAGTGGGTTGGCTAGCCCTCCAACCAGCAGCCCATACCCAGAAACTGACTTAACTAGAATTATGACCCCAGAGGCTGAAGCAACACAAGAAGATAGTTCCCCACCCTGTAATTTTGCCCTAAACTTAGCCAGTTAGCAAACCTAATTGATTAATCCCCGCCCATCAAACTATCCTTAAAAACTCTCTCAGAATCTCAGAGAGGCAGATCTGAGAAATTCCCTGTCTCCCTTCTTAGCGCCATGCAGATCCTACCCTCTCTCTGCTTTAGAGCTGTCTCAGTGCTTTGGCTCCCTCTTGGGTGGTACATAGATGAACCTGGTTGGACGGCAACACTACCAGTATTGATTCTAAAGTAATTTTTTGTATGTAGTTTGTGTATATAAAAGCCACAAATAATGAGGATCACCCATTCATCCTTAAAGGTCAGTAGTTGAAGAGAGCTTCCCGCTGTCTTGGTTATTCCAAATCTTACAACAGATCAGCCAAGTCAGACATTCTCTAATCCATCACCTCAGATACTTACTCATCAGGAAAAAAATCAGTGAACAGGTGATTCTGATGTTGCATTTGCTGGTGTTGTCCAACCTCTCAATTTTATACTTGAGCTGACAGACTATTATGTGTTTTGTTGGCTGCCACAAGGCATGTTATTGGCAAGCCAGGGCCATCTCAGCTTTTCTGTGAATCAGAGCTGTGGTCTCCCCGCAGCTCACTGATTTCTCTAGCTAAGTGGCCACTGCACACTTGCTTGGTTATGGCTACCATGATAATTTAGTTCCAGTAGTTAGAGAGCCCCTACTCTGTGACTTTGAGCTCCTTGAAGGCGGAGGCCATGTTTTTCTTTTTTTATTTCTTATAGCATAACTGTGTACATTAATGCAATCATGGGGTACAGTGTGCTGTTTTCATATACATTTTGAAATACTCTCATCAAACTGGTTAACATAACCTTCATGTCATTTTTTTGATTATTGAGTTAAGACATTCATACTCTGCTTTTAGAAAGATTCACTTGTAACCTTGTAAGATAAACCATAGAGGTGACCCCACCAATCACCCTCCCTCCCCCCATCCACTCCTCTCCCCTCTCCCCCTCCAACCCCCTTCCCATATTCTAAGGCTATAATTAGGTTATGACATTCCTATAAAAGCTATGAATTAGTTTCAAAATAGGGCTGTGTACATTGGATACTTTTTCTTCCATTCTTGAGATACTTTGCTAAGAAGAACATTTTCTAATTCCATCCATATAAACATCCTTCTTTAGGGCTGCATAGTACTCCATGGTGTACATATACCACAATTTATTGATCCATTCGTGGGTCGATGGGCATTTGGGCTTCTTCCATGACCTAGCAATTATGAATTGGGCTGCAATAAACATTCTGATACAAATATCTTTGTTGTAATTCAATTTTTGGTCTTCTGGATATATACCTAATAAAGGAATTGCAGGATCAAATGGCAGGTCTATTTTTAGTTATCTCAGTGTTCTGGAGGCTGTGTTTTGTTCATTATCTTATCCCTGGGACCTAGCACAGTGCCTGGCACATGGGAAATTCTCCATGAGTGTTGGGTAAATGAAAAAGATTCTGAAATCATGAGTAAAATTTAGGTCATTTTGGGACTTCTGTCATGAAGAATAAATGAAATGCACAATAGGGTAAAATACTGTGGGAGATCCAGGAGAACCATGGGCTGTGGGCCTTACAATAGTTAAGATCATGGGATGTAAAGTCAGACAGGCCTGATGCACACTTGGTAGTGTGACCTTAAGCAAGACAGTTACCCTCTCTGTGACTCAGTTTTCCTCATCTATAACATGGGGATAATGTTGGGTGCTACCATAGGGGTGAGTTGTGAGGATTACCTATCATAGTGCTTACAAAGGGTTTAGCTTTAGCTTAATGCCTCGAAATGTATTAACTCCTCAGTAAATAACAGCTGTTGATTTTCTTATCTCATTAGGTTGATTAAACACATGGTCATAGGAAATGATTCAGCCACAAGACAGGCTGCTGTGAGAGTCAGGGCCTGAGGAGGAAGGAGATGATATGGGTTGAAACATCTGGGAAAGCTGCCTTGGTAGGAAGCACTTAAAATGGTTTGGATGGGTGGCTGAGATTTTCCTGGAATGGAAAGGAGTTTGGGAGAAACTAATGGTATGAACAGAGGCATGATGGCTGGACTGCACCTGGCATGCCTGAGAGACAGAAGAGGATGGCATGCCCACCATTGAGCACAGTGAGGGGAGCATGTTGGGCAAGTGAGTTGGGATGTTGTTAGGCAGAGAGTTACAGGCCATTCATCGGGTGGAGGTTTTGAGACCTGCTCCTGGAGGCAACGAGAAGATACTAAACTGCTTTATGCACCACTCAGAAAGCTCACAAGTCATTTCCTTTCACCTCAAAGTACAGCATGATTTTGATCTCTTCAGAACTCAAAGAGGGCTTTCTTCTCTTAAAGCACTCTCGTTTTTGATGCTTCTGTCTGGATAAGGAGTGACCAGTATATTTCAAAGGGATGATTTAGCTATCTTAAGGATTTCTTCTTTCTTTTTTTCTTTTCTTTTGAGTCTGTGCCCCAGGCTATAGTGTTGAGGTATCAACCTAGCTCAAAGCAACTTCAAACTCCTGGGTTCAAGCAATCCTTCTGCCTCAGTCTCCACAGTAGCTGTGAGTACAGGTACCCACCACAGTGTCTCTCCAATTTTTCTATTTTTAGTAGAGATGGGGTCTTGCTCTTGCTCAGGATGGTTTTGAACTCCTGAGCTCAAGGTATCTTCCCTCCTCAGTCTCCCAGAGTGCTAAGATTACAGGTGTGAGCCACTGCATCCTTAAGTATTTCTTTCTTTCTTTTTAAAATTTATTTTTTATTTTATTTTATTATTATAATTTTTTTTTCTGTTGCAATTTGGCTGGGGCCAGATTCGAACCCGCCACCCTTAATACATGGGGCTGGTGCTCCAACCACTGAGCCACAGGCATCACCCTCTTTCTTTCTTTTTTTACCCACCACTCTCTATGAAATGTTGTAGTTTTACTTTGCAGGCTTAGGAGGAGGAACAGAAATAGTTAGGTTAACATTGTGAATCATATATTCAAGGCTAAGCACACGCTGAGAAGACACTCAGATGCTCAAGGCTGTTTTCGAGCTCTGGGCATATCCTGCATTTGCTGAGTTTGTCAACCTCTGTTTCTTTCCAGGATTCACACTCAAGTATCATTCAAAGCCCTGATGTGCATTCGTCAGCCCTCTTTCTATAGTAAGAATTCTCTTTCCATCTCTGCACATGCAGTACATTGCGGGGTGGTATCTTTGAAATGCGGGGAATCTATCAATGTTGCTGGAATATACTTCCCTTATTCCTCTGTGTACTTTATGTAGAGATCTTTTTTCATGGTGGCTCATGCTACCCATCAAGTTTCTGACAGCATCATCCGTCACTGCAAAAAGCTGGTGTGTGCAAAGCTTTTTGGCTTTTTTATTTATTTATTTTTTTAAGGTTTGCTTGTTTCTTTCAGGTCAGTGAGAGGGAGCGAATACCTCCCATACATCACTTTATCTGTTTCTCCCTAGGACTGTGGGATGTTTAGCTTTAAAAGAAAGTGAAGAGATCCTTTTTGTTTATCTCTCTGCCTTCACATAGGATTACCGGGAGGGAATCCATAAAACACTGCTGGGCTGGGTATCTGCTCAGCACCTACCGGGCTCTGTGCTCAGGGCTGGGGACGCAGAGGTACACATGATGTGATTTATAAACTGAATCCTGTTCACAAGGGAATGGTGGAGGTTTGTAAATCATGTAAATAAATAATCACGCTGTGGACGGTAAGCCCTTTAATAGAAATAGGTAAAGCAAAGGTGGCTGCCTGATTCACATTAATTTTGATGTATTAATTTTGTTGTGGGGGGGCTATAACGGTGTTACAGAAACATTTTTCATTCCTTTTCCAGAAAAATTTAGCTGAGCAGCCTCCATTTTTCATATTCTAACAATTATAGGCTGGAAAACATCTGTGAAGAAATTCACTCTGAGCCTTCCACATCGAGAAGTCATGGATGAGATTTAGGTCATTTTAGAATTTCTCCCTAAAAATTCTCACAGATTTAATTCTGTGAATTTGGTCACAATTTTGCCCCCACGCCAAAGTCACTTTTCTTCATGACAGCTTAGGGTAAGTGACCTGCCAAATGTTATCCGTATTTGCAGAGGTCTCTAGCTTATAAGGTGCGGGGTGATCAGTACTTTGCCAAGTGCTCTGCACCCATGGTCAAGGGCAATGGCTGATGAGAACACATTAAAACTCTGCCATGAGTCTCACAGGACAGAGCAGGTGTAAGATGCTGAAGGATTAGAACAGCCTGGTTTGGAGCTTCTCTTCTAACTCTTGCCAGCTGTACACCATTTGGAAAACTTCACCTACTCTGAGATTCCTTTTTCTCATCTATAAAGCACAAGCACAATGCTTCCCTTGTACATTTACTTCAAGGACTTACTATCAAAAAATACACAAAACACTTCAAGCCATGACAAGGCATAGTAAATGCTAATGAGAAATAGTTTTTATTAGGAAACAGAGACCTGTGATTCCTGGTGAGGTGTCTTGCCCTCTGGACTCTGCAGCCTCTTTCTTTTTTCATGGTTGCCACTGTGATGTGGAGAATGCTCTCATGGCTACAGCCAGGGAGTGAGAGGAGCTTACGTTCTGGGTTACTCTTTTGCAATGGGCTTCTCTGGCGATGAGAATAAGCTCTAGAGTTCAGCTCAGCTATTCTCATGGAGTGACACTGACCAAGTCACACTACACTTGAGTTTCTGTTTACTCACAAGAGATAGAACACTTCCCTCACTGGGTTTTGTAAGGATTAAGTGAGATACAGATTGCAAAGTGCTGGGCACCAAGCTGGGCACATTCTATGTGTTCAGGAAAAAGTATTTGTGGCTACTATGATTACCACCATTATTGTTTCTTAAACTCTACTTACCTTTGCTTGACTGCCCTGGGAAGACAGTACTAATTTCTAGTTAGGCTTATGTAAAATAGGGAACAGGCTCTGGGCTGTTCTCATGGGTGGCAATAAGAGGACGCCAGCCAGAATTTCAGACTCAGACCCTGTAGGGCTGTCCTGGTGGGTGTCCTGCCCGGTGCTCCCCCGAGAGCCTGTTAGTGCCTGTACCAGTCTTCATGCCCTGGACCCAGCAAGGCCTTCCCTCCTGGGGAAGAACATTTTGTACAAAACCCACAACATCATATTCTTCTGTCCTGTGGCATCTTTACCCACTGCCAGGTGCTACCTGGCATGTGGCTTTGATTGACAAGATTACTAATCCATTGTAATCATATTTTCATAATTAGTCCCTGTGAGGCTTGCTGGCTGCTCTTGCCCAGGTAAACTCCTGCCTGGCGCAGACTGTTTTCACCAACTGTCACCTCCCCAGGAGGGAGCTGTCGGTCTAGCACCCACAGCTGTTGCTAAGAACTGCTTTTGAATTCTTCCCGGTCTTCCCTTTTTGGGGGCACTTGCCTGCTAGGAATCCTTGCTTGATTAAAAGTTACAATTATTGGCTTCAGCCCTGAACAGACAGCAGAAATGGCTTTAGTTTTTCCACTTCCTGATCACACACTGCCTGCTCCTCTGTTGCCATTCCTTCGTTCACATCCTCCTCAGCCCCCAAATCCCTGAGGCAAGGGTGAGGGGAAACTTCAAAGGCATTTCTGAGTACGAGAACACACAGTGGGACATCAATTATTTATCAGCAGAGTTTGGGCAGACACAGGGGCCTTTCCTTGTTTGTCTTTCCAAAGAGGCCAAGACTAGTGCTTTGGAGGTTGCATCCTACCTGCTGTACTGACTGCTCTAGCCGCTAAGGGCCGTGGAACTCTGTACCTTTCTCTGCACTCTGGCCCTGCCTTAATTCAGTAAAGGGTGACCAGGTGACTGTTACTCAGTAAGCCCTTACTATGGGCTTTCTCTGTGTCTTTTTGTTTAATCCTTGTAGCAACCTTAGGAAGTAGATAATAACCTTTCTTCCCACGTTACAGGTAGACAATAAGTGGAGATACAGAAAAGGTAGGTGACTTGCCCAGGCTCTCTTGGCTGGAAGGCAGCAGATCTGGGACTTGAGCTGGGCTTCATCTCTGCAAAGCTGCTGATTGCAACCACCATGTGTATTATACTCCGTGTTGAGTGTAAACTGGAGATACGTGGAGCCAGCACTGCTAGGAGGGGTGGCAGCATCTCTGAGGAAAAGGGAATCAGGAGGTTTTTTTGTGGAAGAGGAGGCCTTGGACACAGAGGAGGTTTTGTAGTTTTTTCCAGTAAGTGGAGAAGAGGAAATGTATTTTCCTTGTGTCCTGGGCCTGGGCTGAGGAGGAAATTGCAGCAGAACTGGTACAAGGACACGTGGCTTCTGTCACTGGTCTCAGGTACTGTGGAATCCATTGTGTGGGCTTGTGTCCCCAGACTCCTCAGCCTAGGACTCTCATGAAATCATCTGAATCATTAAAATCAGAGTACCACTGGCTCCTGGTCTCACCCACAAAATCACCGATTTCCTACAACCTCCGAGTGCTTATTCTGGCGTATCACCAGCTATCTGAATCATCTTTACTCAAAGCCTGGGAAGGAATTTAATGGGTTAGCTTGAATTCTGTTAGATTCCTATTTATTTATTAATATTTATGGAGTGTTTGCTAAATCCTAGACATTTGGGTAGGGATTTTTCGTACACGATCTGAATCTTTTTGCCCATGTTGGGAAGTGGGTTTTTAAATGCCCCTTTTTACTGGTGAAGAAGCTGCAGCTTGGCAAGATTAAGAAAACTTGGCCAAATAGATAGTGGTGAAGCCAGAATTTGAACATGGATCAAAGATCGTACTCTTAGCACTGTAAGAAGTGTGTGTTTGTGTATATGTGAGTGCAGGGAGACAGACAGAGATATCCCTCATGCCCTTCCATACAAGACCTTCATCTGATCCTCAGTGGAAGTATTAAATCATTGAATCTTCCTTTCTCACTGAAGAACTCTACTCCTTTGTTCTCTATGCCTACAGCTGGCATTATTTATATAATAGTTTTTAAGAGCTAATAACTTTAAAGTCCTGGGTGAGCACTCCCAGTTTGCACATATTTGGGCTTTGGGCATTGAGTTGGTACATTGATTGCCAAAGGTTTACTTTTGTCTAGTTCAGCACTCAGAGGGTTGAGAGAGCATTAAGAGGAAAACCGTACTATGGGTGGAGGGAAAATTGTTGGCTGCTTAGCTGGACTCATGATGAGAGCTCCTCCCTACCTCTCACCAGGCTGCCAAGGCACAGACATACACTGCTTTTCTTTGGCAAAATAATATGCATTCCCTCCTCAGCAGAGATCATAGAGCTACAGCTCAAGACATCAGAGTTGTTGAGAAAACATGAATGTTAGTATCACCTGCATTTCCTTATTGGGGGGATGAAGTTAGGGCAGAGCAGGTGAGCCAGTTCTTTGCCCTGGATTGGTTTTGAAGACAGTATCTACTGTACTCAGTCTATATCCAAACAGAACTATTTCCTTGCAGTTTTAAATGATGTCATAATTTTACCATGGAGTCTTTTGCTCCTTGTCTTCACACTCCTCAGTGATGTCTGTTTTTTGCCATTATTGCTGGTGAACTTCATAAGAGTCAAGCAAATTCAATAGAAATTTGTTACAGATCTGTTATATTTCAGGCGAAGCACCAGCATCCAGGGTTCCTGGCCTTCTGAACATTCTAGTGAGGGGACAGACAGGTTAGACAAACACATCCCTGAAAAAGAGATTTCTCTTGAGATGCTGGAAGGTGCAAATCCTCACAGTACCTGAGAAAGGCTGTGTCCCCTTCCAAATGTTCTGTTCTTTTGCTGAGCTGCGTATTGTCACCTCGTCTCTAAAGCAGCTCCATACACCTTTTAAAGCCACTTTTCTAGCTTCTGCCTTTTTCTAGGTTGCTCAGATATTGACCCACATCCAGGTCTGGGATATGTAGGGGTCACGGGCAGATACCATAGGCTCCTAACTTGCCTGAGTCTTTTTTTCTAGGTGTTCTCACATGTCATGATGTCTAAGGTCTATCCCAAAGTCTTTGACAGGCATACCTAGAAGTTGGGTCTAAATCTTATACATATGCATATGTGTGTGTATATGCATGTATGTTTAAGCATACATACACAAGAGGCAAAATGAGGCTTTTGGTAATTTGTTAATCTACCTCAAGAGTATTCCTGGGCTCCAGAGGATTAGACAAGTAAACAACTTTAATACTATAATTCCTAAGATATTAATAAGCTGTGTATGGAGACTTTATCATGGAAAAGCATGATGAATAAAAGTAAAATAAACACTTCAAATAAAGGTGGTGAGATTTCTCACGAAGGCGTGCCCCTAACTCTCTCTCTTTCTCCAGAACTTTGTACAACTGGATCTTTCTCATTAAATCTTAACTCAAATGCCACCTTCTCCAGTGGCTTTAGTTTGAGGGCAAAGGAAAACTTTATCCCATCCTACCCTGCAGTCTCTCTTGTACTACTCTACGTCTTTTTAAATGTCTGAAATTATCCTATTTTAAAAATTAATTTATCCATTTGTTTTTCCCTCTCCTGTCTCTCAATATCTGTGTAAGCATGCACATGCAGACACATACTTATACATGTGCACATGCACACATCTCCCAGAAAGAAGCTTCTGTAAGAGCAAAGTTCTTGTCGGCTTGAAATAATAGCTAGCAGGTAGTGGGGCTTAACAAATATTTGTTGAGTAAATGAATGAATGAATTTTTTTTGACTGATTATGTTTGCTAGATGACTGTGGGTGTTAGGCATTCAACATCTGTCATCTTAGGCCAGTCTTCTCCCTTTTTGGGAGAAATAATTGGCTCATTAAGGACTGTACCTATAATGGCATCACATTCTGCACCACAGAGCCAGGTCACCAGACTTGAAATATTAATAACCTGGGGGACTGTCTATCCCTGTTTTGTAGCTGCTTTAGCCTCAGTGACTCTTGAGTTAGGAAATGTTTACCATTTCTCTCATCTGCTCGTTCATGGTGGGTGTAGAGGGGGAGAGATGCTGGCAGAAATGCCTTGCAGTCCTTTGACTGCTTTCCAGGAGATGGGGCTTAATTCCTGAGAGCAGACGCTTACAGAAAGTGGTTGTTAGTTCAGGGTGGCTCTGCTATTATCCAGAGCCACACCATCCCTAAGCATGAGACAGGTCAACCATATGATTAGGACAGCAATACATAGACTCTGATGGAACCAGAAATACATCCTCACAGACTTGAAGTCTGTCATTTCTCAGTGTTTGAGAAATACCAAGAAATAAATTTGGGTTTATTTTCCCTTTCTCTGCCTCCCTTTTCCTCTGATCCCTGATCAAGTTCAGACTCTCAGCCATTCTGCTTTACAGAAGGTCTGAAGTCACACTGCAAATGAAAACTTGCTGTATTTTGCGCTGGTGTGAAAATCAGATGAAATCTTTGGGTTTGGGTTAACTTCTCTTAAGTAACTTCATAGAGCAAAAGTAATTCCTGAGCACTTTACAGCTGCTTCCTTAGCTGTTCCATATTCATGATTGCACTGAATTCTTAGAAAAATCCTGTGAAGCAGAGAGTGATTTTTATCCCTATCTTCAGGATAAGAACACTGAGATTCAGAGAGGATGACTTTTCTGAGGACAGCCAGCTAGAAAAAGCAGGTGTGGAATTGAAATGCTGATAATGAGAGTCCATGGACAGTGTTCTTTTTATTATGTCCCAGCTCCTTTCTAGAATTGAAGTTAGAATATTCAGTTTTAAATATTGGCCCATTAGGAAAGTGTAATATTTGTAGTTTAATATAAGTCATTTTAAGGGCAGAAGCAAATAATAAGACGGGCAACTTTCAGGGAGCTCCCTAAATGGACCCTGGAGGAACTTGCGTGTGTGTATGTGTGTGTGTGTGTACGCATGATGTGTGAAAGGGAAACTGCAGCTTTGTGCATGTGCAGAGGGTCACTTATGGAGAGGTTTCAGCTTCAGGAAAAGGTGGGCAAAGTTTTCTTTATAAGTGTAATTTTCAGTAGGCCCTGGGCTTGGACATCTTTATCATTTCTTTCCTAAAATATTTCATCCTGCTTGTTGCCAATTTTAAAACAGAATTACATATGTGATAACTATATTCATGGATCAAATAGTTTCATTTACATTAGCCATGGTACCTCAGCAATCCCATTACCCTAAGGAAAATTCACTGTAGAGTTATATCTTTGTGAGTAATTGGTAATGCTTTTTTTTTTTAGTATGAATTGGTGAGTGGTCATTATGTGATATATATTGTAGTAGGTGCTTAAAGGGGTGCAAATATAAGGAAGGCACAATACTTAACCTTCAAGGAGATTGTAATGTGGTAGAGGACAATACAGGAAGATGAAGATGATAATGTGGGAGGAGTCAAGATGGCTGACTAAAAACCAGACAAGGTTGCCCATTGTCTCCACTGCTTTTTAACATTGTAATGGAAGTTTTAGCCATCACAATTAGGGAGGAAAAGGTGATCAAGGGTATCCATATAGGGTTAGAAGAGATCAAACTTCCACTCTTTGCAGATGATATGATTGTATATCTAGAAAACACCAAGGATTCTACTGAAAAACTCTTAGAAGTGATCAAGGAATTCAGTAGTGTCTCAGGTTACAAAATCAACATAAATTGGTAGCCTTCATATATACCAACAATAGTCAAGCTAAAAAAACAGTCAAGGACTCTATTCCGTTCATACTAGTACCAAAGAAGATGAAATATTTGGGAGTTTACCTAACAAAGGATGTGAAAGATCTCTATAAAGAGAACTATGAAACTCTAAGAAAAGAAATAGCTGAAAATGTTAACAAATGGAAAAACATATCATGCTCATGGCTGGGAAGAATCAACATTGTTAAAATGTCCATACTACCTAAAGCAATATATAATTTTAATGCAATCCCTATTAAAGCCTACTGTCATACTTTAAAGATCTCGAAAAAATACTTCATTTTATATGGAATCAGAAAAAACCTTGAATAGCCAAGACGTTACTCAGAAATAAAAACAAAGCAGGAGAAATCATGCTACCAGACCTCAGACTATATTTTAAATCAATAGTGATCAAAACAGCATATTACTGGCACAAAAACAGAAAGGTAGACGCATGGAACAGAATAGAGAACCAAGAGATGAACCCAGCTACTTACCGTTATATAATCTTTGACAAGCCAATTAAAAACATTGAGTGGGGAAAAATTCCCTGTTTAATAAATGGTGCTGGGTGAACTGGCTGGCGACCTGTAGAAGATTGAAACTGGACCCACACCTTTCACCATTAACTAAGATAGACTCTCACTGGATTAAAGATTTAAACTTAAGACATGAAACTACAAAAATACTAGAAGAAAGTGTAGGGAAAACACTTGAAGAAATCAGCCTGGGCAAAAATTTTATGAGGAGGACCCCTTGGGCAATTGAAGCAACATCAAAAATACACTACTGGGACCTAATCAAACTAAAAAGTTTCTGCACAGCCAAGAACACACTAAGTAAAGCAAGCATACAGCCTTCAGAATGGGAGAAGATATTTGCTGGTTATATCTGCGACAAAGGTTTAATAACCAGAATCCACAGAGAACTCAAGTGTATTAGCAAGAAAAGAACAAGTGATCCCATCTCAGGGTGGGTGAGGGACTTGAAGAGAAACTTCTCTGAAGAAGATATGTGCATGGCCTACAGACATATGAAAAAATGCTCATCATCATTAGTCATCAGAGAAATGCAAATCAAAACTACTTTGAGATATCACCTAACTCCAGTAAGATTAGCCCACATCACAAAATCCCCAAACCAGAGATGTTGGCGTTGATGTGGAGAAAAGGGAACACTTCTACACTGCTGGTGGGAATGCAAACTAATACGTTCCTTTTGGAAAGATGTTTGTAGAACACTTAGAGAACTATAAATAGACCTGCCATTTGATCCTACAATTTCTCTAGGAGGTATATATCCAGAAGACCAAAAATCACATTACAACAAAGATATTTGTACCAGAATGTTTACTGCAGCCTAGTTCATAATTGCTAAATCATGGAAGAAGCCCAAGTGCCCATTGACCCATGAATGGATCAATAAACTGTGGTACATGTATACCATGGAATATTATGCAGCCTTCAAGAAAGATGGAGACTTTACCTCCTTCATGTTTACATGGATGGAGCTGGAAATATTCTTAGCAAAGTATCTCAAGAATGGAAGAAAAAGTATCCAATGTACTCAGCTCTACTATGAAACTAATTTATAGCTTTCATATGAAAGCTATAACCCAATTATAGCCCAAGAATATGGGGAAGAGGGAGAGGGAGGGGTGGAGAGGGGAGAGGATGGGTGGAGGGAGGGCAATTGATGGGACCACACCTATGGTCCATCTTACAAGGGTACATGTGAATCTTTCTAAATGTAGAATATAAATGTCTTAACACAATAACTAAGAAAATGTCATGAAGGCTATGTTAACCAGTTTGGTGAAAATATTTCAAAGTATATATAAAACCAGCACACTGTACCCCATGACTGCATTAATGTACACAGCTATGATTTAATAATAATAATAATAAAAGATGATTGACTAGAAGCAGCTTTCACCAAAGTCTCCTGTCCAGAGGGAGAGATGTTGGACTGGTGGACTTAGAGAAGCCAAAGGTGGAGAGTTGAGCACAGGGAGAAGAAAGTGGAGGTGCATATCATCCCCACTGAGATGAGGTGCAAGGCCAAGAAAGAGGAGGAAAGATAACAAAGATCAGGTACACAGTGACTAGTTGGAAGGCACCCTGTTGCAAAGGGGACAGGAGACCACTCCTCCAACCAAGAGGCCGAATGCAGGCTTTCTGCAAGCAAGCAGGGAACAAAGGACCTCTCACCTTACCCCACAGGACAGAGCCAATAAATACCAGTTCTCCTACAACAGGGAGGTCCCACCTCTGAGCTCAGGTCCCATCCTGCCTGGCACAAAAGTAAACACATATTCTTTCTGTAATCCTCAGCACACAGCTCACCCTTCCCCATTATCCTGGTCACCTGACTGACCACTCCCAGCAGAGGCTGGAGTGATTGACAAATTTTCTGAGAGGCTAGGCATTGTGTGGGCCACTGAGCTGCTGTGCAGAAACAGTGGCTCCACAGTTCTAACTTTGATCGGGAGAGGACTGAACTATCCTGACTCCCTTTCCCACTAGAAAAGATCCTTCTTCAGCCCCCTGGGACCTCTCAGGCAGATTTTTGTTTTTTGGTCACCTGGTGACCCTCTGAACTCTTTTGTGTAGGTGTTGCTTGTACTGCCTGAGTAAGTTTGACTGGAACCCTAAACCAGAGCTGTCCATATATTCTTGGTCTTCTGCTGCTGATGTCTGATGCTGCAGGTTCACCACTTTTTTGAGTTTGTTTGGGTGGTGGTGGTGGGGTTGTAAAAGTGAGGGGCAGATTCAGCAGGTCTGTTTGCAGATTCCCCTCCTGTAGCTATCTCCAGTGGGGGGTGAGATAGCAGGTGTTTGTATCTTTGCCCAGTTGAGATTCCAGTGAAATACCGGGACTCTGTTGGTTTGGGTAGAGGGCAGGCTGACACCAAGACAGAGTTGGGTTGAGTTATCTCACCAAAATAGCCCTCAGAGTCTCTGGCTACAGCCCTGGTCCCCTGGGACCTTTGCCAGACTGCAGGGGAAAAGCCTCAATCACAAGCCCCAGCTAATTGGAAAAGAGGTGGTTATCCCTAGTTCCTGGGGTCTCCCAATCTAGTATCAATCTCCAAGTTTTAATTGCCAAATAGATTAGTACAGTGTTTCCAAAGGGCCCCCAATTAGATTGTCTCTTGATAATTAATTCAGGGATTGTCTCTCAATAATTAATTCAGAGACAACCTAGAGCAGAGGTTCTCAACCTGTAGGTCGTGACCCACAGGAACTGTATTAAAGGGACATGGCATTAGGAAGGTTGAGAACCACTGACCTAGAGGAAAAGATGGAAATATAAATTTAAAAAATTTCAAAAGTTGTTTCAAGAAATTAATGAATCAAAGACAAAGTTACCAAGAATATGGCCATAATAGGGAGAGATAGAGTAGAGCTTAAGGAATTGAAAAAAGGCTTTTAAGAAGCTTCAAAACACAGTAGAAACTTTCAATAACAGAGTTGAACAGGGAGTAGAAATAATTTCATAAATTAAAGACAAGAATTTTGAACTATCCCAGTCATTCAAAGAGGCAGAGAAAAGGAGAATTAAAACAGAATATTCCCTGAGAGAGTTATGGTATCATTCCAAAAGATCAAACATCCAAATTATGGGGATTTCCAAAGGAGATGAGTATAGTCCTAAGTGCACTGATGCTCTACTCTAAGACCTGGTGGAGCATTTTCCAAGCATTTTGAGACATAGAAATTCAGATAGTAGATAGTTTTAGAACTTGAGCATGACTCAATCCAAACAAAACATCTCCTAGACACATCATAATTAACTTTGCCAAAGTTAATATGAAGGAGAAAGTCCTGCAAGCAGCCAGGCATAAGAAAAGTCTTACCAACAAAGGGAAAAATATCAGGGTGACCATAGATTTTTCAGCCCAAACTTTTAAGCAAGAAGAAGATGGTCATATACCTTTAACCTTCCTAAACAAAACATTTTTCAGCCCAGGGTCCTGTATCCTGCTAAAATGAGTTTTATTTGTGATGGAAAAATTAAATGTTTTGCTGACATCTAAATGTTGAGGAAATTTGCTATGACTAGACCAGCTCTACAGGAAGTACTCAGACCCATTCTTCATAATGACCAGCATGATATTTGACCAGCATGATGGTCCACCTCCAACATAAATGCACCCAGAAATTAAAGAACAAAGCCTAGCTTCCACAATGGTGAAAGGGGTAAAAATAAGCTCAGGACCTCTGAAAAATGAGATGACCAAAACTCCACCATACCTACGAATTCTCTTAATATGTGAATGGCTTGACTTCTCCTATAAAGAGGCACAGGCTGGCTGGCTAGATACAAAAGCTCAGGCCGGATATCTGGTATCTCTAAGAAATACACCTAATCTCAAAGGATAAAATAAGACTCAGAATGAGGGGATGGAAAAACAGTAATCCAGGAAAATGGAAATCAGAAAAAAAGCAGGGATTGCAGTCTTATTTGCAGATACAATTGGATTTGAAACAACAAAAATAAGGAAAGACAAGATGGACACTTCATATTTCTCAAGGGAAGCACACAACATGAATAGATTTCAATAATTAAGATTTACACACCCTACCTGAACACTTCTCAACTTACGAAACAAATCCTAATGGATCTGAACAATATATCTTCCTGCACTATAATAGTTGGAGATTTTAACATTCCTTTGGCAGTACTGGACAGATCCTCCAAACAGAAACTAAACAATGAAATAATGGAATTAAATATGACAGTAGAACAAATGGACTTTACACACATATACAGAACATTTCATCCTAATAAAACTGAATATACATTCTTCTCATCAGCCCAAGGCTCATCCTCCAAAATTGGACATATCTTAGGACACAAGTCTAGCATCAACAAGTTCAAGAGAATAGAAATTATTTCTTGTATCTTCTCAGACCATCACAGAATAAAAGTTGAACTCAACAGCAACAGAAATCTTCATACTCAAATAAAGTCATAGAAACTAAATAACCTTATGCTGAATGACTCCTGGGTCAAAGATGAGATTAAGAAGGAAATCATATTTCTTGAAAAAATGATAATGAAGCCACAAGCTATTAAAAACCTGTGAGACACTGCAAAGGCAGTTCTAAGAGGGAAATTTACAGCAGTAGATGCCTTCATTAAGAAAACAGAAAGAGAGCAAGTCAATAACTTAATGGGCCATCTCAAGCAGCTGAAAAAGGAAGAACAACCGAGATCTAAACTCAGCAGAATAAAAGAAATAACTAAAATTAGAACGGAATTAAATTGAAAACAAAAGAATCATTTGGAAGATCAGCAAAAAAAAAAAAAAAGTTGGTTCTTTGAAGAGATTAATAAAATTGATAAATACTTTGTCAGACTAACCAGAAACAGAAAAATGAGATCTCTAATAGCTTTGATCAGAAATGAAAAAGGGGAAATGACAACAGATACCACAGAAATACAAAAAATTCTCAACAATTACCATAAAAACTCTATGCCCAGAAATATGAAAAGGTAGAGGAAATGGACCAATACCTGGAAGCACAACACCTTCCTAAATTCAATCAGAAAGAATGAGAAACTTTGAATAGACTTTTATCAAGCACTGAAATGGCATCAACTGTACAAAATTTCCCCAAAAAGAAAAGTTCTGAATCAGATGGTTTCACTCCAGAATTCTACCAAACCTTCAAAAAGGAACTAGTACCTATATTACATAGTCTATTTCACAACATAGACAAGAAAGGAATCCTACCCAACATGTTCTATGAAACAATATCACCCTGATCCCCAAACCAGAAAGTACCCAACAAAAAGAGAACTATAGGCCAACATCATTAATGAGTATTGATGCAAAAATATTTAACAAGATATTAGGAAGCAGAATAGAGTGACACATTAAATAAGTTATATACCATGATGAAGTTGGTTTTATAGCAGGGATGCAAGGTTGGTTCATATGCAAATCCAGAAATGTAATTCCCCACATAAATAAAATCTAAAACAAAGACCATGTGATTCTCTCAATTAATGCAGAAAAGGCTTTTGATAATACCCAGCATTTTTTCTTGCAAAGAACATTTAAGAAAATAGGCTTAGGTGGGACATTTATTAAACTGATAGAGGCCATGTTCAACAAACCCACAGCCAATATTATACTGAATACAGTAAAACCAAAAGCATTTCCACTCAGATAGGGAACTAGATAAGGGTGCCCACTGTGGCCACTGCTATTTAACATAGTGCTGGAAGTCCTAGCCATTGTAATCAGGCAAGAGAGGAGATCAAGGTATTCAAATGGGGACAGTGGAGGTCAAACTCTCTCTCTCTTTGTGGATGACATGATCTTATACCTGGAAAACCTTAGGGACTTAACTACAAAGCTCTTAGACATGATCAAGGAAGATAGCATCATCTCTGGTACAAAATCAATGCCCACAAATCAGTAGCTTTCATATGTGCCAAAAACAGTCAAGTCAAGAATAAAATCAAAGGCTTTATTCCTTTTGCAGTAGCTCCAAAGAAGATGAAATACCAGGGGATATGTCTAACAGGGGATGTGAAGGATTTCTATAATGGATCTCTATGAAACCCCAAGAAAAGCAATAGCAGAAGATGCTAACAAATGAAAAAACATATCATGCTTATGGCTGGGAAGAATCAACATTGTTAGAATGCTCATACTGCCTGAAGAAATCTACAGATTTAATGCAATCCCAATCAAAGCACTGATGCCAAACTTTGAAACACTTGAAAAATAGTCCTTCATTTCATATGGAACTGGGAACCCCCCCCCCCCGCCCAACGTCCAATGCAATTCTTAGAAATAAAAAAAAAAAATCTGGAGGCCTCAGGTTGCCAGACTTCAGGTTATACTACAAATCTATAGTGATCGAAATAGCATGGTACTGGCAGAAAAATAGAGACATGGATCTATGGAGTAGAATAGAGACTCTAGAGATGAACCTACTCACATATCGTCATTTGGTCTTTAATAAACCTAACGAAAGCGTGCACAAGGGGAAAAGATTCCCCATTTAATAAATGGCGCTAGGAGAACTTGTTAGCCACATGTAGAAGATCGAAACCTATACCTTTCACCATTGACAAAAATTGATTATTTCTGGATAAAAGATTTAAATTTAAGACACGAAACAATAAAAATTCTAGAAGAGAGTGTGCGGGAAAACACTTGAAAATATTGGCCTGGGAAAAGATTTTATCAGGAAAGCACCCCTACCAATTGTAACAACACCAAAAATAAATAAGAAGGATTTGATCAAGCTAAAAAGCTTCTGCACTGCTAAGGGTACCACAACTAAAGCAAACAGACAGCCGTCAGGATAGGAGAAGATTTTTGTGTGTTGTAGAATCTAACAAAGCCCTGATAACTAGAATCTACAGAGGACTCAAATCATCAAGAAAAGAGCAAACATTTCCATTTCTAAGTGGGCAAGAGACTTGAATAGAAGCTTCTCTGATGATGACAGATAAATAGCCGACATGAAAAAAATACTCATTATCTTTAATCATCAGAGAAACGCAAATCAAAACCATTCTGAGATATCACCTAACTCCAGTGAGATTAGCTCACATCACGGTTCAAAAATCTGCAGATGCTTGCATGGATGTGGAGAGAAGGGAACACTTCTACACTGCTAGTGGGATTGCAAACTACTATAACCTTTACGGAAAGAAGTATGGAGAATTTTCAAAGAACTAAAAGTTGACCTTCCATTTGATCCTGCAGTCCCATTTCTAGGTATCTACCTAGAAGAACAAATACCATTTTACTACAAAGACATTTGTACCAGAATGTATATTGCAGCTCAATTCATAGTTGCCGAGTTGTGGAAGCAACCTAAGTGCCTACCAACCCCAAAATGGATTAACAAACTGTGGCATATGTATACCATGGAATACTATTCAGCTATAAGAAAAGACAGAGACTTTACATCCTTTATGTTTACCTGGATGGAGTTGAAACATTCTTCTTCATAAAGAATCTCAAGAATGGAAAAAAAAATCCAATGTACTCAATATGAAACCAATATATAAACAATTACATGTCCATACAAATGATAAAATACAAATATATTTTGGCAAGGGGGTGGGGTGAGGAGGAAGAGGGTGTTTGGCAGGAGGAGGGAGAGCAATTGGCAGGATCTTACCTAATGTGCACAATGTGGGGGCATCCAGCACACTCCCTGGGGGAAGGGCTCTTCTACAACTTGAACTTTACCTTGGAAGTGAGAAAAATGTAACCTAAAAATTTGTATCCTCAAATTAATTTGAATATAAAATGATAATTCATAAAGGGGTGAGAGTTAAATTTCATAGGAGGTTTTCAAGGACTACCTAGGGTTCAGACATTAGCATAATATCTGATGAGGTAGGGACTTCTTGAAAAAGATTCAGAAAGGAGCCCACTTATATAGTCAGATAGGGAAGCATATTTTGGGTAGAGAGAACTGGGTAGAGAGGTAGATGAGCATGCAGCCTTATTCAGAGAACAGAGTGTCTTAGTTTCAAAGGAATTTAGACTATTCCTAGAACAGTGTTACTTAAACTTTTTAAAACTGAGGATCTAGGCAAAATATCTCACAGTCTGTCCCACCATGCCTGTTCATTGAATTCCATTTCCTTGCATACACCCAGTATAGTAGTTTTCAATGTTATATGACAGCCAAATTGTTTGGAATACTGAATCAGAATCCTTGAGAAATTCCCTGATGGTGTTAGTTATAACTACCTAATTTTAGTCCCCCTACCTCCTTAGTGGATTCCCAGTGATAGTGTTCATTCACAGGTATAAACAATCATCTGTGGGATTCCTCATAATCAGATTTCAAGATCCGAGAAAAGAATTTGTACTTTTGGGTCAGTTCATGGTCCTTTGGGGGATCCTTGTCATCCATCAACAGGCCATGGACCATACTTAGAGAAATGGTGGTCTAGGAGGATGGCAGAAGATAAGGCAACTTCAGGACATATTATAATGACTCTTTCAAATTAAGTCCTTAATTTGTACTTAATTGCCATTAAAGATATCTGAACATAGGAGAACTATTCAAGGTTTCATTTTAAGGAGAAAATAGGGTTTGGGAAGGATTGGAGGAGGGAGAGATTAGAGTAAAGGTAACCAGGTAAAAGAGAGATAGTGGCTTTGAGAGTGGAAATGAGGAGACAGGTGATGACAAACTTGCAGAGACAGAATCCACAGATTTGGCAAATTGTGTGCATTTGAACTATGGGAAAGATGAAGGAGAAGGGTTGGCTTGGATGGAGAGGAGCACACTTAGTGGAAAGAGTGCCATGAACACAAACTGGTAAGTTAGAAGAAGAAAGACTTTTGCCAGGAAAAACAATGAATTCTTTAAGAAAAGAGAAGATTCCTGGGATTCTGGGAAGATGGCCGACTGGTAGCAACCCTGGTCAGAGGCTCCTGAACAAAGGAAGAAAAACTGGTTGGAATCAGAATCTATGAAGTCAAAGACGGGGAGCTGAGCCCAGAAAGAAGTTCGGCAAGCTAT
>NW_003852398.1:21018896-21030817 GCF_000181295.1 Otolemur garnettii | reverse complement strand
AAAAAAAAAAAAAATTCCAGAAACCTCCCTAGGGAATATGTGGTGAATCATAGGGAAAGAGTTTTAAATTTTCCAACAAAAACTTGATCATAGCATATTTTTTAACCTTAAGGAACCGATGCTATAGAGCAAAATAGTACCTTTGTTATGAGGAGTGTGACTCATAGTAGGTACTAAGAGCCTCAGAAGTCAGGATGACACTCTGGGAGGCTGAGGCAGGAGGGTTGCTTGAGCTTAGGAGTTCGAGACCAGCCTGAACAAGAGTGAAACCCTGTCTCTACAAAATGATCCAGGTGTGGTGGTGCATACCTATACTCCCAGATATTTGGAGGATCTCTTGAGCCCAGGAGTTTGAGGTTGCAGTGAGCTATAGTAACCCACTGCACTTTAGCCTGGGGGACAGAGAAAGACTCTAAGACTGTTTCAAAAAGAAAAGGAAAAAAAAAAAGAAGTTAGGATGGGTTGGGAGTATCCCCTCCTTCTTACCTGGGTCACATATGGAAGCTTCATGTCTACTTGGTACTCTGTTGGTTTGTTTTTCACTCAGAGATTTCTAGAAAACCGTCTGAAGTTCTAAAGGATCTCCAACTTTCCAGAACAAGTTCATGTGCCCAACAGAGCAAGTAGAACTGGCTGCTAAGTTTTAAAGGAGCCCATTGTTAACTGTGGTGTATCCTTCTGAAAGGATCATTTTGTCACACAACTCCAGGAACATCGTTCACTCAGGTGAATGGTGTCTCCTGGACTTGTGCAATATGGCAGCCTTGATTCTTGCTGAGCTATCTCTTTCTTGAATGGTAATAATCTGCTTTGGACCTTTTTGCATTTGAAGTAAATGCACAAGTCTGTGGTGATGGTGTGGTTCAGGCAGTTAGTGTTCACACCTCTGCTCTCTGTGCCCTGTTGCCAGCACTTTCTTTGTCTTCACTGTATGGTATTGCAGTGTCTCTGTTTATGGGCCTGTTTTCCCCACTAGACTCCCTGAGAGTAGGGCAGAGTGATGACAGTGTGGGAGAATGTCCTTTTGTTTTTCAGCAGGAGGACACAGACTGCATGGAAGAGTGGGGGAAAAGGTCAAGTTTTCTCAGGTGGTTATTATCTAAAAGCACAAAGCTGTATTCATGTGACTATGTTGAAAGGATGAGTTTCAGCCTAGTAAACCATGGAGTATCCAAGGCTTTATTAATAGAGACAGAGAGGACTTGCTCGGAGGGAAATGAAAACATATAAATTCCCTGAGCTTAGTTTGATGTGGACTGCTACTTAAAAGAACCCACTTTTAACTTTCTAATGCCTTTGAGAAAGTTTATAATCAAGATTTTTCTTTAATGTAGCATTATGGCAATATATTTATCCCTTATCGTTGCTTTCGCCACACACCATAAGCTTTGGCATGTGGGTTTTCATCTTCATTTCTCTGTAATCATCCTCTAATTTCCTTTGTGATTTTTTCCCTTGATCCATTGGTTGTTTAAGAGTGTGTTGTTTAATTTCTACAAATTTGTAAATTTCTAGTTTTACTTCTGCTATTGATTTCTAACTCCGTTCCATTGTGATCAGAGAAGATATTTTGTGTGATATCTCTTTTTTTCTTCTTCCTTTTTTATTTCAAATTAATATGAGGGTACAAATTTTTAGATTACATTGTTCTCACTTACCAGGGGATATCTATCTTATGAAATCAATTGAGGCTAAATTTGTGAGCTAATATATGGTCTATCTTAGGAAGTTATCTCATGTACACCTGAGAAGAATGTATGCACTATTTTTGAGTAGATTGTTCTGTTTATGTCTATTAGGTCTACTTTGCTTATTGTGTTGTTTAAGTCCTTTAGTTCCCTACTTATCTTCTAACTGGTTGTTCTATCTATTATTATTAAGCAGGTGTTGAAGACTCCAACTACTATTGTAGAACTGTATATTCTATATTATTCTCCCTTTGGTTCTGTCAGTTTTTGTTTCAAATATTTTGATGGCGTGTTTTCAGGTATATAAATGTTTATAATTACCTTCTTGCTTTATCAAGCCATTTATTAATATATAACATCCTTCTTTGTAACCTTTTGTGATAATAAGTCTCTTGCTCGATTGTTTTTCTTTTGAAGAGACAGAGTCTCTAATCCCTGGTTAGATTGTACTTGTGTGATAATAGCTCATTGCAGGTTTGGACAACATAGCAAGACCCTGTTTAAACAAAAAAATAAAAAAAATTTGCTGAGCATGGTGGCACACACCTCTAGTCACAGCTACATGGGAGATAGAGGCAGGAGGATTACTTGAAGCACAGGAGTATAATCTATATCTTATCAGCAACTACAGCCAAGAGGTATGAATGAATTTATCAAACTGTTGTCCTCTCTGTTAGTCACTTGGGAGCGTGGTACTGAGGTGATAAGTGGGTGGGTTGGAAAACAACCATAGGGTCACCTATGTGGGGTTTTTGAATTGTTAGCAGAGAGCAGCAGGGATGGGAGAGGCTGATCCAGCAAAGACAGGAGGAGCCTGGGAACTTCAGATGTTGGGGAGCAAAGATAATGTTGTTAGCTTTGTAATTTGGGAAGAAGGCTCCTTTATCTTGGGCAGGAAGTGTTTATAATTCCTTTGCATCCAGACTATCTGTATCTCATTCAAATGTGTTTCTGACCCAGCCTAATACTAATTCACTGTTATATACAACTTAAGGCTGCTTCCTGAGTAAAGTCAGAAGTGCTGAACATTTGCCTCCTATAGATAATGAAGAGGGATTGATTACCCATGAGTAGCAATGAAAGACCAATCCCACCAATAGTTCATGCTGTAAAGGACATTTGTCCTTTTCGACTAAGTGTCGGGATAACCAGCTCATGGAGATTTGCGCAAATCCTTCTGGCCATGGGGTTAAGGCGTCCTTTCTTGCCCTGCATTTTGTGATAAGCCACATGGTGTTGGTATCTGACTGATGGGAATATAAGCATCTGGTCTGTGGAAGAGAAGGAGGTGTTGAAGGAGACTGGAGATTTTTCTAGAAGATATGGCTTGAGAGAGTTCACAAAGACCCCATAGAAAGGCCAGAATGGGACACATAGAAAGTGATGCCTTGGTTGGCAAGTAGCTCAGTGCTGAAAGTGAGGAGGATTCTTTCTCCAGAGAAAACCAAGAGGCTAACCTGAGAGAGGAGAGATGAGGTATGGGAACTCTGCTCATCAGAGGCCCAAGTTGACAAAGTCCTGTCTTGACAGAATGTTGACCACGATCATCAAAGCAAGGGAGCGGAATATGGCTAACGGGTACTTCAGAATCCTGCCTGGATGCAGAAAAGTCACACCCATGCATGTGTTTGGCTAAAGAAGGTCATAAGGCCCCAAGACAATCCTAGTTTGTACGCAGAAGGTAAGCATAAGTATTCTCTGAAATTCTCCAAGATGTCCTCAGGTTCTCGTAAAGTGATTGTCACATGGCCATTTCCACTGATTTGAGACTGGGGAGGTGAAAACCTGGAACTGCTGGGAGTCTTTCAGGAGGAGAGCCTGCCTGAAAAGGAAAGTAACACGGAGGAAGGTGAAGCCAAGAGAAGGACAGAAGTTAAATTCTGAAATATATATTTCAAGGTGCTGGATCCAGCTGTGCCTGAAGCTACCCCTGAGCATCTGAGTTGCATGAATTAATACAGTCCACTTTTTTTATTTTCTTAAAACAGTTTGCCTTGGGTTTCTGTCATTTGTTCACTATAAGTTTCTTGACTAATACAGTGATGATAAAAATACTTCATTTTTGAATTCTTGAACACTTACCATTCCCTGAGTACACGGCATACACATACTTTTCTGTTTAACACTTGTACTGTTCCTTCTGCTCAAAATATCTTCCATTTCTTTTCCCTTCTATCTAGGCACCAACCTTTGACTTCTCCTCCCATATCCATTTGGTTACCATTTCCTCGGCAGAGGGCTTCCTGCTCTGTGTCCTCCCTTATCCTTGGCCCAAACTGGTCTTTTTTGCCTATGTTCAGTAATAAACTTGAATTTCCAATATAACATTTGTCATGTTCTGTCCTATACTAGCCAATGCATATGGAAGATGTCAGGGCCCTGAACAAATATGACTGAGGAGACTGGAATATGCTACCTCAAAATATACTTTGACATACTCCGAGCTGCTTATTCTTGGGAATTGCAGACACAGGAGTGGCCCTGAAAAGCTGTCCTTTGGTAAAAGAAAGTACATCTACAAAGGAAATCTGCATTAGTAAAAGTATCTGTATCAGGAAAAGGGCTGCCCCAGACAACTGTTACCGCCTGAGAGACTTTATCTGCATAATAGGACAACTGTTTTCACCACACATTCCCCCACTTGTGTCACCACCACTCCAGAAGCCCCTGTTTCCTTTCTGTAGCTCAGATGCTATATAAGCATCATTCATCTGACCCTTCTTTAAGGCTTATGTTTGGGGGGGCTCCCTTGCATATGTATGTAATTAAATATGGTTTTCTCTTGTTAATCTGTTTTACATAATTTAATACGTAGCCCAGCCAAAGAGCCTATCAGAGTGATGGGAAGCGCTTCGTGTGTACTGGGTGCTCTTTATTCCTACAGGCATAATTTTCTTTAATTTCTCAAATAATCCTATGAAGTGGGCACTATTATCTCCATTTTTTTTTTTTTTGGCTGGGGCTGGGTTTGAACCCACCACCTCCAGTATATGGGGTCAGTGCCCTACTCCTTGAGCCACCGGTGCCGCCCTATCTCCATTTTTTTCACATGTAGAAAGGGAAATTTAGAAACTGAATGATTTCTCTTAGATCACATAATCTGGGAGCTAAGATTTGAAACTCAGGTGACCTGGCTCCAGAGCTCACACCATTCATCTCTGTGAGTATTTGGAGCCCTGGCTTGTCTCCTCTACTAAGCTGTTTCCTGCCTTTTTAAAAGCCTAGAGTCAAACCAGGGATCACACCTAGCAAACTACAGGATCTTGCAGCCTGCGATTTGGGTGTTAACTTCATTCCTAGCTTCACCTTATGTTTCTTGTCCTCATTTTATTTCTTGCTTGATTCCTTTACCAACTTATTCTAAGTTTTATTTTATTTCACTTGTAGCATTTGAATTTTTTGTTAGCTACCACCATTCTTTTTTTTCTAGTCTGTAAAATAATTAAATAAGTAAATACATGAAAATAAAATCCAAAGCCAGATTATGCATTCCTTGAGGGTGAGAACCAACTTCATTTATCTTCACATTTTCTGCAGGTGCAAGCTCTAGAACCCCCAGAAAATGTACCTTGACTTTACTTGGAGTAAAATCTCTGGATCCGGAGGATTAAGAAGTGTCAGGCATAGGGAAGCCTTCTGTGGTGTGACTATGCCCCAAATTTCTATGGAGGGCCAGCAGAGGATGGTGGGTGTGGGGCCCACTCTTTTCTATACCAGAGAGAAGAAAGACGTTTTACTGCAGCAGAATTGAATTCACTTTGCAGTCTTGCTTTCTGGAGAGCTGAATGTTTTACCTTCAGTGACATTCTGAATTCCTTATGGAGACTTGAAACAGCAACTGAAAAACTATTTTTGAGTCTTTCCGTTACCCAGGAAAAGCTAAGGTGCTGACTGACGAGAGGGATGTGGGGGTCTTTTACTCAGCCCGTCAGGTCTGTGACTGGTGGGTGTGCAGGAACAGAATGCAGCTGGCACCACCCTCTTGCTTGTTACATGCTGTGCCCTCCTCTGAGCATAATTTGGATCTTATTTTCTTCCATTGTTAAGCCTTTCTTGGTAAGAGCAGACACAATTTGATTTGAAATGCCTGTGTTAATGCTCATTTATTGCTAGTGTAGGAAAGCAGCCATGTTTGTTGGACTACAAGAAGAAAGTAGCAGCTTCTGAGAAAGTAGCTGTCCACAGGGTGGCTGGAGAGCAGAAGAGGAAGACAGTCTGTTGTCACCACCCTGCTTTGTCCCTCTTAGAGTCCCTCCACCTCTTCTCCTCTCTCTCTAATTCCACTGTTCTAGCACTTTCCAAAATCGCACAGGCATTCATTGTTATCAGCAATGCTTGCCAAGCGCCAGGCCCTGTGCTCATTCCCAGGGCAGTGAGGAGACATAGAAAAGCTTCTCTGATTGAGTGAATTTGTCATCTGGAGTGTGATTGTCACTAGTGTTTGGAGCACATTTGGCGGACAGGGATCAATAAACACCAAAATAGCAAGGCAGGGTAATTTGCATGGGAAATGTTGACTTATTACATACGTATATCTGGGTGAAAAGAGAGGAATATGGTGACCCACTTAGAAGTTGTTCTCTATGCTCATGTTTTAAAAGACTCAACTTTTAAATAAATCACTCTCTGTAGTTAGTCTTAGGCAGAATAAAATATGTCATAAAATAAACAGTTCACTGAAATTCAGGGGCAATTCCTGCCTATACACAGACAGTATGGACGGGGCTGTCTCTTGTGATTGTATAGTTAGTTTTATATACAATTTATCAAGAGCTCTTTTCTCTTTATCTCCCTCTCTCTGTCTCTATTTTGTCACTCTTCTCTGTCTTTCCATTCCAGTCTTGTTTCCCACATGATGAAGGTGGGAAATTCACCCTTCCTTCAAGGATGAGGAAGGCGAATCTTTTAAGTATTTCCTCTTATTTTCAGCTTCTTGTGTGGAAGAGTAGAAATAATCCCAGTGTGGAAGATGAGAACCACAGCAATGGGTTCCAGCTGTCCACACTGCCTACTTAAGAGTAGACCAGCAAATATGTTTTCTTTGGTGTAGATGTAAGAAGCTAGAACACAGTATGGAAAAAACACCTATACCCTTTGATGAAAATTGAAAGAATATTTATGGGTATTGAGTTGCAAGTGGAAAATTATAAAATCTGTTCTTTTTAAAGCATATTATTACTATTAAAAATAATTTCTGCATAAGCTGTAATCACACAATAATCAGGGGTTTAGTGCACGCTGTTGGTTTGTTGATCCATCATCATAATGGCAGGAAAGGGAAGGGACACTCAATTAGGCCAATTTAGGTGAGTTTAGCAGAGGAAAGGGAGGTAAGAGAAACTCATAAGGGGTTATATATCACTTTAGGGTTAGGAAGAGTTGGGAGATATTGTAATACTTAGTCCTAAAAGGTCAAGGAGAGAAAGGAGTTTTTGAAACCTAGAGAAAGTAGGGGATATCTAATAGGATCTTTGGCCTTTGATAGAACTTGCAGAAAGGAATCCAAAAAATGCTTGGATCTAACTCTCTGATTTCTTGCTGATGTCTCCCATTGACTCAGCTCACTAGAAGCTAGAGGCCAAAGGATTCTATGAATTCAATGGATAATGTCTTCTTCCTGGGCCACAGAACAGGAGGAAGAGAGTGGAGGGTAGCACTAGAGGGGCAAAGTGAAAAATACCTATTAGTCCCTTGCCCACCCTGAGAAGGGACTTGAAGAGAAAATTCACTGAAGAAGACAGGTGCACGGCCTACAGACATAAAAAAATGCTCATCATCCTTAATCATCAGAGAAACGCGAATCAAAACTACTTTGAGATATCATCTGACTCCAATAAGATTAGCCCACATCACAAAATCCCAAAACCAGAGATGTTGGTGTGGATGTGGATAAAAGGGAACACTTCTACACTGCTGGTGGGAATGCAAACTAATATGTTCCATTTGGAAAGATGTTTGGAGAACACTTAGAGAACTAAAAATAGACCTGCCATTTGATCCTACAATTCCTCGGCTAGGTATATATCCAGAAGACCAAAAATCACATTATAACAAAGACATACTACCAGAATGTTTACTGAATCCCAATTCATAATTGCTAAGTCATGGAAGAAGCGCAAGTGCCCATCGACCCACGAATGGATCAATAAACTGTGGTATATGTACACCATGGAATATTATGCAGCCTTCAAGAAAGATGGAGACTTTACCTCCTTCATGTTTATATGGATGGAGCTGGAACATATTCTTCTTAGCAAAGTATCTCAAGAATGGAAGAAAAAGTATCCAATGTACTCAGTCCTACTATGAAACTAATATGAAAGCTATAACCCAATTATAACCTAAGAATATGGGGAAGGGGGGGAGAATGGGTGGAGGGAGGGTAAATGGGGGCACCACACCTATGGTGCATCTTACAAGGGTACATGTGAAACTTACTAAATGTAGAATATAAATGTCTAAATGTCTTAATACAATAACCAAGAAAATGCCACAAAGGCTATGTTCACCAGTTTGATGAAAATATTTCAAATTGTATATAAAACCAGCACATTGTACCCCATGACTGCATTAATGTACACAGTGATGATTTAATAAAAGAAAAGAAAAATACCTATTATTTCATCTATAGGGAAGCAAAGCAATACAGCAAAAAGGCTATTTGATTATAAATGAGAAGATGTGAATTTTAGGATTGACTGTTGAATTTTAGGACTGATTGTTGACTGTTGACCCATTTAGGATGGGTCAATTGACTTTGGGAAAACACTTCACCCTTCTGTACCTCAGTTTTGTCTGCTGCCCTTAGCAAGAGATGGCCCTTGTCTTACTGTGCCAAATGAGTTATAAGGCACTACTTTGAGAACCATGCTTTCTGAAGGAAGGCATCATTGTGAAAGTCCACTGACGACACATTTAGTATTTAATTCCATTTATTTGTGTTGTGTGGGTATAAGTTAAGTCATAGTGAGAGCTTCAGATTCTACCTGTGGCTTTGCTCCAAAGCAGAAATATCAAGCCTGCATTGACCTCCCATGAGGCTTCCACCTCTGTTCCATTGTGTGCCCTGTAGGTACTAATCTCATTTGTTCAATGTGAAAAGGAGGGACACCAAGGGGAGCCATTAATAGAGGAGAATGAAGGGGTAACTTTGCTCCATGCCTCTTCTGAGTGCACAGGGGAGACAGTTTTTGAAATGGGAGCAATACATACCTCTTGGCTCCATTAAGGCCCAGTAGAAAGTAAGCTGCAGGTATTCTCCCTGTGTTTGTTAACATTTTTATTTAGTAGGTGAGCCTCATCTCTAGAAATTAAAAAATTATCTTCATGTCTTTTAACACCTCAGTCAGTAGAGACCTACTAGGATATCTGCTCAGCCTCTGGTCTTTCACCTGGTAGGCCAATCTCTGCTAATTGAGCAAACCTGGGAGCTGGGGTGTAGTCATCTTCCACTATGCTCATACAGGAAAAGGGGAGCCAGTCTGCTGAGCTAGAAAGGAGCAGATCAAAGGAGACAGAAGACACATTCAGGACAGACGGCAGAGTGAGCAGTGCAAGAGGAAAGCATGGGCATGAGAAAGAGGAAGCCAGGGCCTTGTTCCTGGAGGCTTTCTGTATGTCGGTTCCAGTCCCTGCATGAGGCTTGACCACAGTGAGATCTGTTCTTCCCCACTTTGGCTGGTTAGAGTTTTTTTTTTTGGAGACAAAGTCTCACTTTATTGCTGTTGGTAGAGTGCTGTGACGTCACAGCTCACAGCAACCTCCAACTCCTAGGCTTAGGTGATGCTCTTGCCTCAGCCTCCACAGTAGCTGGGAATAGAGGCACCTGCCACAACTCCTGGCTATTTTTTGTTGCAGTTTGGCCAGGGCTGGGTTCGAACCCACCATCCTTGGTATGTGGGGTTGATGTCCTACCCACTGAGCCACAGACACTGCTCATGGTTAGAGGGTTTTTCAACAGTAATAGCTACAAAACCACTAAAAAACACAGGTTTGTGGACAATGGACAGCTTGGGAATGTGGAAACAAGCCCAGAAAAATAACCAAAGGGCCATGTTTCCTTCTAAAGAGCTCTCTTGGTTTCCTTCTCTTGGCCCCTTCAGAGAAAAACCCTTTCTCCAGAAAATGGAAGGTCATGGCCAGTGGCTGCCGGGACGGCCTCCTCAAGGTCGGGAAGCAGGAAATACTCCCTGCCAGAAACACAGAAAACCTCTGGTCCAGTGACTCTTCCAATTTCACAATTACATGAAATTACCAATAAAAAGCCTTCCTGCCATAAAACAGTGTGAACTTATCTACCTCCTGAGTATATTTACAATCAACAGCTTTAGAGTATCAATTACGTTCTCCACACATTACTTCAGCCTCTCTTTTAAACATCCACACTTTATGACTTTGTACACTCGGAGGTACAGGAGAAATTATCCTTTAATTAAACCCCATACCTTTCTCGAGCACTCATGCACATTTGTATGTGGCGACTGGTGAAAGGCCTCGTGGGTTTTGCTCTTATTCTAATAAAAGTCATTTATGCTTTCCATCATTATTCTTTCCAATAATAATAGTAATAAAAACCCCTATGTGTTTATAGACTTTCTGGTTACACAGCATTTTCTGAATTAAGCTTTAAAATTGTGCCACGAGGTACGTGCAACGGAGATCATTCACTGTTTCATACTTACTCATTTTAGCAGTGATATTTTCTGTTTATGAAGGGCTTACACCATGATGGGCACTGTGCCAAGGGTTTTCCAGGCAGTTTCTTGTTTAAACCTCCCCAGGCCTGGTGAAGTGGGTATTATTTGTCACATTCACAGATTAGAAAATTGGGGGTTAAACAGGTGGCCAGAGGTGACTTGGGTGGTTAGTGGTGAGGTCAGGGTTTGAAGCTGAGCCCAAAGTACCCATTCTCTTAACTACAATTTAATAGGGGCAACTTCTTATTTTCCTTCAGTCTGCCATTTCTAGTGTTCTTGGCAAGGCAAGTTTTTCATTAAAAATGATTTTCCTGATAACAATAGCCTGCCTTGTATTGATCACCCACTCATTCGTGATTCATTTAACACATTTTTATTAACCGCATTATGTAAATGTTTGTAAATACTACATTATGTAAATGTTTTTCCTATTTTAATCTATAAACCCTTATAACAAATCTTTAAGGTATGACTATTCTCATTTTGCAGAAGAAGGTACAGAATCTCATAGAAGTTGCCTTGCCTGAAATTGCTAAGTAAGGAGGAATGTTGGATTTGAACTCTGGATGATCAGACTTCAAAGACTGTGCTCTTTCCATCCCATTAAAGAACATGGACTTGACTAGATCATATGGGACTCCACTAGCTTCATTCCAGTCCTTTTCCTGCTAACCATGAACCTCCTTATTGCTATTTGTTAAATGAGCGATAATTCACAATCTGAGAAAAGCTAGAGGGGGATTCTGGGACTTCTTAAAAGATACTACCTCTTCAGAATCAACATGGAATGTGCCAGTGTTGGCATGAAGACAGGGCTGTGTGGACCCGAGAGGACCTGAGCATGTTCTTTGATTGAGAAGGCTGGAAGTGTGGTGAGAAGGGAAAATGTGGAGAGACGGCCCCAAAGGTGAGAGAAATGTAGAAAAGTGTAACAAGCCGAGAATGAGAATAAAGTGTGATGAAATATGCAGCCTAATAACTGACAGGGAGTCAGCATGAATCAAGGAACAAGATTCAGGGTGATAGTGGTGAGGTCAAACAAGCAATTTCTTCCATGGTTCCACTGGGGGCCAGAAGTAAAAACCTCATCATTATCCAAACACAACACTAACACGAAGAGGTGAAGTAATTTATCCTTAAATAACAGGCTGACCTATTCAGAATTGTAATTTTAATGTAAGACTAACCTTTGAAAATAGATCAAGTGATATAAATTATTAAGGAGAAGACATTCATCACATAGATGGTGTCTATTAGTAATTTTATGCATGAAGAGTTATCTCCGAAAGTACGGTTGCAGCTGCCTCTGCCCGGAAAAAAAATGAAGAACCCAGTTACCCTTTTGTGACATGTTCGGCTGATTTTAATCAGTATTTCTCCTGTCAAATGAAATGAAAGACTGAAATATGATCTTTGCCGTGGATGTACACTCACTGCCTCCCACCTCCTTCGACTGTATCTGGAGTTTTCCTGGTGCTACGGAAATGGAGACACTTATTTCAAGCAGTGTTTTTTTTTTTTTTTTTTTTTTTTTTTT
>NW_003852398.1:20993675-21018876 GCF_000181295.1 Otolemur garnettii | reverse complement strand
TTTTTTTTTTTTTTTTTTTTTTTTTTCTTTAGGAGGGAGAAAATATCTAAATAATTTGGTCAAAGCACAAAACATTTACTGAGACTCTTCTAGCAGTCTGGCACTAGGCTGATGGCAGTGGGGAGAGGCAGAGGATTCTAAGACATTTCTTGTTCTCAAGGAGTTTAATGTTAAGACCTGGAAAAGACCTGAATTAAGTGTAACCATGCTATTCCATTTGTAGCTAAGTAAGTTAGGGCAAATCACTAAGCCTCTCTGAGCCTCAGTTTCCTTAACTGTAAAATGGGATAACATCGTTCCTTCCTCATGGGGTTGTGGAGAGTCATTGGGTTATGTCTGTAAAGAAGAGCTCATCGTACTTGGCATATATTCAGCTATATAGGAACTCTATAAACCCAGTAAGTGGGTTTTAAAAACTTCAAAGTATTTGATGGGTCCAAATGTTTTGGGGACATAAATGCCTTTTATAATAGTTGGGGCTTTTAGTGTGCCCGTCACCCAGATCGTGTTCATTGTCCCCAACAGGTGGGTTTTTACCTCTCCCCTTCTCGCCCTCTGCTTCTTGATTTCCAATGGCCTTTACATCTCTTGTTGCCCCTGTGTACCCATCAATTAGCTCCAAGTATTAGAGAGTAGATGTGCTGTTTGTTTTCCCCCTCCTGAGATACTTTACTTATGATAATGTTCTATGCAAGTTGTGGCAAAAGACATCATTTCATTCCTTTTCATGGGTGAGTAGTAGTCCATGGTGTGTGTGTGCCTACACACATACACACACACGTTTTCTTAATCTCATAAAGTGATAGGTATTTAGGTTCATTCTACATCTTTGCATTTATAAATTATGCTGTGATAAACATTCGAGTACAGGTGTTTTTTTAACTAAATGATTTCATTTCCTTTGGATAGATAACCAGCAGTGGGGGTTGCTGAATCGAACGGTAGGTCTATGTTTATTTCTTTGAGGAACTTACACACTTTTTTCTATAGAGGTTGTACTAATTTGTAGTCCCTAACAGCATATAAGCATAAACTGGTTAGTTGTTGTCATTATGTCTTTCTCTACTACCTTAATTGGGCTGGGGGTTGCTTTGTCTCCATACCCCCATCCAAGTTCATTCCTTTAGGTATTTGGGTTACCCTTTCTCTCAGAAAGCAGTAGGTGGCAGGCACTGAATGCCTCCAAGCTGTTGAGAAGGAGGTTGTTGATGTAAGTTGGATGGCACTGAGTAGAGTCCCAGGGCTCAGAGAGGTGGGGTTCCTGCTGGCCGTTCTGGTCAATGGGAGGTCCCTTGCAGCACGGAGGACTTAGGAAGTCCTGTGACGCTGCTCAGGTAGGGGCTTCCCAAACGGGGACTGGAAGGTAAGTGGGTGCTGGTTTGTTTTCCTCAGGGCTCTAGGGGCTGGGAGAAGCTTGGTGATCCATCTTGGTGATGCTGACTTCTCCAGCTGGTCTCAGGAGTTTCTCCTTCAGGTCCACTCTCTTCAAAATGTCAAGCTCCACTGACCCTGCACCACACCCTCCTTCCCACCCTCTCCTCTCAGTTCTCTCAATCCTTATTTAGAAGATGACCAGATGCAACAGTTTCTCTTTCAAATCTGTTTTATGAGGGCACGAGCTCTGTCTGTAATGCTTCAGGACTTCAATGTTGGAACATTAAAGAGCCTGGCTCTTCTGACTCTGAATGTGTGCCATGGAAACTAAGAAACAGGTTCTCTGCTTTCCTGCCCCAAAAGTCATCCCCAATGCAAAGAAAGCCTCAGGGTGAGTGTCAGCGGTGGTGCTGGTGGGCTGCTCAGAGGGTGTAAAGAAGTCAGGAGGTATTGCTGTTTATTCTTCAAAATATCCTGCAAATTGTCACCTCCTTCTCCTGCCCCTTCCTTCTTCCTTCTCTCCTCTTGAGGACAATCATGATGGTGACAATGAGGAGGAGGACGTGGAGGAGGCCCGCTTGAAAGAAAAGTAAGCAGGTGTGGAGAAGTTAATACTGTGTCATTTGGGTGTTCTGGGAAAGAGGTGTTGAGACTGAATCCGGAGCCTAGGCAGTTGATAACTGCTGTGAAAGATACAAGGGGAGGAAGCAGATTAATGGGGAAAGTTGTTGGGTCAAGGTGCCCATCTGATATCTATGCAAGAAAAAGAGGGAGGGAGCAAGATTTGGGTGAGTGAGAGCTTCAGACCGCAGTGCATATCTGGCAGAGGTGGGGACCTCCATTGGAGGAATCCTATGTTGGGCAGAGACAGCTCGGCCCTAGTATCTGTGCTGTGTTCAGTCATTGGCTGAGGGCTGCCCAGGAAATGCATCACCTTAGCTTCAAAGCTCAGGCACATCCTGAAGGGGCTGCAATTCCTGCTGTAAACAGCTACATTCTTGTGTCTGAACAGCAAGTCCTTTCTCAAGGGAGAATCCACGCAGCACCCCTCCATGACAGTTGGTGTGCTGCCCACGACCCCATAAGCAGCACAGAGGGATGTCTCATGGAGGGAGAGAGATGAGAGCTGGGGCTGGAACTTGGGGGCCTAATTCCTACTTAAGTGTTCTTTCCACTCTTCTGTGAAATTCCCGGGACAATCAGAGACTACCACCTGCTAATTAATGTACATTCAAGCTTTAACTTTCATAGAAAGCTGCTGAGTTTCAGAGATTTGAGAGATCTGTATATGCTCAACCAGATTCAGTCTTCTTTGGAGGGTGAGCCACCTGGGGGCCCAAAAACTAAGTGAAAAAAGAACCCCTGTGTTATTTAATTTGCTCAGCATCTCAGGTACTGCCATAGCCCATGTTGTGTTCCCGACCTTGGGACTTTCATACTGCATTGGAAAAAAAATCTCTGCTCAAGCAGATGCTGTGGAGTCCTGAGATTTGCTAGAATTACTCTTAAGCTGCAGATCTGTGGATGACAAAACAAGATTTCTCCTAATCATTTGGCCAGAGTCATTGAGGAGAATAGCCACGACTTAATACATAACCCAAATTCAGGTTGCTCAGGTCGCTTAAAGGCGGCGATAAAGGTTATTCTGAGAAGTGGCTGGGTTTAGCAGCATTGGTGGAGTTTCGGTCTAACATGCTTATCTCTTGACCCCCAAAGTTTACCAGTCAAATTGAGATCAAGTCTTTATAATGTTGTATGCTAGGGACTATCCTAGTTAGATATCCCCAAATCCCTGCATTTTGGTAAGAATAAAGATAACAAAACAAATTTCTGCTCATGGCCAAATCTTTATGTTGCCAATATTTGCCAGAAAACATTGTGATATGGCCTTGATGAGGACATTATAGCTTTTATAGTTACACAGAAGTTTAAACTTTATTAATAAAGCCAATAAAAGCAGTGATGGTTACTTTTTTTTTTCCTTTCATGCTTGGCAAGGAACTATTAGCTATATTTTTTTCTTAATTGAACCCTTGCAGTAGCCCTAAGAAGTTGACAGTATTTCTTTTGTTCACTTTTACAGATAAAGAACTGAAGTTTGTGAAGTTAAGTAACTTGTTCCAGGTCTCATCAAGGGTGAATCACAGAGTGGGGGTGCAGATCCAACTCTTTCTAAAACCCAGGCTTCTATTCCTTATGCTTTATAATCTCTTAACTATTCAATTAACTCCAAACAAAAATATATAGTCTTACTAAGTCACTATACACTTGGCAACCTGAAGCTCAAAGTTACCTAGTGGCTGTCTGAACTAGAACTCCTGCTCTCAGCTCTGAGCTCTTTCTTTCAATTAAACTGAGCAATACTCATAGCTGGAGATGTCTTCGATGCTCCTTGGGAATACTGGTAGGTCTTTTAGTTCTTCAAGGCCATGGTTACAGCCTGGCACAGTCTCCTTGCTTTCATTCCATTTCGAGATTGCTACTCATTCTTTCATCAAAGACTTCCTGAGTCTCTGGCAAATTGCTAGGAAACTGAACAAAGAGAGAAAATTACCCACATGAAGTATATATGTCAACCTGTCCCCGTAGCCAGTATTTATTTTATTTTTTAATTTTGAAAGCTCTTAAGAAGTAGCAGCTGCAGCTCACCATGCCACCAGCCCAAGATTTGGTGTGATGCACAAAAACAACTTTAATTAAGAAGCAGACTTCTAAAATGACTGCGAAGTATTGATCAAAAGTCGCGTGTCAACACAGAAGGTATTTGGTCGGGACCTCCTCTTCGCTTCCCTCCCATCCGTTTCAGCAGCTCTGTAGTCTTTGCTTCTGTGCATTGTTATTTTTATCTGTAATTTTTGGGAAAGTGAGGTATCAGCAGTTGAAGGATGCCTTGGAAAGAGACATTTTTATTGCTTAAATGGTTCTTTTCAGGGAGACAACGGAAGCCAAAAAGGGATCATTGCAAACCTAAAGGAGCTTGAGAAAATTTACACCCTTTAAGGTATTTTAAGCTTTCAAAACTATTTTGGGCGAAAAGACTTATTTGGGCTCTGGAGAGTCCTGTTTCATAAGAGCAGAAATAGTCTCCAGCCAGCTGTCGAGGCAGTTGGGAGTGCTGGCTTTGGAGCTACACTGTTGGGTTCAAATCTTGCCTCTACCAATCGGGCTGGTGCCTCTACCTCCCTGGGCCTTAATTCCTCATCTTAATCGCCCATAAAGTATTAGAGAGACACTTGGTTTGGGGGGGAGCCCTCCCTCCTGGGCAGCAGCTGCTGCTATTGATAGCACCAACTACCATTCACTGGGTGATTTACAGATGAACCAGTCGCTGTGCTGGGCACTCATGGGGAGTATCTATTTGAGTTGCTTCCTCTGGTAGCCAAGCACAGTGCCCCTCTGGATAGTCACAGGCACATAGTTTCAGGCCACATGATTCTCTCAAAGTTGAATCCAATACCCTGGTCTGTGTGTGGGGGGAAAATACCTGAAAATAATACTTCCCTCATGGTATTTTTCTGGGCATTCTCTGAGGTGCTTTTATGTACTTATATTGATTAAGATTTCCTCAGTTGAAAATGACTAAAACCTGGCCCAAAGCAGCATTAGCAAAAAGGCAATTTATTACTCATCAGAACGCAAAAGTCCAGGAGTAGGGCTGGATTCAGAGAGCAAACAAGATTATTAGAACTTTGTATTTCTGACTTTTTTTGACGTTTTTTCTTACCCACTTTCCTTCACTTCTCCTCCCTTCCCCTCTCTTTCTCCCTTTCCTTTCTTTCTCCTCCTGAGAGAGAGAAAGAGAGAGAGAGAGAGAAAGCCAGGACTGGTTCATATATAACGTTTGGATTGGCATCGACCTAGGCCACCTGTCTCATCCTAGGTGCTGAGATTGGATTCAGCTTTAAGAGAACTGTGTAACCTGGAAATGTGACTACCCAAAGAGGCATTGTGGTTGGTTACCAGAGGAGGTAACCCAAACAGATACTCAGCATGAGTGCTGACTGAGCACAGTCATCGGCTCACCTGTGAATTGCCCAGTGGATGGTAGCCAGTGCCATTACCATTCTTATCATCATCATTGGTTTCTGTTGACAAGACTCCAAAAAGAAATGCCCTTGGATGGGTGCTCAGCACCTAGTGGTAGGTTTTGGGAAGCAGCCAACAGTCTGTCCAAGAGCTGCAGAGATCTTTTCTCCTTTATGTTAGAGGGGCCTGGTCCATGAGGAAAGGACCTCAAAGCAAGTATTTTTGTGATATTTTATCAGCAAATATGGGAAGAGACCAGAATTCATATCTTACCCCAGCCAGCTGTTAGTATTCCCTACTATGCTTTCACCTTTGCCATTTTCCCAGTTCCATGCTGTCCTCACCACTGTCTTGCTAATTATTAAAATATAACCTATCCTGAAGCCCACCGTTTATGAACTATTATAAGCCTGTAGTCCCTTATCTCTCTCATCCTCAGAAGTGCTACAGCTTTCAATGTCTGCCCTCTAAAGCAATCTGAGTGTGAAATCTCTTTGAAAATTATGAAGTGCTATGAAGCACAATGTCTTCTACTCAGTATGCAACTCTAAGATACTAATTACATAACCATTCTGTTATACTATGGTGGTTTAGAAATGGGGCTTTGATTTGCCTTCTCCACCACTTTGGAACTTGGGGCAGGTCACAGAACCCTATGAGCCTCAGTTTCTTTATCTATAAAGGGAGGACGCTTGTACTCACTACATGAGATGATACACCCTAAATACCCACCTAGCACAGCTCCGTATCTTCCTGTAAGCACCTAGAAAGTAGGGAATATATACCCACCCCACTGTCTTAATCCCCATCTTTCTACCCCTAAACATTAGCTAGTTATATTATAATTTAAGCTGTAGCAACAGAAAACACTGGCTATAAATAAATAACGTAGCACAGTGGTTAAGGCACTGGCCACATACACCCAGGCTGGCGGATTTGAACCCGGCCTGGGCCTGCTAAACATCAATAACAACTGCAGCAAAAAAATAGCTGGGTATTTTGCCCAGCACCTGTAGTCCCAGCCACTTGGAAGGCTGAGGCAAGAGAATCACTGAAGCCCAAGAGTTTGAGGCTGCTGTGAGCTGTGATGCCATGGTACTCTACCTAGGGTAATACAGTGAGACTCTATCTCAAAAAAAAAAAAAAAAAAAAATCAAAAAACTTCATAACTAATTTAAAGTTTTCAGTCTTTTTTAAAAAATCGTATAAAATCTGGGACTTTTAAAAATTTCAAAGTCTCTTCTCAATCCAAGATTCTGTAAAATGTCAGATGAAGAAATTCGAAATGCTGACTCAGTCTTTGTCCCGGTACCTCTCTTTTCTGCCTCTGTGAATGATGTGTAACCCCTGCATCTCAGAGGTGGGCGAGGGGAGGTGTGGTGACAAAAAGCTGAGCGATTTGTCCATCCTGTGCTGTGAAGCAAAACGAGACGTGTTATATTACAAAGGCTGCAAATGTTCTCTCCCTGGAAATGACATAAATATTAGATTTTGCTGAAAAATGAGGAATATGCATTGGAGCCATTAAGAACTCTCCAAAGCAGGGAAGCAAAGAGGCCTGCTAACATCCTCTTAATAAAGTCTGGTTTCTGCTGACACGACCCAGAAAAGAAATGCCGTTGAATGGGTGCTCACCACCTATTGGCAGGTTTGGGGAGGCAGCCAGCAGTCTGTTGAAGAGCTGCAGAGATCTTGCCTCCTTTATGTAACCAGGGCCTGGTGTGCAAGGGGAAGAGTTAGATTTGTAGTCAGCAGGACAAAGCTCTGAGTTCAGGCCCTGAGTTCTAAGAGTTGTGAGTCCTGAATAAGACATTTAATACACTCATTCATATTTTAGTGACCTACTGAAACTATTTTTTTTTTAAAGAGTGGCATGAACTATTTTTTTTGAGGCAAAATTCATATACCGTAAAATTACCATTTAGTTCATCTTAAAGCATTCGGTTCATCATCTTCCAGCACATTTACAATGTTGTGCAACCGTCATCACTATCTAGTTCCCAAACTTTCTCATCATCTCAGAATGAAATATCCATTGAGCAGTCATCCCTCATTCCTCCTCACCCCATCTCCTGGCAACCACTGAGATATTTTCTTTCTTTTTGGAGCTGTCCATTCTGGGCATTTCATGTAAATGAAATCCTACAGTAGGGTGATTTTGTGTCTGGCTTCTGTCACTCAGCCTTACCAAGCTGCATCTGTGTTGTGGCAGATATCAGGACTATGAAGTCCTTTGCATGACTGAGTAATATTCCATTATATGAGTCTATCACATTTGTTTATCCATTGATCAGCTGATGGATATTTGGGTTTTTTCCACACATTGCTATTATGAATAGATAATTGAATTTTGCTTCTCCATGAATGTAGGGGAAAGAGCTGTCTGGTAACCTCCCAGTCAGTTCCTAGGGGAGAGTTTCTGGTGGATGTGGTCTTGTGGCGGCTGCTCTGGGCTGGGGCTGTGTGAATGTGTGGCCCCTCCTCTGACCAGGATGTGCTTGGTTGTCACTAATCCAGTGCCCACTCTGTGCCTGATAAGGAGGGGGAGCTTTATCTCCATTTAATCAATGGCTACCTTGGTGCCTGGGCCTCAGTTTCCTCAATGCTGAAGTATGCATCTAACTGGATCTAATAGCATTTTTTAAATGCTTATTTTTTTGTTTCAAATGAACATGAGGGTCCAGAGTTTTAAGTTACTTTTTTTCTCACTTCCATACTAAAGTTCCAGTTATAAAAGAGTCTCTCACGCACGGGGTATGTTATATACCCTCACCATGTGCTTATTAGATGAGGTCCCGCCTCACCCCCTCCCTCCCTTCTGCTAGTTGTCCTCTCCCCTCCCCCTTCCCTCTCTCTTCTCTCTCTACCCTGTACTAGACTATATATGTGTTTTATTATTCATATGAGCATGTGATTGTTTATATATTGGTTTCATATTAGAATGGAGTACATTGGATATTCATTTTTCCATTCTTGTAATACTTTACTAAGAAGAATGTATTTCAGCTCCATCCAGGGAAATGTAAAAGATGCAAGTCTCCGTCTTTTTAATGGCTGAATAGTATTCCATGTAGTGCAATTTGTTGTGGATCTAATAAGTATTATGAGACTGAAACAGGATGTTCATGAGTAGCCCTCTTAGTTTTAAGCCGTAGGATCTTGTGTGCACTAGTTGCCCATCTCTGACCCTCCCTGGCACACTGATTGCTTCTTCTTCCTATGTGGTTTGCATCTCTGTCAGCCTGTCTTCTCTGTGGTCTATTTTGCTGGCTGGTATGTAAGGTTCTGGATGTCAGGAGAGCAGACAGCATACCTCCGAGTGCCAGAACCCAGCTGGCGTGACTGGCACACAGTAGTTGCTCAGTAAATGGGAAGCCAGTGAATGATGGAAGAGGGCTTGGTCCCTTCACTGCTGTCAACTAACACCATACAAACTTACGTGTCATTTCTTGATCTGAAGGAGCAATGCCACTCTATCTCAACAGAAGTGACTGTGTTTTTTCTCTCAGCCTCAGCTTTGTTCCCCCCTTGCTAAGGGTACCCCCCATTCAGTGTACCTCCCATTTGCTTGTCTTTTTGAAAAACCAGATCAATGGACTGACAAGCAAGCATGCTTGCCTCAGGAGAGAGGCAGTGGGGCAGGAGGTCCCAGGAAGAGTAGGAAGCAGGAGGATGTCTGCCCTGGTGCCCTGGCCCTGGCTGCTGCCCAGTTCTGAAGCTCTTAACTTCCAAGTGTCAGTGTCTATGTGGAAACCCTCATCCCTCAGGAGCAGGGAAGGCAGCCTCAGGTAAGGACCACTTGGGCCTCGTAGTGCCTGGATGGGGGCAGGGCTATTGCCAGTTGTAGTTACAACATTCTTATGTGTAATATTTATCAGTTTATCTAATGCATGACTCTCAAGTACGCTCTGGAGCTGTCACTTCTCCCAACTCCCCAGAAGCCAGTCTTTTTTGCAGTTCTGCAGTTTGTTTATTTTGGCAAAGAAGTGGAAATCAGCTCAGCTGATTCCTGTCAGGGCCGAGTGAGAAGGATTGAGTGTGTGAACAGGAGAGTGTGCGAGAAAAAGTGGCCATTTGGCTGCCCGCCAGCCTGCAGCTCTTCAAACAGCAGGCTGTGGGCCCCGTCCCCACAGGCTCCCTGCGGCCCAGGGTCTTTGTACTCATCCTGATCCAGCACGCCTTGGCTGTAGGGCCCCTTCCCACCGGCTTTTCTCCCTCAAAGCCTAGCAAGGATGGGACCTCAGAATTAGCCAAAGAGAACTATAGGAACTACTATTGGTGGACACTGGGTTTGGGTTTAAATTTTCTGGAAACTGCATGAAGGAAGCCGCTGGGAAGCATCAGGAAGAGAGGAAACGTGACAGGGAATGTTCCTTTGTATCAAACCTGAGGACCAGGGCCTGGGTTCAGAGGGATGCTGGAGGCAGCGTAGCTCAGAGCTGTGGTGTCCAATGTGGTAGTCGCTCGCCACCTGACAGTTCAGATTAGTACTTGGAGTGGATTAGTCTGAATTGAAATGTCAGTGTACCCCCCATTTGCTTGTCTCTTTGTAAAACCAGATCACTTGACTGACAAGCATGTCGTTACAGCATACTTCTGTGTAATATTTATCAGATTGTCTGATGGGTGGCTTGGATAAGTCTCAGGGCAGAATAGGTAAAAAAAAAAAAAAAAAACCCTCAATTTTTATTGATTTAAAATTGATTTTTATGGCTTGGCACCTGTGGTTTAGGCGGCTAAGGTGCCAGCCACGTACACCTGAGCTGGCGGGTTCTAATCCAGCCCGGGCCTGCCAAACAACAATGATGGTTGCAACCAAAAAATAGCCAGGCATTGTTGTGAGTACCTGTAGTCTACTAGCTACTTGGGAGGTGGGGGCAGGAGACTCGCTTAAGCCCAGGAGTTGGAGGTTGCTGTGAGCTGTGATGTCACAGCACTCTACCCAGGGTGACAGCTTGAGGCTCCGTCTCAAAAAAAAAAATTAAAAAAATTAAAAAAAAATTGATTTTTACATGTTGAAATGCTGACATTGTTGATATACGAGGTGAATAAAATGTATTATTAAAATTAAATTTAATAATTAATTTTTAATGTGGGTTTTTAAACTTCTAGATGTGGCTACTAGAGAAATGTATATTACAGATGTGGTTTGCTTTATACATTTATCGTACAGCACTGGTTTAGAGGTCAAGAATGCAGGCTCTGGATGGAGACAGACTCTCTGGATTCCTGGCTCTGAATCACTGGCTGTGTGACCACAACAGCTTTTAGACCTTCCACAGAGACCCACGGCCATCATTTCATTTTATGACACAACTCATTGTATACACGTGCACAAATACACAATTGTTGAAATACTGTCATCAGCACGTGTGATGGGTTCTGATCTGTTCTGTTCCATTTCATTCCCCTCGTCCCCCCCCCCCACCGTATTCTTTTCATTTTTGTCTATTCATTTTAAACCAGGCTTGCCATGGCAGCTGAATTAATTTCAGAACCCACAAATGGGTCTCAAACTTTGGTTTGAAAATCCAGTCTTGACCTTTCTGTGTCTCAGCTCTCTCATCTGTGAAATGGAACATGTGCTACTAGGATTTTTCAAAGGCATTTTGAGAATATACATAAGCCAGTGTACATAAAGCCCTAAGCACGAGGAAGCACTCGATGAATGGGACTGTTACTCCACAGGGCCTCCCTATTTCCCTGTGTACGCTTAGTTAGGTAGGAAAGGCACATAATTGCTTTTATTACTGAAGTTGTTTTGATTGGACCTTTCAATTTCATACTTTTTTTTTTCCCTGCAAAATGTCATTTGGTGTGAGCAAATGTAGCATTTTATAGTAGTGAAAGTGACTTTCAGGCCAGTCTTTCTTATACGTCACTTTATAAGATCTCTTCCCCCATTCTTCCTTATGTTCCCTCTCCCCAAGTGGGTGGCGAATTCTCAGAGGACAAGCCTTGCTTTGTCTGTCTTCTTGGGTCCTCCCCCGTCACACCTAGGACACAGAGGGGAAATTTGCAGCATAGGCTTATGGGGTCAACCAAATCTGAGGTTCAGGCCCTGGCCTGCCACTTGCTCTTTGACCTTTGTCAAAGGGTGCTCTTTGACCTTTGTCTACCTCCCAAACAAAGGCCTCTTGGCCTTTGTATCTTCGTCTTTGACATGGGATTAATTACACCCCCCTCCCAGCTCTGTCATGTAGACGAAACGGCGTGTTATGCCTGCTGAGTCTGCCACAGGGCTGGACACAGGATGTGGAGGTCATGGTTGTCGCTGAATGAATTTTATGGCCTGACTTTGGTAAGTGCTGAGCAGACTCCTAATTCCCCGACGTCACTCTCTATGTACCACTCAGGGCACTCAGGGTCAAGGGACTTCAGCCTGATACTTTTACACATCGGCTGGCCCTCTTGGAACTCATCATGCACTCCTCTGGTGTGAGTGGAATATGTACACGGAGGCCAAGTGCCCTGAACTGGGCTTCCTGAGCCTGGAACTTCCCTCTGCATCAGTCCCTACTGCTCATGTTTGCTCTTGTTCAGGCAGAAAGGGAAGGTAACCTGAACCCACGTGGGGCCACTCCCTGCAGCCCCTGAGCCCCTGAGCTGGGGTGTACTTGGTTTGGCAGGGTTGTCCACAGAGCAGGTACAAATGGATCTGCCCCTAGAACCTGTTCACTCAGCGAGGGCAATTCCATGTACTCCCCACACATTGTCCCGTAGCTGTGGCTGGCAGCTAGCAGGCCCAGCAAGTCACGTCAACTCTCAAGCTTCTATTGTTCAAAAAAATTGCTCAGAGGGTGGTCGTGAAGTTGCAAAGCAATTAATCCCAGGGCATCTTTAATGAGATTTTACCATGCTCTGGGCCTGCATCACGCTGTGGAGAGGACATTGAATAAGATGGACAGAGTATTCCTCTTGTGGAGCTTGTCGAGGCGGAGTGGTTAATCCCCTCCTCTTTGACTTCTTGGTGAAGGAAGGATTGCCACTCTAGGGTAATGGGATGGCTGAATGAATGACCCCTGATACCGGACAAATGTCAACAGCAGCTTATTGTTACGATACTCATTGAGAGCCTTGTGAATTCATATACTCTTCCAAGGAACATTAAGGACACTGAAATGAAAGAAAATCTCACTGGAGAGGCCCTGTGTGGTTGACTTATCAGTGTTGTAAGTGATGGCGGATGTAGGTGTTCAGAGTAATAGTCTTCTCCATTATAGTTAGGAACCTTTTGAATTTTAGAAGTAAATTGTTTTACCAACTGCATATTAGGGTAATAAAATGCAGTGGGTTTTGAAATGCTTTTTGAGAAGTATGTGTGAACTTAATTTGTTTTAATAAAACAAAGTCATGTTTAATATTAAAAAAAAAAGTGAGGGAGTTGCAGCTGGGAATGCAGTGAATGGCCAGGGACAATGGAAGGCAGGCTTTGTAGCATCGACAGGGTCTGGCGCCCCTTGGTTCCCACAGGAGGATGTGAGTGGCTTGTTTTAATAATTCCATGCGCTGACAGGGAATTGAAAGCTACTGCTCAGGGATAAGCAAGAAGGGAGGGCTTCATCTGTGGCAGCAGAGTTGGAGGGTAATTTGTGGTAGATCATTTGAAGCCGCCTGCTTTCAGGCAGTGAGGCAGGTCTTACTATTGGACCTGAGGCCTACCATTTCACAGGGGGGCAGGCCCACGTCGAAGGTGCCTCTATAATGCAGTGTGATGCTGGTTCTGGCGGGGACGTATGTCTTTCAGAGTACATCTGACTCAAAGTTAGGGAGGAATCTGTAGAAAAGTTTCTTAGATTGGTCAGAGGGATAGGTCACAAAGCGCTTCACCTGTACGGAAGGTGATGGTTAGAGCCTGGTGGTGTAAAGTGGCTTATAAAGCATATGCCCCAGAGCAGCTGCTCTTCGTTTATTTATTTTTTATTAAGTCAAATACACATAGGTCATGAATACATTCATGCATATGTGGGGCACAATGTGCTGGTTTTTTAAATACAATCTGATGCGGTTACGTCAAACCAATCATCATAGCTTTCACCTCATTTACTTGATTATTATGCCAAAACATCTATGTTCTACACTTCACAGATTTGACTTGTACCCTTGCAGTATGCTCCATAGGTGTGGTCCCGCCTTTTACCCTCCCTCTGTCAAACCTCCCCTCCCGTCCTTTCCCACTCCATTTCTCTTCTTCATCCTGGGCTATAGTTGTATTCTCTCTTTCCTAAGAAAGTGTGAGTAAATATAAGTAGGTTTCCTAGAAGTCCTGAGTCCATTGGATAGTTTTTCCTCACTGGATAAAAGACGTAAACCTGAGACATGAAACCAGAGCAGCTGCTCTGGAAACATCCCATCACCTTCTCTCCCTCTTTATCTCCTGCACCTTCTATCGAGCTCCCATCCCCATATTCATCCTTCATGACACTCTGCCAGGATCCGCTGTTCTCTGAGCATGATTCTCACGTCCGTAATACCAATTTCCCCTGGGGATTTGTCAGAAATGCAGATTCTTTTGTCCCTTCCCGATTTATTGATTTCAGAAACTCTGGGGCTGGGTTCCAGCAGCTTGAGTTTTAACTAGCCCTCCATGGGATTCTGGTGAGGGCTAACGCCTTAGAACCATGTCCCTGGGTGACTCCCTGTTTGTTCGATGAACTCGACCCTCTCTACCTATAGAACACCCTCCTCTGCATGAGATCTTTGCTGCCAACAGACTTGCTATCCTTGACGTAGCTCACAGCCTGGAACAAAGGCCCTTTCCCAATGCAGCCTTTCATAATGATCCTCGGTTAAATGCATCTCCCCTGGTCCTCTAAGCTTCTGTGGCATAAAATGTTCCAGTTATAAGACACTGCACGGTCTTCATTGTACTCAGCCGTCTAGGTAGTGTGTGTAGAGCATGGCCTTTGACACAATGAATTTGAATTCTGAGTTAGGATCCCATTTCTGCTGTTTATCAGCTGTGTAACCTCAAGCGAGGCACCAAACTGTTCCAAACTTTACGCATCTGTAAAGCGGACGTCATGACAAGAGCCCCCTCCTACGTTTGTTATGAGGATTAATGAAGTGACATAGCAAAGGCATTTGCCCTATCTGGCATTTAGAAAGTGCCCGGTAAATATTAGTGGTTATTATCGAGCCTCTAGGCTTTGAAGGCTGTCTATTACCTGTGAGGACTGAGAAAGGTACCTTCTTGGTGCCTCAGGTTCCTCATCTGCGAAAGAGCATAATAATAATATCAAACAAAACCCAAAAATGTGTTGTGAGAAATAAATGAGATGACGAATGCAAAGTGCTGGCACAAAGGAATCAAATCCCAGTGAAGGTTACCCGGGACTATTACAGTTCCCAGCTCTTCTGCACAAATCACTTCTTGGTACCCCGCTATGCCATCACTGGGGAAGGGCAGATGGGGTAGAAATACTGCTCCTAAGACATGGGGTGACACCAGCCCAACAGGAAGCCCTGCCTTTTTGGGAAAGTGCCCCCCAGACCATCCATTCTTGTCTTTTTTCTCCTCCCCTCCTTTGGTGTCTCAGTCCCCATAGACATTACTCCTGCCAAGTCAGTCACAGTCTTTGCTTCTGTTTTTCAGCAAGAAATTTTTTTTTTGTTGGATTTTAAGTAGAGGAGAAGATTCTTTGGAGTTCCTTCCTCTCCTCCTCCTGTGCCTGTGGAAGGAAAGACGTGCTTTTGGCAAAGCTATGGAGAAGTTGATACTTTTCCTTTTTATTAAGTCATAACTGTGTACATTTATGCATTTGGTATAATGTGCTGATTTGGTATACAATGTGGAATGCTTACACCTAACGGATTGACATAACTCCCTCTCCCAGCACCTATCTAGGTTCCCAGATTTTTTTGGTCACCATCAACTACTCAGAGAAGTTCTATAAGACCCCCTTCCCTGCCAGTGGACCACATTTTAGTCTTTATCTGACTTTTCTTTTCATTAAAACTTGCTCATTCGTGGTTCCATTCATTCAGCCTCATGTCATTTTCAAAGCTAATCTCATAAACGAATCCCAGGTACAGTGCTGATGGCTTAATATGAATTATATTCTATAAAATTATTCTCGCTCCTGACTGCTCTATACCTCGGCTTTCACAATATTTTTTTTCCCCAGAGCTAAAACTGATGAGGAAATGAAGTCCAGTGTTGAAGGGACGCTGGGGGCCACCAGGCATCAGAATGGGGGCATCATTCTTGCGCGCTAATTTAAATGTGGTGGCTTTAGCCCATAGCCGTGAGAGCTGTCACAGTCTCGGTAAGACTCCACGAAGTGTGTTTCCAGGCAGGCAGGAGGAGGGGTAGTAGTGGCAGAGGTGCTGTAGCCCCTGAATGGCCATCTGTGACCCTACCCGGGCTGCTTGTTCCCTTCCACCTGTTTTGCTTTTCTGGTATGAAATGGGGCAGTCTTTTTGTGCTGGCCAGTTTTTCATTCAAATGGCAGAGGTGGGTTCTGCCGTCCCCATGCAGAGTGTAAAGGCAGCCCTCCCTAGGGATGGTGAGTAGCACCTGTTAGTTTGGACCTAACCTCACTTATGCAGCTTGAATTTCTGCCCCTACCCCCATCCCTAACACAGCCCGGCCCCTTGATTCTATGTCCGTGCCTCATCTGCATTTGGCAGGAGGGACAGTGGATTTATTCTACTGGCTGCCGTGGCTTCCTGGTATTCTTTTATCTTGGTTGCTACTTGTAGATTTCTTTCTAGTAAATGCAGATGACCTGACACCGGCACTGTAGGCTAACAACCAATTACCGCATCACCAAACTATTGCAGAGCTGCGTGGCCCGAAGCTGAATGCGCAGGCTTAAATCCTTTCGGTTGTAATTTCAGTGGCGCATGCAGAGGGTTTTAGGAAGGCATTTTGCTTAAGTATCATGTCCCAGCTGGATCTATATTGTGATTTGGGACCTCAGCACCTTCAGGATGCTAAGTCCTGAGAGATGTTTGAAGGCGAGAACTGCTCCTGATTTTGAATCATGATTCAGGGGCAGCTGGGAAGGGCATTGGCAGGTGTAAGGCCGCAGGTAGGATAAAGGGCAGAATTTCCCCCCTCTGGGCATGGGAGGCTGGTTGGCCTGAGGATTAACCCTCCCTTCCGCAGGGAGGGTCTCTCCCTAGCCCGACCTCCTGGACTCCTTTCTAGCATTTCATAATTACTTATTTGTTTACCTCTTCTCCTTCCCCTCCTGTGTCCTCTTCAAGATCGCGCACGCAGTTTATTCACTCGACAAGTACTCGTTGAGCTCGTACAGTGGGCCAGGCAACATTTTTGGAGCTGGGGATACAAAAGTGAATAAGCCGGAGAAGGTCCCTGCCTTCACTGAGCTTATGCTATAGCAGAGGATGGGAGAATAAAATAAACAAAAACATAGCACCAGGAAATAAGGCAGGGAGGGGGAGCAGAATGACAGGGACGGTGTAACAGGGAGGGCGGCTTCTCTGCTGGAGAGGGTGGTGGGTCAGGGAAGCTTCTTTTACGAGGTGATACCTGAGTGGAGACCCACGCAAAGTAAGAACAAAGGCTGTCTGGTTTGCTTTACTCACTGATGTCCTCAGTGCCTAGAAAACGGGCTCAATAAATATTTGTGAAATGGACAAATGAAGGTAGACACGAAGGCACAGAAGAAACTGGAATCTAGATCTGGAGCATCAGGCGGGTTTTCTTGGAGAAGCTCCCCCTGCTCCGAAGGCATGTGAGAGACAGTGGGACGGGAACCAGAGCTTTGGGCCGGTGGCTGAATGACCGGGATTCTGTTTCCATGGTGACTTGCCAGCCTTTGCCTTAGTGTCTTTATCTGTGAAATGGAGCTGGTAGTCTGATACTGTGTGGTGATGGAAGAAATAAGTGAGTGAATAAACACATTTCTATGTAGATATGGATGATACCTGATAAGTTGGGAACTTGCACTGTACCAGTTGCTATGTTATCATTTAATTTTTATAACAACCCCACAACCTTGGTTCCATTAGACATCTCATTACACAGATGAGAAAATGGTAGCTCTCAACAGTTAAATAACTTCCACAAGGTAATACATTAGTAAATGAAAAGGCCAGGCTTCCGACTCAGTACTGTCTGCTTCTGGAGTCTGAGCTTTTAGCCTAATTTGAGTCCCACCTCCCTCCCTGGATCTATCTCCACGCTGCCTTACTCTCTTTGGCTAATTATAGCTTAAATAGAAATATACTCTTTAAGTAGAACTCATCAATAGTGGCAATTAATAATTTACTAATAACATTAATGAAGTGAAAACAATGCTGGGATTTTTTTTCCCCTGGCATTCTGCCTAACTGCATCTCCAGCTTATTTGATTTGCTAATACAGTAAGTATTTGTGGAATAGACAAGGCTTCCCGGGACACAGTCAGAAAATACAGAGACTAGCTCATTTATCTTTCTGCTGCTTTAAAGATTGCCATTTGGAAGGATGAAGGACAAAATCTGCTCTCTCACCCTCTTGACCAGCGTTTCTAACTCGGTCTCTGGTGAAGGGGCACCATCTGCCAGCTCTGCTTCTGCTTAGATGTGAAGCCTCAGCGAAAGCCCGATTCCCATCCCATTATTATTAATGCACATTCACTATCTAGCAGTATTTTGTGAACAATTCAGGAGTTAGGTCTCAACTCACCTTGTGATTTGAGAGGAAGGCAGATTTAACCCCCATTTGCAGATGAGAAAACTGAGATTGGTCATGTCTTAGATGACTATTTCTTGAAGAGTGGTCTGTGGACCGAACTGACTAAAATACAGATTCCTGGATCCCACTGTATGTTCATGGAATTGGAACCTCTGTGGGTGGGGCCCCCAAGGTGCATGTTGAACAAGTCCCCCAGGTGATTTTAATGTTCAGGTAAAGTTTAAGAATTTCATTTTAGAATTCATATCAAGATGTACTTGCATAGCATTTAACAGATGATCCTGAGGGATGATTCTGGAGCATGCCCAGGAAGAATGACTAGGGCTGAGAGAGGGACTACAACTCAAATGTTTGGGTGCCATTTTGAAGACTTTGTGGTGTTTACCCCGGAGAAGAGAAGATTTGGCTTCTTCAAATATTTGAAGGGTTGCCATGTGGGGAGGATTAGACTTGTTCTGCATACTTGTAGGAAGCAGAGCCAGGACCACTGAATCAGTAGACATTATAGTTGAGCAAATTTCATTGTAAGCAAGGATCTGCTAACACTCAGAGTAGCCCAATAACCGTTACTTCAAAGGGACGTAACTTCTGTATCAGTCACTGGAGACGTACAAGTTGGACATGAATTATGGCTTTGGATACAGGAGGCATTTGTGTACATATAGAAAAAGGTTAGTATTTAACAAGGTACTTTCTAATGCCAACATTTCATTGCTTTATAATTCTTTCCCTTGCTTTTAGAAAAGTTGTAATACGGTGTACGTGTGTGTGTGTGCATACCCATAGGCATGTATATTGCACTGTGTAAGTGTGCTTTAGGGGGAATTATGATTTAGTTTGAGGAAAATTAGAAGTTAATTTTCTCATTATTCAACAAATGTTTTTTTTTTGAGTGCCTCCTGTATGTCAAGTGCTATCCATGCACTGCTGATTTACAATTGCTTAAGACACAGTTCTTGCAGTTCTTGCTCAGAAAGAGACCTCAGAGTCGTGGAGGAGACTGACTCATAAACAGAAAATTATAATGATCTGTGGTAAGTGTAATGAGAGCAGCAGGCCCAGGGGATTCTAAGAGCACCAAGAAGGGAAACCTGCCCAGCCTGGGGATGTAGAGAGTGGAGAAGAAGGTTAGGGGAGGATTCCTGGAGTAGATGGGTATGACTTTGACCATGGAGGGTGATCTGGGGAGGCCACGCAGAGGGAAGAGAAGGAACAAAGGCATCGGAGAAAGAATCACTCGGAGATGAGCAGAAATGCTGAGAAAGCCTGGACTTTGGGGGAAAAAAGCACAAACCCACGAAGGCAGGAAGTGATGCTGAGTGTAGAGGTCCCTCATCACTGACAAACCTGTGTTTATGCTAAGAAACCTGGCCTCTATCCAATAGGAGGTGGGGGTTCATCGAAAATGTTAAAACAGGGAAGTGGTATAGAGTGATCTGGTCATAAGGGAGATCACTCTGGGGACATTTTGAAATCATCTTGTTGGTATGATCTGGTTTTGAGTAGGTATTAAGATACCACTTGTGATCTTCTTGGCTGACCGTCATAAAGCCACATCAGAAAAGGTCTGTGAACTCAGAAGGCACAAGTCTCATGGCCTCACAGACTCTCCTTGTGGGAAATACCTGCTTCCAGGTGGTGGCCCCAGCTTTCTGTCCTGCTTCCCCATCACTGCCACCAAGCACCCAGTGTTGCCCCCTGGAGGTCATTGAGAAGCCTTGGCTGCAGACCTAAAAAGCAGGAACATTCTCAGCATGTTTTTCTGAATTCCAAGCACTTGCTGGTATCCCTCAGATACACTGGTGCCAGAATACTTGTCAGCCTTTTCTTTGAAATTTTATTTTCTTTTTTAAAATTCCAGAATATTAGGGATGTTTTGTTTCCATACTTGTTTTTGTACAGATTGAATCCAAGTTAAACACATTAAGTGTGCCCTTTGCCTAGATAGTGTGCTTGGGAACATTTTAGACTTCCTTGCCAAGGCATAGGAAAATGATTTTATTTTAAAATTTATTCCAAATATTTTCTCCCCTTTTAAGAATTTAGTACTTTTTTATGGATGAGTGGAGATGACAAATTAACTGAGAAATTCCAGTGTACTGCAGATATGCCAGACTCCACTTCCATGCATGAGCCCTGTTGGCCTCCATTTTGCCTCAGACATCTCTGTTGACACAAACAGGGGCAACATACGTGCGGTGATCCTTTTCTTATTGTGCTTGTCAGTAAGTAATGCACTTGGTGCAAGTAAGTGTGACAAAAGGCCAATTCTTTTCCTCCTCCTTTTTGCTTATGGAGGTGTTTTGTCATGTTGCTAAGTTACCACACTGAAGGCTTCTACTTTGGGGAACAGAAGTTATTTTAAAACATCTGATGAACATCCTATCAGAAAACTTTTCTGCAGTTCAGTAAGGATCTGCAGCATGCTGAAGAGTATGGATGGAAAAGGGAAGAACCCAAAGGTAGATTGCTTGAGGCCAGGAGTTCAAGAGCAGCCTGGGAAACAGGCTATTTCTACTAGAAATAATAATAAAAAGAAAATTAACCAGGAATGGTGGTACTCACGTGTAGTCCCAGGTACTTGAGAGGCTAAGACAGGACAATTACTTGAGCCCAGAAGGTTGCAGCTACAGCAGACTATATTTGTGCCCTTCACTCTAGCCTGGGTGACAGCAAGACCCTGTATCTCTAAAACAAAAAGTCTTGGAGACAAAATCCATAGAAACATAAAATACATTTTAATACATCAAAAAGTATTCTAATTACAATACATAGTTAAAAATGGGAGTAGATCACCAAGAGTCAGATTAGGAAACTGGAGTATTTACTCAATAAATTGTTAAGTGACTTAAAAAACCTCACTGAGTAGACTAGAATAAAGAGAAGGAATGGATTCAGGCATACTTAGATTCTGTGGTTCAAAGGATGTCAGGGAGACTATCTTTCTCTTTCCCATGGCTTTGCTTTCCTCTGTGAGTCCATCCTATTATAATGCAGATAGGATTCTGCATTAGGGAAGATGGATCTACTTATAGATCCAGACTTGAGTGGTCCCATTTAGGACCCCATGGCAGAAGGTGAACTTATCCTTTTTTAATAACTCAAAGAATGAATGGTGATAATTCAGAAGGCTGTTGGGCTTCTTGCCTCTTCTCTGCTGGACTAGTTCTTGCTGAAATGTTTAGGATTGCTAAGACATTTATTCATTCATTTATCAAATAATTATCAAGCTAGACACTAGAGAAACAGCAACACTTTCTGTTCTTGTTAGACCTTCTGTCCTGGGTTTGCCAAGATTCTTTCTCTGTAAGTTACTGAAGCCTGAGTTGTACTGGCTTAAGTGAAAGGAGAATGAACAGCTCTAGAAACTGGAAAGTCCAAATGCAGATGGATTCAGTCATACTTAGATTCAGTGGCTCAAGTGATGTTAGAGAGAGTGTCTTTCTCCACCTATTTATGGCTTTGCTTTCCTCAATGAGTCCATTCTATCATAAGGCAGACAGGATTCCTCGGGATAGCTAGGAAAGATGGTTGCTAATAGATTCAGGCTTGCATAGTACCAATTTAGGACCCTATGGCAGAAGGTGGAGTTATCCTTTTTAGTGACTGTATATTAAACTTAGAGAAGGACTTTGTTTGACTTTGCTCAGATAATGTGCTCATTTCTGAACCAATCAAAGCAAGCTATGATTATCCAGGCCTATTGCTTGGGGTAGGAAATAGTGGATGTCAGGAGAAGCAAAGTCAGTGTCAGATACAGAAGCTGAAGAGAGGCAATTATTAGCAACATCGGCAGCAAAACTCTCCCCCCTGGTTGACTGAATTAGTCAATGTGGAGATCTCAACCTTAATCATTTTTTTTGTTTTGTTTGTTTGTTTTGAGACAGAGTCTCAAGCTGTCACTCTGGGTAGAGGGCCACGGTGTTACAGGTCACAGCAACCTCAAACTCTTGGGCTTAACTGATTCTCTTGCCTCAGCCTCCTGAGTAGCTGAGACTACAGGTTCCCACAATAATGCCCGGCTATTATTTTTGTTGCAGTTGTCATTGTTTTAGCTGGCCTATGCTGGGTTTGAACCCACCAGCCTTGGTGTATGTGCCTGGCGCTCTACCCACTGAGCATAGGCACCACCCTAAACCCTATTCTTGTAAGGCCTACACCAGCGCCTGCCAGATTTCTCCCTATTTTCTCTTTTTTTTAGGTCCAACTCAGGTTCATCCCAGGAGAAGGGGCTCTTAGGGTTTAGTGGTTCCTTTATGTTTCCTTGACTCATGACAAGATTAATAAAAGCCAATAAAACTACTACAAGTTTGGCAAGGCACAGACACAAATGGTGTTACTTTCAAGTGACCCATTAGTGAGTACTCACCAAACTGCAGTTTTATGTCATAAGCCGTGGTAGGCAATAGGGAGCACAAATAAAGTCAGAACATTTGGTCCTTTTCCCCCAGTGAGTAACAGTCAATTTAAAGAGATGACAGTCAAACAACAAAGTCTGGAACATGATAAATGTATTTGTTAGAGTTCAATGATGATCTAATAAAGCGTTGAGTTATTGTTATCACTGTAGAATAGAACAGTAGAGAAGAAGTGGCCAACTGAGACTGTTTCTAAGAATTTTCGTAGTCTGTTATGGCTGGTGTTATGCCTGTGGTCATTAAAGAAGGCTTTCTGGAAGAGATGGACTTACAGCGGGCCTTAAAAGATGAACTGAAGGGATGATGTGCAGCGGATAGAGTTCTTCTCTTGTGCTAGCCGTAATTCACTTAGCTTCCTCCCATAAAGCTTTATGATATGATGCTATTGCCTCTTACTATTAAGAAAGGTAACTCAGAAGACCTAAAAAAGCTGGGCCACTGTGTGTATGGGGAGGGAATTTACAATGCTGAAGGCTGGAGAGGCATTTGGATACTTAACATAAATGTGTGATCTCCAAATATAAAGATAATTCAGGGAAACTGGGTTCTTTTGGGGGCCTTTGAGGTTGATTTTAAAACCTGATAATAATTTCTTTCCAACTTGTAGAGTCAGGGTTGCCATAGTTACTTCCTACTGGAATGACAACTAGTATGTGAATATTGCAGTTGACCATTTGTGAAGCATCAGGCTGCCTTCTCATGACCCCGAACTGTTCTCAGCATAAACATCCCCATGGAAAAACTGGGCTCTTATTGAAATTATCTGAAGCATAAGAGCTACCTTTAGACTTTTTATTCTTCCCTCAAAGACCCTACATTCCCGAAATCATATTTTCATCATCTCTGGATGGTCTCAAATTTTACCATGCTCTTCTGCGTTGGGGCTCCAGTTGGGCTGAGAAAGCCCTGCTTCCTAGAGCCATCCTGAGTGGTGCCATGTGATCACCTGAGCCAATAAGAGGGTGGGATGCTAGTGGCTGGGGAGAGTGAGAGCTGCCTATTGCCAGGCAGTGGCCCAGCTGCAGGATGATGCCCCAGGACCTCATATTTGCTCTTGTAGTTTGTGGGAGAACCTCTGTCCTGTTGGGTTTTGAATAGGTGCTGGAGACAGGCTGAGGGTGCCTGTCGGCAAGTGCCGAAATGAAAGGTCTTTCCCTCTGTGAGAAAAATGCTTTCAAATAAATCTAAGAGAAGCACAAGTTAGGAACAGAGACATCTTGGTCTTGACATTGTCCTTAAGTAGATTTGAAATCCAGCTCTTTGGTAATGAGCCATATGTCCTTGCGAGTAAGTGGCTTTACTTCTTGGAGTTTTGGTTTCTTTAGGTGTGATGTGGGTTATTGGCCTAACCGAGTTCATTAAAATCATCGTCATCAAATTGTTACTCTCTGTTCAGCTTTCTTTGCTCTAAATATTGTTCTTTGCCTTAGGGGCTTACGTCTCATGATTTTGCTGTGCTTAGAGGTATTATTACTGTGACCATTTGCTGTATAAGGAAACTGGAGATTTAGAAAAGTTAAGCAACTTACACAAAGTCACATGGCCATTAAAAGGCAAAGTCGGTTTTCAAATCAGGGCAGTCCAACCCTGGAGGCAGTGACTTAACTATACAGCCCAGTATCTCACATGCCTGTTACAGAGAAGACAGCCCCTGAGTGATACTTGAGCAATATCTGAGGATAAAGACTGTAGAAAGATTGGTTGGTCATGGACATGAATGAGGTGTTGGTAACAGGAAGTGGGCATATCCCTTCTTCATCCACCTCCCTATTCCAGCCAAGACCCGTGTTGCCATGTCTGCTTTTTCCAAAGGCTACAGATCACCTCACAGCTACGTGGCTGAGATAAATGCAGCGGCTTTCTGCAGAGGAGCCTTCAAGGGAAAGTTGGTTTCTGAGGAATTAATTGGAATTCCCTTAACATCCTCCTGATAACAGCCTGAACACTGTGTTCATTCCCAGCAGATTATCATTAATTGGGTGAGCAGGGAGACAGAAACAGCTTCTGATAGCTAATTTATTAACTTCTCCAAGATGAAGGGGTGCAAGCAGGCTGAGATACCTGGATTTACTTTGAGGGATTAGGTGTAGAAAGCCCAGTGGTGAATGATAATGTCACCCTGATCTAAAAAGAGAAATTAATGACTTCTGGTCTCCACAATGGTCAGAGTGTTCCTTGCTAACAGGTTTATTATAGTATAACTGATACACAAAGAAGTGTACATACTCAGTGTGTACAACCTGGTGAGCTTAGACATACGCACACACCAGTGATACCATCACCATAAGCAAGTAATAGACCAGCACCTCCCAACCAAAGTTTCCTTATGTATTGATTAGTATTTATATTTTTGGGTAGTAAAAACACTTAACACGAGATCTACCCTCTTAACAAATTTTAAAGCACACTAATTCTAAAGATTTTCTGTAAAATGTAGTATCTATAGGTAATAATACAATTTTGTACACTTTTACAATGTATGTAAAGGATGTGAATTTTCTGAGCTCTGTAATTTTTATTACATATTTTTTCAGCTCTGGGTTTCTCCTCATTTCCTTTCACAAATCTCCCATAACAAATCTAAGCATGTGTGTGTGTTGTCTTCCACTTGGTGTGTTTTGGGGACACAGTTTCTTTTTACTTCCTTTCCCTTCCCTTTCAATTTCTCTTCCCCTTTCCCCTCCCCTCCCCTCCCCTCTCCTCTCCTCCCCTGCCCTCCCCTCTCTTGGGCTGA
>NW_003852398.1:20980605-20993624 GCF_000181295.1 Otolemur garnettii | reverse complement strand
CTCCCCTCCGTGTCCCTCCCCTCCCCTTCCCTTCCTTCCTTTCCCTTTCATTTTCTTTCTTATCCTCTTTTGTTGTTGTTGTTTTTAGTAACCATGAGCCATTGTTTCCACTAGTTGATATCATTTCGCACACGTTGTATCTTATTTTTTTCCCATACAGTTCTGCTACCCTTTCTTGTTGTTTGATATGGCTGTTAGGTGTTAGGCTCCCTGATGATGGTTTTGCTTCAAATGCTGACCTAGTCACTTTTTAGCTGTGTGACTATAGGCAAGTTACTTAACACCTCTGAGCATTGGTAAGTGGGGATAATCTTAACTACAACTGGAGGACACAAGGAGAATTAGATGTGGTTCTGTGTGCTGGGTCCAGACCACAGCCTGGTCTAAGACCATGCTTGCTTGCTAATTTCTTCCCCATTTTTTCTGCTTGGAAAAGAGACGAGGGACTCTCATGCCAGGTGTGAGGAGCATCTTGACTGCAACCCACAGTCATACAGGACTTAAGGAGTGGGCACAAGCTGATGCCTTTAGATGCTTGCTCTTTGTAGGCTCCCTTTTCTCATTAGACTTACCTGTGTGAGCTTGCTGGCTTCCGCCCTGGTTAGTGGACTTCAAGTACTAAAACACCTTCTCATGGCGGAATGGGCACAACTCCTTGAGACCAACCTACCACGCATGATTTGTCAGGACATGGACCACTGTTGTCTCTTCCCCCACCTCCTTATCCACTCACTTCAATCCCTGGATGCCTCCGTACCGTCCTGTCATGCGGTCTAAGAGATTTGTGGGTGACTCCTCCCCAGTGGCCACTTTTGTGTTCCTTCATTCTACTCCCACTTGCCCCCAAGTGGCCTATGTCATGAAAGATGTGCTCTCAAGTCAGACTGTTGGATTTGACATGATTTAATGTTGCATATTTTAAAACTTTATATTTTATTGCTGAACATTACGAGGATCAAAGCTGTTGTGTCTTGTACTTTTCATTCTGTTTTCCTGCTATATAGTGCTCCACTAGACAAATATGCTGCACACGATCATCTCTCAACAGCTGGTAGACATTTAGGTAGTTCATAGCTTTTGTACTACTGAATATAATGCTGCTGTAAACCTGTACTGAGTGGTGGTGCCCACTGGCAAGAGCTTCCTAAGGGCAGGTACCTAAAGTTGAAGCTTGGCAATCGTAGAATCATGTGGAACACCTTTGTCAAATTGATTCTCTAATCCTGAGTAGGATTGCAAAATGATTATAACAAAATTTACTTCCACTAGCTGTGGGTAAATATCTCCTTGCTTCACATTCTTGCTATCACTTAATATTGACAGTTTTTTTTTTTGGCCATTCTGGGGTGTATGAAATAGTACCTTGGGAGTTTTTTTTGCATTTGTCCAATTTCTAATGAGTTTGAGTATGTTTTTAATAAAACGTTAGTCATTTGGATTTTCTTTTTGTAAAGTGTTCAAGACTTTTGCCCAGTTTTTTTCCATTAGATTGCTTATCTTTTTATTATTAATTTGCAGGATATCTTCGTATGTTCTGCCTACTGTTTTTTTTTTTTTTTTCTGTTGTATTTGTTGCAAATAGGATCTCCACCTCACTGGCTTGTCTTTTTGCTCTCGATGGTATCTACTGATGAGGAGACGTTCTCAATTTTAAAGCAGTCTCATATAGAAGAGATGAGACCTTATGGTAAGGTCTTTTTGCAGTGGCTGAAATCTTTTTGTAGTGGCTGAAAAAAGATTTGAATCTAGATCTAAATACAAAAAATCGATCTTTTTCTACCAGATTGCACTGTCTGTATGCAGCAGTATGTAGAAAAGGTCAGACACAGAATAGGAATTCATGGAAATTCTGGTAGATTGCATTTTTCAGATAATTCAAGGGCACTTTATTCTCTCTCCTCAGCAGAATAATTGCCCAAATAAAATAAGGAGTTTTTATTAATATGATAGTAGAATTCAGACACATCGCTTTCCACCTCCTCTCATGTCTGATCTCTTTTTCTCCCCACGGCAATGGGCTTTTTGTTAGAGCTCTGTTTATATAGCTCATCAAGAAACAATTTTGACAAAATCCAGTTAGAATCACCTGTGTGTCTCCGTGTTTGTATGTAATCCTGGCTGATAACGCCACAACTAAGGAAAAATCAGTTTGTCTCTACAGATGAGCGGAAGGAGATTTGGGCATCTGTTCCTTTTAAATGAAACATATTTTCAGCGTCATAAAACATTGGATACTGAGCTGGTGAATGAAAATCCAAGGGAATTAGGAGTGCAGTGTTTCAGTGACTATCTCCTTCATCACAGAGAGTGGGACTTCTTAATTTAAATTCTTGATTAGGCATGTTGGGTGCGGACAGCACCACTCTGATTTCATTAGCCCAAGTGATAATGTACACTAATTACCCCTCTTTCAAAGTCAGGGGTTCATTTATTACCAACATGAATGAACCTTTCTCTCACCCTCAGCATCAGAGTGAAAAATGAGCTTGGAAAGTGATGGAGGTGCGAGGGAGGAGTAGAGACCAATAAGTGAAACAGCTTCAGATTTCAGAGGGAGGAAGAGGCCAGACAATTCGTGCTAACACCAAACAAACTAAAGCTGACTTGTAGGCTTTACCTGTGGTCTGCTGGAATTTGGTGCAATCCCTGCTATATTTTGTCTCTCATAAGTTAGTTTCTCTTGGGCCACCTGACATCAATATACCAGCCAAATTGCTAAAATCTATGATGCAATTTCACACTTGGGATTTTGGATGATGATGATATGGTGATTTTGAACCTCACTCCGCACGGGGCACCCTGACTATCTCTATTCCGGGCCTTACCCTCTGGCCCCTGGATGCATCTGAGGTTGGAGCCCGAGAATTTGATGAGCTCTGTTAGTAATGCTGTGTGTGGGTTTGGGGAATGGAGGAATCAGACGAGGAAGTATTTTCCAATCCTTATAATCATGGACTTTATGAGGCATCTTTGAGGCTCACCTGAATTCTTCCAGAACACTAGGGTTATAATCTCAAAGGAGTGAGTTCCAAGTTGGTTTTCTAACACTGCTCACCCTCTTTACACAGATTTAGAATCTTAGAGATGTTCTAACTTTATGACAAAGAAAGCGAAAGCTTCTAGGAAGACGTTTTTTGCCTGAATTATACTCCCCAAAGTGTTCTTTTTATCATACTTAGTACATAGTACATGAGTAGAGTGCATATTAGTACAACCTTTTCAAGAGCTGTTTGACATATCTATTGAAATTAAATAAGTGCATGCCTACTGACCCCGAAATCTCACCCCCCCCAAATCTATAGTTCAGAGTATTTGCAGAAGATTTGAGGATATATACCTATGTCCTCTATATCAATATACAGATACAGATATACAATTTCATCTATATGTACATCTATGTCATCTATTCCATTGTATGTATTTCTAGAGATATCTTCATTGCAGCCTTATTTTTAATTGGAAAAAACAATGACAGAACCAGCTGTCATTTCTACCAGTAGGAAATTGGTTAAAAGAAAAAAAGTACATCTCTCTAAAAGAAATTAAAAAGTACATCTTCACAGTCGAATATGATACAGATACTAAAAAGAATAAAAGAGGTTTTGAACTGTCATGAGGAGATGTCCAAACCTGGTAAATGAGAAAGGCTGGTTGTAGGATCATCTAGTATAGTATCCCATCTGTACTACTCATAACAGATTATGCATATGTTAATTTATATGCCAGTGGTTCTTTGTGGTTCTCTATGAGGGACAGGTGGAATGGGAGCTGGGTAAGGGGGGGGTAAGAAAATAAGTAATTTTTAAAATTATAGAAATATATATAATTTCTATAGTGTTCAAAGAACACTAGGGAGCATAATTCAGGCAAAATCTATAATTTCTAAAATTATAGAAATTATATATTTCAGCAACATTTGAAATCTGATAATAAGCAGACTTTATTTTGGTAATTAGCAAAAGCAATAACGATAAAAACCCTTGCTTACAGCGCTGGTAAAGATGGGGTCTGCCATCCTCAGGAAAGCCACTGATAGGCTGTCAGACACAGAGCAAATTGGAAATCACTGCCCCAAGCGCAGTGAATGGGTCTGGCTCTGTGACTGCTAAAAACACCATTTCTCGCAGACCAAGGTTTTCTCAAGTACTAGCTGATAACCTTAAAAGAGTCGTGTTCATAGTAGAGAGGCGGTGTGATTGGTACCAGTCACTGTTTCTGGTTAATGAAACCCTGCCACTGTGTTTGCAGTTTAGAGCCCAAGTCTGCCTGTGTTAGTCTCTGTGGGGATGATAACGCAGAGCTCCAGCACTTGCGTGTGGATTCATTGGGTTAAATTTGCTTGCGCACAGTGGATTGTAGCGCTAAGATACACCCTCCCCCATCTCTTTGTTCATCACATCACTCTTTTGTTTCTTCTTTGCTTCCTTCCTTTTCCCCTCTTCTCTCTCCTCCTCTTCCTTCAGCAAACCTCTTGTCTGTACCAGGCAGTGAGCTGGGGCTGTGGGAAATCAGGTGGGATTCCTGCTCCCAGGAGTTAGTTCATAATCTACTAGGAAAGACCACCATGAAAGACTCCAGGAAAAGAGTGGAAAATAAATTCTGATAAGAAAGAGGGTTTAAGAGCCAGATTGGATTAAATGGGTAATAGCATAGTCTCAGCTTACTTTATTTGTGCCCTATGAGCCTGGGTAGATTATGAGACATCTTAAGCCTGTTTCTTAATCTGTAATTTGGACATAATAGTGCGTACTGCACAGTAGTACTGACATGAAATAAGGCATGAGGTACCTTTCCCTTTCTTCTCCTTCTCCTTTTTGCTTCCTTCTCTTTTTATTAAATATGAAACATAATGATAAAAGAATGAATGAAGAGCTATGGGCACAGGAGTGGATGAGCTATGCGGAGGGATGTGGAAAGGCACACAAACATGTTCAACAGGGCACTGGAGGACAAGCAGGGGAGGTTTGTGCAGTTAAGGGCAGGGTCCCTAATGGAGGTGACAGTGTGGAGACACAGAGGCAAGCTGTGGAATCGTGAGGGCGAGCTGAGGGAGGATGCTCAGGGCCTTAAAGGTGAAGTGGGTGGTAGCCTCTCGTCTTCCCCTCCCCTCTTCTGTGGAAGCCCCAGTCCTCTCTGTTTGCTCTTCCAGTCATACACTCTCAGGAAATGCTCTGATAATTACCTCTTTGCTCTTTAACATGAATTAAAATCATTTTATTTCCTCTCTTTGGGTCTTTACATGTAAGACTCCTCTGCTATAATGGAATAAAAGTTATTCTTTCCTCTTAGAGGAGTTCTAGGCTTCTTAAAGCAGGAAGAGTCCACTTCCTCCTTTCTCTTTTCCCAGGAAAGAGCCTTTTCCCCTCCACTGTAGGAAGGATTGTAGCTCTAAGATACACCCTCTCTCATCTCCTTGTTCATCACATCTTGTAGTCATCCCCACGGAGACTAACACAGGCAGACTTGGACTCCAAACCGCAAACACGGTGGGTGGGAAAGGCTTCCCACCTCCTTCCCCTTTTCCCAGGAAAGAGCCTTTCCCACTCACTCCTTCTCCTGCCAACTGCCTACTGTGCTGCAGGAATGAGCCCAATTCTGCCTTTGAACTTCCAAGGACAGGAGAAGTGATATCTTGTGGGCACATCTCTGAAAAGAGACATGCTTAAGAAACCCACTAAATCATGACCCAAACCAGCCTTTTCATTAAAATGTATTAGGGTGAGTACTTTACAGGGAGAGGAAGCAGGTAAAAGATGAACGAGGCAGCTGCTGTCACTCACTGGCTGCCCTGTTCACATTCAGTCACCCACCCATTTGTCACTCACCATTGGCTACACTTCCTTCCTCCGACTGGAGTCTGGTTTTACAGTTGGGGTCAGAAAGTTCCCCCTAAGAAATCACCACTTGAGGATTCCCAACAGGATTTATTCTAAGAGCAGAGAAGACACACTGTTCATTACTTCTCCAGTCAAGGACTAAAAGTTGATTGATCCCCGTGATGAAATTGAGAAGAGGGAGTGCAACGTGTGTTGGGGCAGTTATGCATGTGGACTCTGAAGTCAGGAAGCCGAGGTTTGAATGTTGGCTCTGCCATTTTCCTTTATTCCTCTGTGCCTCACTTTTCTGTCTTGAAAATGAAAATCATGATAATAATATAATCAAGGGCTTGCTGAGAGAATTAGTGGAGTTAATATACAGAGCATTTAGCACAGAGCCTGGGACATGTGAGTGCTCACAAAGTGTTAGCTATATTTTTTTCTTTCTTTTTTTTTTTTTTTATTTGAGATGGAGCCTCAAGCTGTCCCCCTGGGTAGAGTGCCATGGCATCACGCTCACAGCAACCTCCAACTCCTGGGCTCAAGCAAGTCTCCTGCCTCAGCCTCCCAAGTAGCTGGGACTACAGGCGCCCGCCACAATGCCTGGCCATTTTTTGGTTGCAGCCATCATTGTTGTTTGGCGGGCCCGGGCTGGGGATTCGAACCCACCACCTTAGGTGTATGTGGCTGGCGGCTTAGCCACTTGAGCCACAGGCGCCGAGCCTATATATTTTTCTTAAAAATGAATGCTGACCCTTGATCCAAAGGTAGAGTTTATAGATGTCTGAGTGGGACTTGGAGGCAATTTTTTAGAACACGTGACGATCCATTGTTTACAAGGAAGGCAATAAGTGTGGTAGGCAAGCCCAACAGTACTGAGTGGGAATTCCACCTTTTTCACTTGATTCAATTAACACATTTCTGTCCATTGCCCTCTACATGCTGGTCACTTGGTGTGGTCTGAATGTTGATATCCCCCTACTACCCCTTCCCACAAACATTCATATGTTAGAACCTAATACCCCAATATAATGGTATTAAGAGTGGCTCCCCACTCTTAATCACCTTTAGGAAGTGATTAGGTCATGAGGACTCTTCCTCATGAATGGGATTATAATTGCTCTTATAAAAGGGACTTGGGCAAACACCCTTATCCCTCCCTTCTGCCATGTGAGGATGTGGCAATAAGGCACCATCTATGAAGCAGAGATCGAGCCCTCACCAGATATTGGATCTGCTGGTGCATTGATTTTGGACTTGCCAGTCTCTAGAATTGTAAGCAATAAATTTTTGTTGTTTATAAATTGCTTTGTCTAAGGAACTGTATTATAGCAGCCTGAAAAGTCTGAGACAGGGATGTCCGACCTGAGGTCTGTAAGCTGCATGTTGGTTTTGTGAGGACTTTTGTTCCTTATCTGTGGTGTCAGATATCACAAAAAGTACGCATGGACCCTTTCTTTGCTAATCAGCTTTTGTTAGTGTTTGTGTATTTACCGTGTGGCCCAAGGCAACACTTATTCTTCTACCATGCAGCAGAAAAGAAAAAAGGCTGGACACCCCTGGCTGAGACATCACTTTTTAGGCACTGGAATGGTAGGCCATTGACAAGGCCCTCTAGCTATGGCTTTGGGTACGTTATTTGTCTGCTCTGAGCTTTACTCTTCACATCTGTGAAAAGAAGCTCTTGATAATAAGTGCTTCACAGGATGATAGCTATTGTGAGTAGTTACCCATTACTTAGAAAATTGGATGGGAATAAATCTTGTATCACTTTAGCTGATAATAGGAGCGAACACATTAACTAGGTGGTGGGGGCAATGGATATTTTTCATACTGATCTCGGGCTTCCATAGACCAACTTATTCTTAAACTGCGACATACCATATTATATTAATCGGTTGGCATAGTTAGTCTCCTGACCCTGAAAAGCACTTGGGTCTGTCTTTGTGGTTATCATGTCTCCCAGACTTCTTTGTCAACTACGACTTTTAAAAGTTTTCTGATGCAAGGGAGGTTTTATTTTGCAAATATTGAAATAACTTGCAAATATTGAAATTGTCTTAGGTCCCAGGAAAGAAACAAGCCAGAGCTTTGTTCTCTACTTTCTCCACCTGTTCTAGTTGTTTTATGCATCCTTACTATCAACGGTTAGTGTTCTTTACCATTTCTATACTGTCTTGACAATTTGCTTTTACCTTTATAGGAACAGTCACTTCACCTTGCTGTTGATAGTAGGTACCTGATTACTATATCTGGATATACCCCCAGAAGTGCCACAAATGTGCACACATTTTAGGAGATGTTATCTGTATATTACTTTCAGAGTTGAATTGAATTATGGTAGCAATATGTTTAGTATGATGTTTGCTCAAAAGATGGCATTAATCAAATGAATGCTAGTGTCACCTTGCAATAGGCAGGACAGTCCAAAAAAAAAAAAAATGGCAGAATCAGGGTTGTCATTTAAGGAGTGCAAGTTTATTTTGAAGTGGATTTGAAATTTGAGAACATTGTGGAAATACAATGACAGTGGAGGTGTTGAGTATTCCACAAAATGTCTGACATGCCTAATGATTGCACACATTTGTGATAAATTTTTGACACATGGTACTATGGGTCTTGTGTACAAGGGAAGATCTGGAGGCTTTGCACAGCAGCAAGTCCTGCTTCTTCTGCTGTGATGGAATAGTTTACATACTCACCATAGAAGTCCACCCAACAATGTGTATGTGAGACAGTTGTTAGCAGAACAAGCATACGATATGTCTTTAAAATAGCAAAATACAAAGTTTTCATCCCAAGATTGTTGCATGCCTTGAAGGAAGATGGCCCTAATCAAGGGGTGTGATATTGTGAGTAGCTCCAAAATATGGTATGAGAGGATGAGGATGAGGTAACCACGCTGCGCACTTCTTGAAATTGCAAAATCAAGTGTGACTTGTATTCATCTTTTGTTATGAATGTATATCGAGCATTACAACTTTAATACGGATTTTTCCTTTCTTAAAATGTGTAGATAGTTGTTTGGCACCCTCTGTATTTTTTGTCTCACTCACTATTTATAGCACTTATGTATACCATAAATTCATAATCACTGAGAATTCACTGTGCCTGAGGGATCACGCAAAGTGCTTTAGATGATTATTATCCTCCCCATTTTACGGATGAGAAAATAGAAACATTAAATAACTTGGCTAAACACTCACAGCTGGTAAAGAGTGGAGTCAGGAAGAAAGGCAAACCCATGCTCTTATAACAGTAACTAAACTCCTTTATATTATAAATTCAGGAGTGGGGACTGTCATGTACCCCTTGGTGTCTTCCCTACCTTTGAACACAGGGTTTTGTACAATCTAGAAACTCAATAACATCTGCTGAATCAAGTTGATTATTGATAATCAAGATTTCTTTTGACACACTGGGATCATGCTTTATGAATTGTGATTGAGAATCATTATTATTCATGTCTTTGATTCATTACAGATTAGGAAAAAAAAGAAGAAAAGAGAAAAAATAGTTCTTCCAGCTTTTCTCTTTACTATATACCTTTTATTTATTTATTATTTTTTTGTTAAATCATAGCTGTGTACATTAGTGCAATCGTGGGGTACAGTGTGTTTTCATATACAATTTGAAATATTTTCATCAAACTGGTTAACATAGCCTTTGGGATCACCTTCTATTTTTTTTAATGACAATTTGTGTTCATCTCTACTCAAGTGCATGAAAGATTGTGAATCTCATCTATTTAAGCAATAATAACTTTATGGTAATGAGCACTAAAAGCTTTTATGTTTTAATTTTTGAAATGAAGAAAAATTATTCTTTTGTTTTCACAGATTGGTGGAAGTTTGTGGGAGGGGCTCTGATTTTAACATCAGGTCTTTTGCTAAAATTTCATTGATGTGTCTTCCGAATTTTGTATATATGACTTTTTCTTTCAAGATTTTAGTCATGTTTCTGGATTTCATGTGAAACCCTCACCTCCTTCCTTGACAGCGCTGAACTGGATGGAAGTCAGGAACCCTCACCCTGCCGCTGTTCAGTGGTGTCGTTTTCCACTCACTTCGTCTTCTCCCTGGGGTAGACCAGTTCAGGCCTAAGAACTCTAAATTTATTAATGTTTCCTGACATTTCTTTTTTTCTTTCTTTCTTTCTTTCTTTCTTTCTTTCTTTCTTTTTTTTTTTTATTGAGACAGAGTCTCACTTTGTTACCCTCAGTAGAGTGCTATAGCATCTTAGCTCACAGCAACCTCTAACTCTTGGGCTCAAGTGATTCTCTTGCCTCAGTCTCCCTAGTAGCTGAGACTACAGGTGCCTGCCACAACACCTGGCTATATTTTTCTGTTTAGCAGGCCCAGGCTGGGTTTGAACCCACCAGCCCTGGAGCATGTGGCCGGTGTCCTAACCCTTGTTACTTCTTAAAGTTAATGAAAAAGAGAGGAACTTGATAAATAGTCCCTGATCTGGGGTAATCAGTTGTCCATTTGGGGGAAATTTCACAGGCTGTAGGAATACTCTTTATTTGAGATAGCTCTTCCCCTTACCCAGTAGGACCATCTTATCCATGGAGGATATGTTCCAAGACCCCCAGTGGATGCCTGAAACTCTGGATAGTACCAAACCCTATATATACACCGTATTTTTTCCTATACATACATAGCAATGATAAAGTTTTGATCTATGAATTGACACAGTAAGAGATTAATAATAGTAATTAATAATAAAACACATCAATTATAACAACATACTGTAATAAGTTATTAAAAACTTATGAATTGTTTATTCCTGAAATTTTCCATTGTGTATTTTTGGACTGCAATGAATAAGTGAAACCATGAAAAATGAAACCTCAAATAAGGGAGGACTAGTATGCTTAAAAATTCCACTCCTGGTACTTCACTTCTTTGAATTACATCACATCTCTTTTAACTTGTTTCCTCTTCTAAGATCTGGATTTTCTTCCTAACAAGCTTCTTTGTCCTCAGATGTTCTCTTCCATTTGTCTAGAGTGCCTTCTTGAGGTTTGGGGGTGGGGGTGGTGGGGCTCTGGTTATCCTGTTTTTGCTGCCTCTCCTCTCTCCATCCTCAGCTCTACTTATGTCCACTCAGCTCAGCTCTCTCTGAACCCTGTTAGGGCCACAGCATCCTCCTTTCTAGACACCCAGCTGGACATCCAGTATGTAGCCATCTCTTTTTGTGCTTAAGAAATTTGTCAAAATATTCTTTGATTTTTCTACCCTTTTCTCTCACAATTGTGGGTTGTAGCTTTATTACCAGTTTAATGATGTCTCTGGATGGGAAAGCCAGAACTACTAAAAGATTTATTATTACTCAGAAAACTCCTGTGCATCAAGAAAAAGATCAAGTATGATTTGTATTTGGTGTAAAGCTTGATTTTTGAATCCTATTAGCTCAATACTAAATATTCCTCTACATACCCTTCTAAATATTTGTACAGTATTTACATTATTTAAGTAGTGATCAATCTACACTTAATTATTGAATAAATCACTTTTCACCATATATTTAAACATTGGGGACAAACTTATTTAATTAAATCTTTAAGAATTTACAAGTTTGCTATATCAGAATCTTTTAAATGATGTAAGAACCTAAGATGAAGAAGGGCACAAACACACAAATTTTTAATAATTACTGAACTAATTATTATACTATGATTAAAAATCCAGTCTGATGTGTGATTCTTATAGATTTCTTCTCTCTTAGTTTCTTCTAGTGATTGCCACCTTAAGTTTGTGGTAGTCTTAGAGGATATTATTTTACATTTTTCTAAAGTTGTAGTTGTATGTATCAGACTCAGTGAAAACAAATACTATTTCAGATCAGTAGTAGTCTCAGAGTCTAGCCTGGTATTCAATTGGTTAGGATGTGGGCCGTGGTTATAAGGTCCTAGGTGATTCAAACCATCGGCACTCATGATTAGGCCGGATCTTCCCTTCCAAATAAGATTTGTTATGTCATAATTTTCTGCCTTTCATATGGATTAAAAAAATTTTTTTAAGCTAGCGTCTTTCCAAGAAGTGATATATTCTTTAACTTTTGCTGGGCTGATATCATCTTTCCCATTGTCCTGCCATCACTGTGTATTGTCCTGGTAAGTTAAAATTATTGAAAGTTTATGTCTAATCAGAACTTCAATATAATGAATAGACTTGGTTTTAGGTTTCCTCTTCTAGGAGATAAGGAGTCAAGTCTACCTAGTTGCCCTTACTCCTCGGAACACAGCTAATTAACGGGCGGTGCCTGTGGCTCAAAGGAGTAGGGCGCCAGCCCCATAAGCTGAAAGTGGAGGGTTCAAACCCAGTCCTGGTTGAAAAAAAAATCAGGGAACACAGCTAATTTATCACATTGTAGCACTCAGCTAGACCTTCTTTTTAATTAGTTATTGTGTGTGATCATTGGTGCTAATGACCAGCAGGAATCTCCTGGCACTCGGTTATTATGAATAAATGTTGGTGCTGAGCACCATTTCTGTAATAGTTTCTGTCTCTTTGGGAACCATTTCCCTCACATTTTGGGAGATTCATAGATTTTTAAAAATATATATTTATGCATTTAAACCAAAATGCACTTAAAATACTCATCTGTGTAATAATTCACTGCTACTTAATAAAATCAATAAAAATTGAGTATATACTATGAATCCCTGTTTTGGGTTATAACTGTCTTTTTGTACATTTTGTGATGTCTTTTGTGCACCATTACACAGTTCTGGCCTCATGGAGTTTTTTAATTATCTGTGATAATTATTCCCTGTTTGATGTTCAGATTGGACCGTCGGACTCCCTTTATGCGGCCCCTTTGCCTTTTGCCATGTCAGCTTTCTAGCAATGGCACAGTAATCCAATTATGATTTTCCCCCCTATTCTCATGTATAAGAAAGTGGTCTTTAAGGAACAGTGGTGGGAGACCTGACTCTTTAAATGAGTAATAGCGTTGGAGATCTGGGCTTTGTGTGTTCTTGTGAGTAATAGTTATAAACAAAAATGCTCCACCTGCTTTTGGACACATTGCTGACAGAGCTTGAAAAGATTATTTTATTTGTTCTTAGCCAAAAGGCCAAAAAGTGATTAGTTTGAAAAAATTATTGCTTATAAGCGTCTGTGTTCACATTGAATTTTTCCAACTTAACATATATGGCTCCACTTTATTCTTTATGACCTGTGATTTTTTTTTTTT
>NW_003852398.1:20976364-20980307 GCF_000181295.1 Otolemur garnettii | reverse complement strand
CCCCTGCCAAAAAAAAAAAAAATTGCAAAAATAAATAAATCAATAAATAAAAATAAGTCATAGCTGTGTACATTAATGCAATTATGGGGTACAATGTGCTGGTTTTATATACACTTTGAAATACTTTCTTCAAACTATTACCTGTGATTTTAAAGACCATCAGGAATCTCTCTTTCAGTAAGTATAATGTTGCATATTTAGTCTGCCATCTTGAGTCAGATGACCCTCTGTGAGTGGTCGTAAATTCACACAGTTGTGATCATTCTGAGCAAAAAACGTATCTTTTAATGCCATTGAAACTTAGAAGATTTTTTTCTTTTTTATTACAAATTCTCATAGTTATCATGGTTATATAAAATTTCATTGTTTAGATATATACCTCAAACATTTCCATTTCATTGAACATTTAGCATTTAAATGTTATTTACTCATTTATATTTTGCTATGATAAATATCACATCCATGAACTTTTTTTATGGGTACAGGTTTTTTATCTTAAGTATTGTTTCCCAAGGAAGGAATTCTTAGAATCTGAATTATTAGATTTAAGGATATGAACATTTAAAAAACTCTACATAAGAAAATAAGGATAGTAATAACAATACCTTGTTCATAGTGTTATTGTAAGGATGAAATGAGTCAATGTGTAAAGCACTTAGGACAGTGTCTGGCATAGAATCGGTTTGCAGTCACTGCTGGCTGAGGCCTGATAGAATATTCAACTGCTTCCACAGTGGCTCTACCTGTTTACATGCTGGACAGGGCCAGGTAGGCAGCTGCTGAGCACAGAAGCTTTCCAGGAAGTCTGGGGTTTTACTGCAAACAAGTATCTCCCCAGCTGGCCAGTGAAGGTGGCTGCTACCATGTTGGCTGCTCACTAAGAGGGGCTGAGATTTTTCCTCTGAGACTGCTGGAGCCTGAATCATTCTCTGCTCCTACAGTGGCAGGTGAGGGTAGAAGTCGACCCTGGGATCACAGCCATGCCTGGATGCATCACACTGAGAGACTGGGTTTTCTGAATTGCCACTAGGCGGCTGAAATTGAGGTTATGCTCCTACAGCAAGATCTCCATGTCCGTCTCTAAGATAGTGCCCCAATAGCTTGAAAGCAGGAGGAACAGCAGATCTCAGCAATCCAGGCCCTGCGTTAAGAGATGTGGGAAGTTAGAAGAATAATCCAGGCTAGTGCCTGTTCTCAAGGACATCATGATCCTACAGATGGCTCTACAGGGTAGCTCTGCGTGTTGTGGCTCCTCACTCATGTTGCTCCCCATCCTCCTGCTCCCTCCCAGGAGTAGCCAATGACTGACTGATGTGGCCTCTAGGTGTGACTTATGCTTCAGAGCATGATGGGCCACGTAAATCTAATCTAAATCCAATCTGCTTCCCTCTCTCCCACCCACCCTACCTTGCCCCCCAGCATGCCCTGGCTAAATCAGGTGCACTTAAATCTCTCTGGTTGTAGGGAACCTGGTCTAAGACTAGGAAACAGTCAGCCAACTAGACTGTTGTGTCTGTCTAAGGGACGGGGGAGGAGGTTGCTTGCTGGAGGTGTTAACTTTTGAGCTAGGTATATATTTAAAAATAAAATAAGATAATTTTTTTATTCCAGTTTTGGCCAGGGCCAGGCATGAACCCACCACCCTCGGTATATGGGGCTGGCACCCTACTCCTTGAGCCACAGGCGCTGCCCAAAATAAGATAATTTTATATAATGATAAAGGTTATGAAAAAAACTATAATGTGAAGTTTGCAAGCTAAAATAAAATCTTAATGCTTTCCCTCAGTAACTGACTGCCTGAACCCCCTTCTTGGCCAAAGGGATTCCCCTAAAATGGAGTTGCTAGTCATAAGAAAGGAGATCAGACGTGCCTTATCATATCCCCCTGCCTTCTTAGAGATGCCCTTTGTGACTCATTAACAGGCCTAAGGCTATGCAAGACTTACCTGCAGGTTCTCGATATACAAACCATTTGAACCCAGGCATATGTCTAGTAATTTGTCTCGGATTAACAGACTTACCTCAGTATTCCTTTTTGCTGACTCCTGTTCTATTACACAAAGCCTAACTCTTTCAGCCAATTAGCTAAAGAATCTTTAAACCCTGTGGGCCCTTGCTTTGAGATGTCTCACCTTTTGGGGACAAACTAACATATTCCCTCTATGTACTGATTTATGACATTACCTGTAATATCTTTCTTCTTTACCGAACTGTCACCTGACCACAGGAGTCCACTTGCTCAAGGCTTCTTGGATGTGGCTCTGGGTCATGCTCCTCAAATTTAGCTCAAAATAAACTTTAAAAAATTATTTCACAGAATATGCTTCTTTTCTCTTGATAGGTTCTAGGGCAGTGTGATGGGATATAATGGTGTAGGATAAATTATTTTAGCTTGTGGTTCTGCTCAGCATGGTCTACCTAGCTTTCAGCATTGCCTGTATAACTAAGGGTCAGCACTCTGGTACTTTTGCTGGTTCCCTGAATCTATAGCTGAAGTTGGTGTTCATTAAACACGTAGCATTGAACATGTACTGTGTACCACCCATTGTACTGTGCACTAGGATTTAAAATAGAAAGGATTAAGTTGGTTGACCTCTCTACTAATTAACTCACAGGTAAAATGAAGGTAATGAAATCCAGCTGTCTGGGAAAAGTCTGGATCGTACCCCCCCTCCCTTGAAGCTTTTTCAGCTTCTGGTTCATAAAGAGGAAACTTATTTGGTGGCTTTATATTTGTTCTTGTATTACTAGGGAGGAGAAAAGTCTCTGGTGTAAGGCTTTCTATAAAGACTTAACCATTTTATTATGACATAAAGGAGTTATCCTGTTTTGTCCAAGTCATCCTGCCGATTACCTACACATTAGAAGAGGGAATTGAAAACTGCAGAACTTTATGCTGTTTTCCCTTCTAGGACTGCAAGGCCCACAGCAAGTCTATGAGAAGTATTTCAAAACAAGTTTCACAGTGTTTGATTTGATGAATAATAAGCCCAGAGCTCTGAAATATATAGACTATAGAATTCAATAAAATGTGTTTTTTTTTTTTTTTTTGCAAAAGCAGCTGCAAGAAAAACAAAACAAAATACCGCACCAGACAACAGTAGTCTCAAACAGCTAAAAATCCATCCCAAGTGGAAGAAGAGGAAATCAATAAACACTTTGCGAGAATTAAAATCCTCTCCTCCCAGAGGATAGAAAAGGATAGTTGTTGTGAGCTCAAGGTGGCAGTTCAAAAATTGTATTTGCTCTAAAATTAATTTTTAAAAGAAGTTAAATCATAGGTAATTGACAGGTTAAATGGCTGAGCCTCACAAAGAATAATCAAAATACTTTTTTCTGCTCGTTGTCTCTCACCCCCTTTGCTCACGTGAGGATAAGTAAATGCGCTCTCTCTCTCTGTTTCTTTGTATCAGTAATTCTTCCTAGTCTCCGGGGTGTAATCAGGCAGGTCCTATAGCCTATCTTCAAGCTCATAGGTTATAAAAAGTCCAGAACTTTTTAATTTCCTAAGACGTCTCAGTTCAGTAATTAATATTCTTGTCCCACACAATAGGAAGGGCTTCAAATCTCAGTTTCCTTTTTTTCTTTCCCCAGCTCTGGCCTCTGCTGATGTCTATAATTTTCTACCTTTTTATTTATCTTTCTATTCCTTGCTTTTTCCCTAGCTACCTAGTCTGGGAGAGATAGGATAGGGGAGCAGGGAGGAGTAGAAGGGATCAGACTAGGCCATCCCCAAATATGCCTTTTTGGCATAAGGATTGTTTTGAGCTGAGGGCAGCTGAGAACCAACAGATGTAGGAGGAGGACGCTGCTCTTCCCCCATCTGCCTAGAAGCAGGGCATCAATTTCCCACCTTGAGAAAGGCATTCACATTGTACCAGAATGAAAAGAGAGACTCTTTTCATTGAAGACAGAAAGTCAACACTAAGATGAGTTTTCATAA
>NW_003852398.1:20937201-20976040 GCF_000181295.1 Otolemur garnettii | reverse complement strand
TTTTTCCCCCTAAAGTAGAAAAGGTCAAGAAAGGATTTAGAGGACTGGCATTGGTTTCTTTTTTACTTGTACCATTGACAAGTATTTTAAGCTGACTTGTACTTGGGCTCAGGGTACAATCACAGATAACTCCTTTTCTTGGGGAGCCAGTGGTAGGTTCTTAAGAGGCCCCATAGGATAAGATAATTTTCCACACTCCCTGCACAGTGGGTGATGCTTTTCCATCTACTGGCCTTTTGTCTCTTCTCTATAACTCCCAGGAAGTACTCGATATCTTCTCCCTGACCCTCCACCCCCAGGCAGTCTGGGTAGGTCATGTCTAACAGTAGGAGATACTGTGGATGGATGGCCAGATCCCAATACAGTAGAGTCTCTCTCTGCCCCACTGCCTCAGGTCACGTTTCTCAGTCAGATATTGGTCCATGATTTCTCCAGTTTCCGGAGAGACTAGTGTCAATCTCTCTTGGTATACAGCTAGGTGATAAGGGGAAATAGGGAGAATTAAAAACCTCATAGATTTGTGATCACTTTTCATAAAAATACTTTCTCCAGTCTCCCACCTTTCCAGCTAAAACTTTATCCATAACATAAGAAGCTTAGGGTTAAAGAGAGGGTGAAGATGGCTCTCTTCTAAATCCAGGTCTGATGGTCAGAATTGCTGTTACAGAACTCATCTCCCTGATAGCAACAGGAATGAGAGGGCCCCGAAATATGAGCAGCCAGGTGGATGCAATTATCATAATGAGTGACAAGGTCAGAGTAGCAGCAGAGAGGGCCTGACCCTCTGAGTTGTGATCTGCTTAATGAAACCGAGTCCCTGCAGGTAGTATAGGTAGGCTGCTGGCAAGTGTACTACTTGGCAAGTAAGGGTATCATGAAAAGGAACTTCAGGGGGCTCAGGACAGTTCCTCCAATAAAAAGTCTTGGTCATTGGACCATTTTTACAACTAATTCAGTTTTTTTAATTCAGAACCGATTGATTGAACAGAAGTCTAGTTACCTGGGAGGAAAAACCCTACAGCACTGTGGCAAGTTTGCACCTTAATGATTTTCCCCATACTTCCCCAGTGAGGTATATGGCCATTTACTCTGGTAATTATGTACTGCCAAAAGGGAAAGACCAACCTTTTGAGACTGTTGGATATAAGTTTCAACTTGACATTGATGTCTGGAAACTTGGTACTTAGATTGATACCTGCAGATTAGAGTGGAGGAATATGAGATCCAGGTAATAAATAGAGTCCTGGCCAAGGTCCAGTTCACAGTGTCTAGGTGGATAATAGACCCACCTGGCAGTCATTGTCCCTCTCCCTGAGTGTAAAATTGGGATTTTATGCTGAGTAGCTGCCATAAGCCCTACATGGGTTTCTTAGCTCATGGGGTAAGGGCTGTCCTAATGCAGAAGGCTAAGTGAAAGCTCTCAGACTGGAAGCCCATTCTCACCCCTGGATAAAAATAGGACAAATTCCAATGACTAAAATTATTGCCACAGTAAAGCACTTAAATGATACAGGGGTGGCAGTCCTCATAACTTCAATTAATTTACCAGTCTGACCTCTAGAGAAACCTGATGTGTCCTGGAGGATGAAAAATGATCTTTAGAAAACCAGCCAGGTAGAAGCCCCAAGTGTGGCTGCTGTTCCAGACGCAGTATCTTTGTTAGAACAGATTAACATGACCTCAGGAACATGGCAGGTGACCACTGATTTGGCAAGCATATTCTTTTCTGTTCCAATCAGAAAAGAGAATCAGAAACAGTTTATAGTCCTATGTGCACATTTATAATTTTGTCTGAGAGCTTTGTTATCTTTCTTGCTCTCTGAAGAGATCTGGACCACTTGGTCATTAGATAGAACATCACATTGATGTACTGAATGCATGAATTTTATTATGCTAATTAGGCCCAACAAACAAGGAGTGGCTAGCGTGCTGGAGACTTTGGTAAAACATATGCTGTCTAGTGGATGGGCAATAAATTGTATGAAGATTCAGGAACATGTGTATCAGTAGAACACTTAGGGTCTGGTCCAGGCCATGCTTATCAAAGTAAAAGAGAAATGATATATTTTATACTTCCCACCAATAAAGAAAACACAATGTCTCGTAGGCCTTTTTTGTATTCCCACACCTGAGGATATTGCTCTAGTCCTTATATCAAATCATGCAAAGGTCTTGCTGGGGCCTAGAGCAGAAAGGGCTCTGTAGCAGGTCGAGGCTGTGGTGCTATTTATCTACTAGGGTCCTTAACAGGAACCGTGCTATTTATGCCATATAACCTTGAAGATCTCACAGTATTACAGGTATCAGTGGTAGAAAAAGACTTCGTGTGGAGCTTATGTCAAGTCTCAGGGGAGAAGCATAACACAGTTATTTTATAGTTCTAGATCAAGAATGATATGCTTTTATACAGCTCTGGAAAAACAGCAACTGCTGGGGCCGGGTGCAGTGGCTCACGCCTGTAATCCCAGCACTCTGGGAGGCTGAGGTGGGTAGATTGCCTGAGCTCACAGGTTCAAGACCAGCCTGAGCCAGAGCCAGACCCCATCTCTGAAAAGATCCAGGCATTGTGGAAGGTGCCTGTAGTCCCAGTTACTAGGGAGGCTGAGGCAAGAGAATCACCAAAGCCCAAGATTTTGAGTTTGCTGTGAGCTATGGCTCCATGGCACTCTACCAAGGGCAATAAAGTAAAACTCTGTCTCAAATAAAAAAGACAAAAACCCCACAAAAAACAGCACCTGCCCTTCCTAGTAGAGAGGCAGCACCATGGTAATCAGGATACCACGTGTCTGGAATTGCCCAACTTTAGCTGCCATACTCACCGAGTAATAAAGTAGGTGAGCCCAGAAATGCACTGTGAGAAGAAACTGAGATGTTTGGGTTTGGGTACAAGTAGTAGAGGGTACAAGCAAAGTGTGTAAATAGGCAGTGCAGACACCTATGTCGTCTCCTATGGTTGTACAAGGGTCCCTCCCTGGGCATCTATGTAGGACCTCTGGCTTTCTGAGCTGTCCTTTAGGACAAAATGAAACAAGAGAAAGAAAGTCAAATTTAATTTATAGATGTATTGACCTGGGATTTGAGGGCAAACTGAAAACAATGACAGCTGCAGTACAATCTTGAGATTGGCACGGAAAGGTGGTAACAAAGAATAATCCTCTCAATGGGCAGAGCTCTGGGCAGCTCATCTAACTGACCATTGTGTATATAAGGAGAAGTGGCACATGTTAAAATATATGTGGACTTATGGTCAGTAATAGATGGCCTGACCTTGAATGAAGGGGGCCACATAATTTTCTTGCTATCTGTCTTTATCTCCCCCTTATTTCTTGTTTGCTCTTTTTCCTGTTTATTAGTGAGCACTTGGGGCATATAAGCACTCGTTATGTATTCAAATATTTATTTGTGCCTGCTCCAGGCCAACACCTAGGCATTATTCTACATGCTGAGAAGAACCCGAAAATAAATTGGAAATTATTATCATTTTAAAAATCCTTTTTCTTATCTTTTCTTACATTTCTTGCATTTACCATCCAGTTCCTACATACCTGATACTGTACTCAGTGCTTTATAGGTACATAATCTCTTTTAATCTTCAGAAAACCCCCATGAAGAAGACTGGTGGTGCTCTGAGATGAACTGACACAGATACTTAAGTAACTTATTCAAACGTTACTGTCAATACCACGACACCTATGGTGTATCTTGCAAGGGTACATGCCAAAATCCCTTAAGTGTAGAGTATAAATGTCTTAACACAATAATTAAGTGAGGGGAAGGCTATGTTAACTAGTTTGATGTAAGCATTCCAAATTGCATATAAAATCAGCACATTGTACCCCATAAATGCATTAATGTATACATGATTTGTGTATTTATGACTTAATAAAAATAAAAAAGGGGGGAAATTAAGTGGCTTGCTGGTATTGAACCCAGGCAGATGCTTTGCTTTGACCAAAGATTCAATGCTAATATATCCTGAGATTTAACACATGAAATGAGATCAGTCATTAATACCATTAACATAAACAAATTCTATTTTCTGACTTATATTCTTTTTATTTATTTTAATGTTAATGTAAATTGCCTTAAATTGCTTTGAATCTCCATTGTGCTGAAGGGTCATGACCCAGAAGTATCCTTCACTGGGCATTCATTACCTCCACCTTGTGAGATAGATCCTCTTTGAGCATTATAACCTGAGCTTTTCTAGTTCTTTACGAGAAAGTCTTTTTTTTTTTTTTTTACTTATTTTCTTAAAGAAGGTTTCTTGCAACAAGTTCCTGGGACTGTAGCAGTCACTCACATAGTTGTGTCATTGATACATAGAAAGGCTAAATTGCTTGCCCAAGGTAATTCTTCCTGCTGGTGGTGATGTCAGTGCTCCATCTATAAATCTAGCTCTGTAACCCTTAGCTCTAACCACTGGATCAAAGTGGAGACACGTACAAATAGCTTTAAAATCAGGAGATATGTACAAACAGCTTTATTATGGCAAGTGCGTGGTGCTGTGTGTATTTAAGCCACCAACCATAAGATCTGTAAACTTGCTGTGTGACCTCGGTAACTGCTTGTTGATGGTGGTAATTGGCATTTTTGCTTAGTTTTATTTTCTTACTTTGTATTTTTTAAAATTCATTTTAATGCAGATGTCATTGTTGGTAATAATATAATATTGGGCAACTTCAAAAGAACAGCACTGGTATTAGGAAGTGAACAAAACTTCTATTTAGTGAATGTGCCTTAAATCAGTCCTGTGATGTCTTCCTTATGACATAAATTGCAGGATGGATGTTGTTTCTCTAAGTGACAAGTAGTTATGAGACTTTACTTAAGACTAACCGATTTTGAATAATTTGTTGAGGGCCACAAAAATTTCTTATAAATGGGCATACTTTAAAAGATGACCTCATAACATGGGCAAGGTAGGTAACCTTAGCAATTAGACAAAGAAATAACAAATCCATAGTTCGTAGTATAAAATCTCCTTTTGTTCAGGAATAGGCCAAGAGCTGCAGAAAGTCATAAAAGGTCTCTGAGGATGTATGTCATGCAGTCTTGGCCATTTGTTTTCTTCCTTATTTAAATTCTCAGTTACTTATACAGCAAAGGTAAGGGTGAGATGAGTGAGTGCTTTGCTTCAGGAACAAAATGTAAGGGGGTGCCAAAAAACTGAAGAATCAAGATGCATGATGTTTTACTGCAATATTTAAAAAGAATAAAAATCAGGGCTAAAAACCCTTGATAAGCAAAATATCAACATTTTAAATAAAGTTAAGATTTGACTTTGACTTGCCTGACTCACCTCTGCCTCTTACTAGTCCTGTCTACTTACCTGAATACTTCCTGTATTCTCCTACACTGTAAAGCTGCAGAGGGAAGAAACACCACTATTCTTTCACCATGGTATCTGCAAGAGCTGGCATACTGGACATGCTCAGTACATCTTTTGTTCCATGAATGAATGAAAATTTATTTTAACCGGGTGATTGGGCTGTGAATCTAGAGACAGGCCATCCATGCCAAGTACTCACTGTGTGGCCTTAATTAAATCAGTTCTCTGCCAGCCTTATCATGAAAAGAGGGCATTAAACACTATGAGTCTTGTGGTTCTTCCCAGCCTTATATTTTAAGATTCATACCTGTTATTATAGAACCTGTGATCAGAGAGCCTCTTCCATCCAACCATCTAGTAGAATTTATCACGTAACAGCCTGGTTCAATGGACTAAATGCTGGAGAAAGGATGATCAGAAGCTAGGTCCCTGACCCTGTGGAGCTCACAGTGCAGCAGGAGGGCAAACACATGGGCATTCCTGGGGAAAATAATTAGAATTGTTTAATAGATTCCAAAAGAAATGTTAAAGAGACATCCTTAAGTCTTTCAGGGGCATTCTTCATTTTCACAGAGGATTTGAGTGGAGAGAAAAGAATAAGGGGGAATTTGTCAGCTGGAGGAGGAAGGGTGGGGGCTTTTCAGCCTAGGGCAGAGCATGTGCATGACTAAATGTGTTTTTATTCCCCTTTCTCAGAGACTAGCATATGGAAGGGAATGGATGCTAAGAATAGAAAGGGGCCTTTTAAAATTAAACTTTAGAGTGAGAGAGATTTTCTTTTTAGTATAGTAAGTAAAGAAGTTATACTACCAGGTGTTGATCTTTGTACTGCAAAGTTTTGATGGTCTTTAAAATAATGTATACTGAGGTCAGACACTCCCCTCCCCCGCCCCACCCACACACACTCACACGCTTCTCTTGGGTATCTCTTTGCCTTTCTTTGTCTGCTTTCATCATTTCAACACTCTTCTCATCCTACCTGAGAGAATAATGATCCCCTCTTGGCTAGAGGTAAGACATAAGAAGAAACAGGACCTGGACAAAGTCAAGGTCTATAGGGTATTTGTGTGTGATGTGTGCTACATACCTGGCAGAGTGCCACAAGAGAGTATGGTTTGCATGGTTAGTGGTGAATATGTCAGAATAAATGAATTTAGCCACAATGGAAGGAATGTTGTTATTGTTGGGGGGGGGGGCAGGGAACAGGTCATAAGAATTGATCTGATTGACTCAAATTGCCAGAAAGTATGAGCTGGGATAATCATATAAATGCTTAGGTTAGACAGAGAAGAATAATAAACATGTTCCTTTATATTGGAGACATTCCCTTGGTAGTGATTACATTTTATGATGTATAAGTCATTTTATTGACTGCCTTAATACCATATATCAACAGACAACCCTTGTAGCAGCACCCAGGGATGAGATGCCAAAATCAGAAAAATAAATGAGGAAGAGGGGACTCAGATGCTGTCAAATTGAGTTGTTAACAACTGTGATCCAGGTCGACCCTTCATATAGTGGTTGATTAGCTTGCAAATCAGCATCTCAGTCAGGAAAACTGAGTCCCAGAACAAAAAGAAACCTCCTTCCAGGGCTTCTAGACTGAAACCTCTGTTTCAGGATGGCCCTTTGGGGAGCTCCTTGCTATGGAGAGAGCTGATGCTGGGGTGCCAATAAGGTCCGAATGCAATTAGAGTCTCCACTGTCGGGCAGTCATTTGGGAACATCTTTGCTTTGTCAGAGAGTGTTTGAGGTTGATGAGTTCTGGTGATTGTGACCTAAAGCTTCACAGGCCAAAAGGGAAGACAACAGAACCTGTTCAGTCCTTGTCTCCCTCCTCTTGGTTTCACAAAGGAAATAGCCTTTGCTAAAGGTCAGGTGACATTTGGAATCATCTTCTGATTGCATTCTTCTTCCCACTGGGATCCCATTCTTTAGCTTGGTAACTCAGGTACTGTTGTTTAGATTATCTCCTGGATTTCAGGTATTGTCTTCTTCCTTTTGTCCTGTCCTGGGAAAGAATTTTCCAGCAATGACATTGAGGCTGGCTCTGTGCCGGGTAAACAAATCCTGACTAAAAATAGCCTGTCCACCCAGATGCAAATTTATTGGCTCAAATACAAAGAAACATTGAATATGATATACTTTTTCCTCTTATCATGAGCTGAAAATTGTAATCTAAATCAAGAAGGATAAGGAGGCTTTATCAATGGGCCAACTGTGATCAGTTGCTGCTTGGAGTGCTGTATTGAGAAAGGTACTATGGTTCCTTTTTAGTTCAGTGAGAAGAAATTCAGTGATCAATCAGGCTTGTCTGATGACTGTGGGCATGGGACCTACAGGCACATGTGCCAGGAATTTGCATCATCTCGATCTTACACTCTATCTCTCTTCTGTTATCTTAAGAGCTCTTTTTATATCCTTTAAACCTAGCCTCCCAAGTTTCATGTGTTGCCATCCTATGTGATTCAGTGCACTCTTGAATCACATTGTCTTTTCCCTGCTGGGAATTCTATAATCTGTACCCCTCATTGATTTTTTTTTATATGCTTAGTCCTTATGGTAGCAGTCAAAAGATTATTAATCTTAAAGCAGAGTACACTTCTGACTTACCAATTTGAAAAACATGGTGAAAATTGTATTAGCCAGTGTTAGTGACAACATAGCATACAGTGGGCCCTCTATACAGTCGTAGTGGAAATGCAGTATAGCTGCTGCTTTTTCTTGCTCTTCAATATGCTAGATACTTTACATATTTTACTTTATTAATTTCTTATGTCAGATGAAGAAATTGAGGCTGAAAAAAGCAGGACTTCCAATCCTAGTGATAAATGTGAAGTAGTTCATCTGAAAAGTTCCTATCCCCTAAAACTGCTGGTGTTTAAAGTATAATAACACTTAATATACTTAAGTATAATACTTAATACTTAAGTGCATTGCTGCACTGGCACGAATGTAAGGGAAATACTTAGGAGCCAGAAGTGGAGAGGATACAGCAACAGAGATTGTCAAGCAGAAGCATTGGCTGCCTTGAGTTAGAGCTGGAGGTGAGCATTTCTTCTCTTGGTAACTATTGGGACTTAGACTTTAGTATCTATTGGAGGAAGGAGACAAGATACGCTCTAGGCAAGGTGTAGAATCTAACATTCTAAATAAAGTTGGATTTCAGTGAATAAATAGATGAGGAAAAATGTCCCACATTTGTCACCTTGAGTCAACAAGGTATTTTTCCCACTTTCAGCACTGGCTGAAAAATAAAACGAAGAAAAAATGGTCTAAATAGGTATCCTAATCACTGTCCTCTCTGTTCTGAATGGGGATTTCCAAATGATCTAGGAATTCATAAACCATGTGGCGCGGGTAGTAATAGTTTAGAGATAACCATCAGGAGCCATTGCAAAACTTCTTTCAAGGGACACATTCAAAATCTAGGCTAACCCCCAAATATGAAGTATTGTATGTAATTATATATATTTAAATTTACTACAAACTATGAAGTAAATGATGAAAAAGAAAACCCCAAATGAGAAATAGCAAAAACTCAAATGGAAAATCCAGATCTGAAAGTAGCTTAAACAATAGGTTTATCAAATAAGGACTATAAAACAGACATGTTATGAGAAAGAAAATGATAGTAGTCTTAATAAATGCAGAAAAAGCATTAGATAAATTTCAATATCTATTCATGAGCAAATCTTAGCAAAACAGGGATGAATTAGGGAATATCTTGAACTGATAAAGGGAATACAATAAATATATTTAATAGTACAATGTTGAACTCTTTCCTTCTGAGATTGGGAATAAGATAGGGATATCTTTCATCTCTGGTTCTCTTAAAAAATGTATTGCAGAAACTAGCAATGTATTGCAGCAGCTATACTGCATTTCCACTACTAGTGTACAGAGTGCCCATTCTATGCTATGTCATCACTAGCAGAAACTAGCTAGTGAAATCTCAGATAAAAATAACAAAAGTGTAAAGATTAGATTTCATTATTTGTAAGGGATATAGTTATGTATATGGAAAATAGAAAAGAATCTACAGGTGATTTATTAGATATATTAAATATACAAAGTAATTAGACATAAGGTTAACAGCTAAAAATCAATTGAATTTATATAATATAAATCAGCAACAATTAGGAAATGAAATAAATATACCATTTAAAATAGCATAAAAGTCATATACCTAGGCTTAAATCTAACCGAAGTGCAAGTCCTTTGTTTGGAAAGATATAAAATAATATTGAGAGAACATATAAATAAACAGAAATATACCATGTTCATGAATTGGAAGACTCAATTTGTAAAGATGTCAATACTCTTCAAATTGATATACCCAAACTAAACATTTTCAATAAAAATATTAACAGTTTTAATGTCTGTGTGTGTATGTAATTTGAAACAAGTAGAAAATCAGAAAAAGTTGGAGATATATAAAAAGAAACTTTTTCCTTTATATTTGAGGGTAATTTGCTTATCTAATACCTTACCACTACCAAATACTTTAGTATATTTACTACAATGCTACCATCAAAAGAGGAAATTCATACTGACATATAAATATCATATAACCCTTATACCCCATTCAAGTTTTACCATTTATCTAATATCTCTTGTAGAAGATCATCACTTTAGAATTAGATTTCATTATTAGTTATTTGTCTTCGTTCTTCTTCAGTATAAAGCATTTTCTGCTTTCCTTGACTTTCATTACTTTGACACTTTTGAAGATTATAGGTCAGTTTCATATATTTTATAGACTGTCTCCCAGATTGGATTTGTTTGATGTTTCTTCATGACTAGATTTAAACTGTACATGTCTAGAGGAATAAGACAGAAGTGATGCTGGATTCTCACTAAATCCTTTCAAATGATTAGCAATTTCAATTTGTTATCAATGGTTATATTTTTGATCACTTGATTAAGGTGTGTCTGCCAAGTTTCTTCATGTAAATTTACTGTTTTTCCATTTGTAATTAATAAGTATTTTGTGAAAAGGTACTTTGGAACTAAACACCAAGTAGTTTTCTATGTTATCCAATAGGCTATAATCCAGTTCTATCATTGTTTATGTAGATGCTCAAATTGCCCCCAAATTGGCTAGTGGGAGATTGTTCAAATTGACATAATATACCTTTCTCACTCTTTGAGCATTTCCTTGCTTTCTGGCAAAAAAGATGTTCCAGGTCCATCTTGTACATTCCCTGTGCTTTCCCAGGAATGAGCCATATTTCTAAGGAGGCCTGGTTCCTCTTAGTGGAAAATGGAACCAAGGTGTGGGAGCAAGGTGTGTGTGTGTATTCATTTAGTTATATTTATATTTATGTAAAAATCTGAGTTTACGCTGCTACTACCAATTTCAGTCCAAAACTAGAGTTCATTCTAGATTTGTTCCTTTGAGTATGTGCAATTTCCTTATCTGAAAAGCCTGGCTTTAATTATCTTTAAATTGGTGATATACAGGGCTACTTACTAAGTAGTATATAAACACATGTATTCTTCTTGTCTACTGAACAAGCCCAAGAGAAATTAATATTCTAATATTAATATGGGCATCTTCCTTCTAGCTCTTGGTTCATTTTTATAGTAGGGATCAAATTTTAACATGAGGTTTGGAGGGGTCAGATATCTAAATCCTACTGTAAACTAATGAGAATCCAGAAAGAGATCTTATATAAATAGATATTTGGTTTATGACAAAAGTAGCACTGCAAAGCACTATGGAAAATGGTGGGTTTTAGTACATGATTTTGAATCAGTTAGATATCCTTAACAAAAATGAATCTTAACTCTTTTTTTTTTCTTTCAGAGATAGGGTCTCACTTTATCACCCTTGGTAGAGTGCCGTGGAGTCACACCGCTCACAGCAACCTCCAACTCCTGGGCTTAGGTGATTCTCTTGCCTCAGCCTCCCAAGTAGCTGGGACTACAGGCGCTCGCCAGAAAAACTTGCTATTTTTTTTGTTGCGGTTTGGCAGGGTGGGAGTTTGAACCCGCCACCTTTGGTTTATGGGGCTGGTGCCCTGCTCACTGAGCCAGAGGTGCCACCCATGACCATATACACCTAAATTTCAGTCAACCTTATATCAGATTGTAGAAGGTAATTTCTTTATGACCTTACCATAAAATGAGTTTGTTTAAATATTATATTTGAAGTGAGTTTCTTGTAGACAGCATATATTTGAGTCATGTTTCTTAATCCCCTCTGCCAATCTCTTCTTTTAATTGGTGTATTTAGACCATTTACTTTAAATGTAATTACTCAAATGTTGGGACTTAAATAGGGTTTTTTATTTTTTTGTTTCTCTTTATTGTCTTTGTGTCTTTATTTTCTTTTTCCTGCCTTCTCATAGGTTGGTTACTTGAACATATTTTTGGAATTCCATTGTGTCTGTCTGTAGTGTTTTTGAGTATATTTCTTTGTAAGTTTTGTAAGCTTTGTCTAGCTATTACTATATATATGTAGTTATATATATATAGTTATCTCTCTCTCTCTCTTTTTTTTTTCAGGGTAACAGGGAGAGATTTAATTTAGGAAGAACAAAGAGAAAGTTTAGAACATTCCTTTTCTCATTCACAAGAGAGATATACTTCCAAAGAGAATTGGAAGGGGAAGGGGTAGGGGTAGGTCTTGCTCATGAAGGAGAAAAGGTGAGAGAGACCTATCTCGATATATAATATCCCAGTATATTGGTATCACCATTTTATTGATTTGAGTATAGAAGTCTTATCTCCTTTTATGTCTTTTTACCATCCCTGTTTACAATTGTCTTAAATATTTCCTCTATATACATTTAGAACTACATGAGACAGTGTTATAATTTTTGTTTCAAGTATCAAACATAATTTAGAACACTCAAAAGGATAAATAAAGTCCATTGCATTTGCTTCTATTTTTGTTCACTGTGTTCTTTATTCCCTCTGGATATTCCCAAGTTTCTGTTTTAATTGTTACTTTTCTGTTTAGAGTACTTATTTTAGATGCTTTTGGGAGGTAGGTTATTGGCAACAAATTCTATTAGTTTTCCTTCATATGAGAATGTCTTGATTTTTCTTTAATTCCTAAAGGATATTTTTACTAGATATAGGATTCTAGATTGCCAGTTCTGTTCTTTTAGCATTCTAAAATGTGTTACTTCCTCCAGACTTCATTGCTCGGGATTATATATCTGCTATAATTCAGGTTATTTGTTTCCTCTAGGAAAAGTATCATTTCTCTCTCATTGTTTTCAAAGTTTTTTCTCTGTCTTGAGTTTTCATAAAATTGACTATGATGTGTCTTGGTGTGGAATTCTTTAGGTGTAGCCTACTTAGGTTTTGCTCAAATTCTTTAATTTGTAGGTTTATGTCTTTTGCCAATGTGGAAAGCTTTTAATCATTATTTTTGGAGTTCTTGTCTAGCCACCTACTTTTTCTCTTTTCCTTTCAGGACTCTGATAATGTGAGTGTCTTATTTTTTGTCACAGTCCCACAGGTATTTGAGGTTTTGTTCACTTTTTAAAAGTCTATTTTCTCTCTTGTTCAGATTGCATAATTTCTATTGTTCTATCTTACAAGTTACTGATTCTTAACTTCCATCCCTGCTGTTATGCTGTTGAGCCCACCCACTGAGTTTTTAAATTTAAGTTGTTGAATTTTTCAGTTCTAAAATTTCCATTTGGTTCCTCCTGACACCTTCTATTTCTTTCCTGTGACTTTCTATGTCTTTGCTAAAATTTTTTCATTTGTTTCAGAATATCTGTAATTGCTTATTTAAGCATTTTTTATATCTACATTTTTTAAAAAAAAATTTCAGATTAACATGAAAGTACAAATCTTTGTCAGATAATTGTAACATCTTTATTATCTTGGTTTTGGCATTGGTTGATCATTTTTTTTGTCATTCATTTTAAGATCTTACTGGTTATTGGATGATGAATGACTTTTGATCAAAACCTGGACATTTAGGGTATATATTAAGAGATTCTGAACCTTATTTAAACCTTCAGTTTTAGCTGTTTTTTGTTTTCCTGACATTTCTCTGGCAGGAAGAAAGGGGCATTGCTTTGTATCTTTGTTGACACCTGAAGGGGTAGTTTCTTATTAGTTCTCACTGAGGACGATCTTTCCAGCTCTCTACTATACATGATATATCTATTGGTATCTTTTTATCTGAGGAGGGGTAGGGGTGCCTTGTTTCTGCTCCCTACATGGCTTCTACTGACACCATAGGGAAGTACCTTTTACCCTCTGGGCAGTGGTAAAAGTCTTGAGTTTCCATTAAGCTCCACACTGTTGTTAATATTGTGAATTGGGGGAATCCAGGCTACCTGTGTGGTTTCCACTGACACGGCTCATTGAGGATGAAAGTTCTGGATCTCTACTTGTTCTTCCTTTATGCCACACTAGTGAGGGAGTGAGTTGGGGTGCCTTTTTATGATCTGGCAGACTTGGAAGTCTAAGTTATTTGCTCACATGGGTAGGGGTGGGGCCAGTTTTTCTATATGTTTGGCTGGAGTAGAGCAATTATCTAAAAGTTTGCTGTCTTGGCGGGTGCAGTGGCTCACACCTGTCATCCTAGCACTCTGGGAAGCCAAGGCAGGTGGATTGCTTGAGTTCAAGGAGTTCAAGACCACCTGAGCAAGAGCAGGACCCCATGTCTAAAAATATCTGGGCATTATGACAGGGAGGCTGAGGCAAGAGTATCACTTGAGCCCAAGAGTTTGAGGGTGCCATGAGCTATGATGTCAGGGCATTCAACCTGGTGTGACAAAGTGAGACTCTGTCTCAAAAAATAAATAAAATATAAAATGAAATCAAAGTTTGCTGTCTTGGTAAGCTGATCCTTTTCTGGCCCTAGGCTGGGGAGATCAGGCTTTTGTTCAGACTTTTTATTATTTTTTGTCTGTGCCTATTGGTATTTCTAGTTTGCTGGCTTTTGCAGCTGAAAGTCTAGCATATATGAGACAATAAAAAACAAAACAAAATAAACAAATAAAAACACTGTGCTATTTCTTGGGTCCTGAGGTCCTGAGAAAATACATCTTCTCTTCAACTTTTAGAGTCTTTTTACATGTTTTTTATATATCACATCCTGAGCCTTTAGTTGTATGTCTGTCTGAGAGGAATAGAAAATATATACCTACTTCATCTTAGAGGAAGCCTGTTCCAATTTTTATGTGGAATAAAAATTTGAAAAAAATAACACTGCAATATAGATAAGGACTCAATATAGTGAAAAAAAATTATGCAAAGGCACTATTGAGGTACTGAAAGTTTAGCTCCAGACCCTTGCAATAAAATGAAGATCACTATAAAGTAAGTCACATGAATATTTTTGTTTCCCATATATATAAAAGTTATGTTGATACTATGTAGTCTACTAAGTGTGCAATAGCATTGTGTCTAAAAAACAATGTAGATAACTTAGTTAAAATATTTTATTGCTAAAAAAATGCTAGCAATCATCTGAGCCTTAGTGAATCATAATCTTTTTGCTGGTGGTGGGTCTTGCCTTGATGTTGATGGCTGCTGACTGATCAGGTGGTGGTTGTGCAAATGAGGGTGGCTGTGACAATTTCATTAAAATAAGACAACAAAAAAGTGTGTTGCATCAATGAGCTTTGTTTCTGAAAGATTTTTCTGCATCATGCAATGCTGTTTGACAGGATTTTATCCATAGTAGAATTTCTTTAAAAATCAGAGTCAACTCTCTCAAAACTTCTACTATTTTATCAGCTAAATTTATATAGTAGTCTACATCTTTCATTGTTATTTCAACAAATTTCATAGCATTTTCAGTAGGGATAGATTTTATCTCAAGAAATGACTTTTACTAGATTGCTGACTGGAGACATTGGACACCTGTCCTCTTTAGAAAAAAGAGCCAAAACCATGAGTAGAAAATCATACTTTGAATAGAATATTAAGGAGAGAACACTAAAGTCCAGAGGAGAGATCTCAGGAAACACCTGGGGTGCAAAAGGAGAAAGAAGTAAGAGGCCAACTCTTCAGAAGTTGGCAGGAGCCCAGAGGGTCTTGGTATTGTAGGGAAAGAGTGAAACAGTTTTCCACTTCACTGCACTATACTGCTGTGATCCCAGACACAGGAAAACTCTATTTACATGAACCCTGACATTAGTTTGGGCTGTATTTGTATACCCACAGGGTGCATTGCACTGGGCTGGCAACTCATGATTGGTCACCTACCCCCAACCCCAGGCCTGAGTGGCTGTGGCAACATTATTGAGAGAGCATGTTTGATTAGGGCTGCATCTTCCCCTGGGAACCACAGCCCCCATGTATCCACATCTTGGGAGTTCCCACTGATATCCCCTGGTGCCTACCCAAAGGGCTGCAATGTTATAGTGTTGGCTGGACATAGGAATGCTTTGGGGTCCATAGTACTCTATCCCACAGGTAGTACTATCCTGTAGGGAAAGTATAGTGCAGTGCACCAAAAAGACAGCCTTGGAGAAAAAGAAAACCAAAGCACACACTTTTCAGAGTCTGAGAGCTCCCTGAGGTGGAGGGCTATGAAAGGTGACTCTTCCCCCAGCAGTGACACATACTCTGCTCTGCCTTACCACAGACAAGAAAACCTCTTTCCACTGGTGAAACAGCCTCTGTGCTCTAAATCATGGGTGGAGAAAAGGACCCCTTCTCCTCCTCTGCACACCAATATAGGCCTCCTCCTCTGCTGCGAGAGGAGGTCAATGTAGGTGAGGCAGAATACCGGCAAGACTGGAACTGTGAGTGGTGGCACTGACAACAATGGTCCCATGGCCTGTGCCCAAAGCTCATGGGCAAAGAGAAGTACCCCTCAAAGCAGTGCTGTGCTGCTGCTGCTGCTGCTGAAAGCAGGAAAGCCTAAGATCTGCATTTTTGAGGCTGTGGGTGGCATCCTCACACTATAGCTACTGCCAACACTGGATGGCACCACTTGGGACCCAGAGGATGATTCTTCCAGTGCTAAGGGAACTCACTCACCCATGTGGCCCACCACTTCCATTATCTGCATCCAAACAAAAACTGCCACTTCCACTTGTGGAGGGCAGGGATAGCAGCCCCCTACTGGAGCTGGCTCTCCCTTCTGGAAGAAACCTATTCTTCCTGGAGGCAAGCTCCTGGCTAAACTACACCTCCATCTTGGAGCATTTCAGCCACAGTTCATAGTGAATCTAGTAGCTCCGCATACAGCATCTAAGCTGCCTGCTTGCACCTCTACTGCATCTGGGCAAGAGTAGAAGCTGGGAATCAGGGCACTTCTGTGCCTTCCAAAGCAGAGACCACTGCTACTGCTGAGAGAGGGAGTTGTAAGTGGTTTGTGTACCCCACAGCTTCTTGCCTCTGCTGACCTCATGAAGAGGGGCCAGCCCTTCCTGTAGCAGGCTCACAATGCATCTGCTATTCTCCTGTCTGAAAATTCCTCTGGACTAGAACATTATCCCACCCTTGACTATCACAAACAGCATCTAAACTCAGGGAGACTTGAGAGAAAATTTGCGAGTCTGGTTTCCACAAGACTCAAGCACATCATTTAGGGATCTGGGGATTACCTAACCTGGCCCACCATTGTTGGTACCTTAACACTTTTCCAGTGGTCTGAGGTCCAACCAACCCAAATTTCCAGCAACACCACAGTGGGTACTTAACATGCAAAAGCCAAAAGGCAGCACATGTCTCCCTCTCTACACTAAGCAACAGAGTTCTTGGGAGAGGAGAGCACATGAATTTCAAAGCTATCTATTTTGAGCTGAGGGAAGAGGTTCCAGATGAGAAAGAACCAGCATAAGAATGCTGGCAATATGAAAAAACAGGCTCTGTCAACACCCTCAAAGGATCACACTAGCTCTCCAGCAATAGATTCCAACCAAAAAGAAACTTTTGAAATGTTGGTTATGCAATCTAAAATGTAGATGGTAAATAAACTCAATGAGATCCATGAGAAAGTTGAAAACCAATCCAAAGGAACCAGAAAAATAATTCAGGACATAAAAAACAAAATTAGAGAAAGAGATGGATAGAAATTTTTAAAAAACATAACAGAACTTTTGGAAATGGAAGAGTCATTTAAGGAATTAAAAAATGTAATAGAAAGTTTTAACTACAGATTAGACTAGGCAGAAGAAAGAATTTTAGAACTTGAAGACAAGGATTTTGAATTAACCAAGTCAGTTAAAAATAAGGAAAAAATCAAGAGAAGTGAAAGAGTTTCCAAGCAACATGGGATTGTGTAAAGCAGTCAAACATAAGAATCATAGGTATCTTTCTGAGAGAGAAGAAAAAAAGAAAAAAGCTTGGAAAACTTATTAGAGAGAATATGGAGGAAAACTTCTCTGGCATTGCTAGATTTAGATATCCAGATGAAGAAACATTGAATTCCTAGAAGACTCATTCCAAATAGAACATCACTGTTAGGTGAAGGCTTACGAGGAGCTTCAGCATGAGTGGAGAAACATTTCTCACATATTGAGTAAGATACGGTGAAGAAAATGTTTATTTATTTTGCTATGAAAGAGAGAGAGAGAAATAGCATGATACTCAAAAGGAAAAAGAGACGGTCCTGGCCCAAAGTCAAAGAGCCTGAGGGATTTTTGAGGGAATTATTAAGGGCAAATAAAGTGCTGTAAGTTGATAACCAAAAGGGCTATGAAGTTGTACGTTTGTTTCTTATTTTCTTTTCTCTCTTTTCTGTGAGTTTATCTTAACAGAGTCCTTGGAATTTCATCTGGCAGGAACTTGGGTTGGGGCTCACACTCCTGCTGTCTATTTAGGGTTCTTCAAGGCTCAAGAAATGGTTGGTCATATCTGACTTCTTGAAATATGGTTAGGCAGATGCAGAAAGTGGGAGGTGTCTGGCAGATGCTGAGTGGCTGCAGCCTTCTTCAGTTTGTTCAATATTTTTCCAGTTCTGCAAAATAACCTCATAAAACAAGTTAACCTCCAAAGTGAGCAAGAAAGAAGCAAACTTTGGAGATGTCATACCATTGTGTGCAGGGATGTTTTAATGCTATCCTTTTAATTATCAAAGCACATAGTCATTATATTGGCCAAAGTCAAAGTGAAGGAATAAATCCTACAAGCTGTGAGATGAAAACATCAAGCAACTTACAAAGGAAAATGCATCAGACTAATGGCAGAATTCTCAATGGAAACCTTACAACCCAGAAGGGATTAGGGCCCTGTCTTTATTTTTCTTAAACAGAATAGCATCAGCTAAGAATTCAGTGTCCTGCAAAATGAAGTTTTATAAATGAAGGAGAAATAAATCTTTCTTAGAGAAGTAAACACGAAGTGAATTTCTAACCTTTAGATTTGCCCTGCTACAAATATTCAAAAGTACTCTACATACTGAAAAGAATGGTCAATACTCACCAGTATAAAAATACTTAAAAAATAAAAAGACTCACAGCTCTTATAAAACAGTAATGCAAGAGAGAGTACAAAGCAGCTGGTAACAATCAACATGTTGAATGGAACATTTTATTACCAATATTAACATTAAACGTAAAGGTTTAAATGGCCCACTTAAAAGATACAGACTGGTGGATTGGATAAATAAAAAACCACAACCCAAATATCTTCTGTCTCCAAGAAACCAATTTAACTTATAAAGAGTCTCATAAACTCAAGGTAAATGGGTAGAAAAAAATAATCTATGCAAATTAAAACCTAAGTGAGCAGAAGTAGCTATTCTTATATCAGATAAAATATATGTTAAACCAATAACAGTAAAAAAAAAAAAAGATGGTCATTATATAATGATGAAAGGATTGATTCAACAAGAAGATACAGCAATCTTAAATACATAGCACCAGAGCTCCCAGATTCATAAATTCAACTAGACTTAAGAAATGAAATAAACAGCAACGTAATTATAGTGAAGGATTTAAATATTCCCTTAACATAACTGGATAGATCATTGAGGCAGAAAATCAACACTGTTCTTAAACAGATTCTAGAACAAATGGACCTCACAGAAATTCATAGAACATTCTACCCAAAGTGCAGAAGATATCTTCTTTTCATCAGAACATGAAACATTTTTTTTTTAAAGATAGATCATGTGTTAGGCCACTAAACAAATCTCAGCAAATTAAAAAAAAAATTGGAAACTATATCATGTATCTTCTCAGACCACAGTGGAATAAAACTAGAAATTAATTACAAGAGGAACTTTCAAAGCCATACTGACACATAAATATTAAGCAACCTGCTGTTGATCTTTGAATCGATGATGAGATCAAGATGAAAATAAAAAAAATTTTTGAGTTGAATAAGAGTGACACTAGCTACCAAAATCTTTAGGATATAGAAAAAGCAGTGCTAGGTGAGAAGATCACAGCACTCAATGCCTACATCAAAAAGGTGGAGAGACCTCATACTGACAATCTAAGGTCACTCCTCGCTGAACTAGAAAAGCAAGAACAAATCAAACCCAAAGCTAACAGGAGACAAGAAATAACAATGACCAGAGCAAAACAAAAAGGAAATTGGAACACATACACACAAAGGATTAATGAGACAAAGAGTTAGTTCTTGGAAAGATAAATTAACATATCATAAGCTAGATTAAGCAAATAGGAAGAAGATTCAAGTAAGCTCAATCAGACCTGAAAATGAAGACATTACAGTTGATACCCCAGAAATACAAAAGATCACCTGAGACTACTATGAACACTTTTATATATAGAAACTAGAAAATCTAGAGGTAATGCCATAAATTATTATAAACATGCAAACTCCAAAGCCTGAATTAGGAAGAAACAGAAATCTGAAACTGATCAATAATGAATAGTAAGACTGAATCAATAATAAAAAAAATCTCTGTGAGGATGAGTGAGGAAGAAAGATAACAGAGATCAGGTATAGAGTGACTAGACTGAGGGCACCTGGTGTTAAAGGGACAGACGGCCCCCTCACCCAGCTGGAAGGCCTGCCACAGGCTTTCTGCAAGTGATCAGGGAACAAAGGACCTCTCATCTTACCTCGTAAGAGGGAGCCATGAGGTCCTGGTTCTGCACCTGGGAATTTCTATAACTGAGAAATCCTGCCTGGTGCAAAAAGTGAATGAATTTTCTCTCTGCAGTCCTGAGCCCACAGCCCACCCTCTCCCCTCTCTGGTTGTTTGACAGCGTGCCCCCTGCAGAGGCTGGTGTATTTGGTGAGTTCTCTGAGAGACTCTGCATTGTGTGGGCCTCTGAGCCAAGTGGCCCCCTGCTGTGAGAGGGAACAGTGTTGCTGCAATTCTGACTTGGCATGGGGAGGTGTGGTCTCTTCTAGCTTTCACTCCTGCTAGAGGAGACCTTTCCCAAGCCCTCAGCTTTCCTTTTTGCAACTTGGAGAAAGACAGGCCTAGTCTTGGTGACTGGCATTGGAAAGGTCCAGGAACGAGACGCCCTCCTCTTCAGCCCTGGGTGAAAGCTGCTTTTCATCTAGTCCAAAGCCAGGACTATGGAGGGCAGAAGAAGGACTGCAACTTCTCTGAACTTGTTTGTGTGGTTTGTTCCTCATGCTGCCTGAATGAGTTCAATTGGAACTCCTGGTCAGAACTGCCCACAGATTCTTGTTATCCAGCAGCTAGTGGCTGGGGCTATATGTTCGCTACTTATTTGAGTTTGTTTGTAAAGGGGGGAATTGGTGTGGTGAAGGATGGGAACAGTGAGTCTGTCCATGGATTCCCCTCCAGCTGTCACTAGTGGGGGCGGAGCAGCAGTGTTCAAATCTTTGTGCAGCAAAGTCTCTAGTGAAATACTGTGGCTCCTTTGAACTGAGTAAAGGACAGGCTGATACCAGGACAGAATCAGATTGTGCTACATAAGCAAGCTGGCCCTTGGAAACTCTCTCACTGTAGCCCTGAAAGAGAGCTTTGTCAGGCTTGAGGGGAAGGGCCATAAGCACAAGCTCCAGGTCTTTGACAAAGGGGTGGTTAGCTCCAGTTCCTGGGTCCAGATCCGGTCTCACCCCACTAGTTTTAGTTGCCAAATAGGTCTGTACATTGCTCTCTAAGGGTCTCCAATTTCATTATCTCTCAATAACTATTCAGTGACAACCTAACATTTCGACTAAAAATGTATAATTAATATTTTAAAAAGCTCAAAATACTCCTGGGGAGGAACCAGCAAAAAAATTCTGGCAATATGAAAAATCAGAACAGATCAATTCCTCCAAGAGATTACAAGGGAAATACAGTAGAAAATACTATCCTTAGACAAATTGCTGAAATGTTAGAAATAGAATTCAAAATATGATTGGCAAATAAGATGATTGGAATTGAGAAAGAGAAAATAGAAATTGAAAAAATAACCCAAAAGTTGTCTCAAGAAATTAGTGAATTTAAAGACAAAGTCACCAAGTCTAGGGACATAATGAGAAAAGATATAACAGAGCTTAAGGGATTGAAAGAGCCATTTGAGGAGCTTCAAAATACAGTAGAGACCCTCGATGACAGAGTAGAACATGGAGAAGAATTTCAGAAATTGAAGACAAGACTTTTGAACTATAATACCAATCATTCCAAGAGGCATAAAAAAGGAGAACAAGAACAAAATATGCCCTGAGAGAGACATGGGATTATGCCAAATATCAAGTATTCAAATAGGGATTCTGGAAAGAGAAGATGGTCCTCAAAGCATTTATGATCTACTTCAAGACATCAAGGTGGAGAATATCCCAAGCATTGCAATAGACACAGAAATTCGGATAGTAGATAGTTTCAGAACTCCACCATGACTAAGTCCAAACAAAGTATCTCCTAGACTTTAGGAGATTAATTAACTTTGTAATTAACTTTGCCAAAGTCAATATGAAGGAGAAAATCCTACAAATAGCCAGGTGTGAGAAAAGTCTTACCTATAAAGGGAAAAATATCAGGAAGACTACAGATCTTTCAGCTGAAACTTTTTAAGCCAGAAAAGGATGGTCTTTAACTGGACTTTAACCTTCTTAAACAAAACAATTTTCAGGCCAGAATACTGTATCCCATTAAACTGCATTTCATTTCTGATGGAGAAATCAAGTATTTTGCTGACATCTAGATTTTGAGGAAATTTATCTTAACTAGACCAGCTCTATAGGAAGTACTCAGACCCATTCTTCATAATGACCAGCATGATGGTTCATCACCAAAGTAAACACACCCAGAAATTAAAGAACAAAGCAGAGCTTCCAGGATGGTGCAAGGGATAAAAATAAGCTCTGGACTTCTGAAAAATGAGACAACCAAAACTCTACCATACCTATTGATTCTCTCAGTAAATAGGCATGGCTTGAATTCTCCTTTAAAGAGGCACAGGCTGGCTGACTGGATACAAAAGCTTAAGACCAATATCTGTTGTCTTCAAGAAATACATCTAACCTCTAAAGATAAAATAAGTCTCAGGGTAAAGGAATGGAAAACAATAATTCAGGCAAATGGAAATTAAAAAAAAAAAGCAGGGGTTGCAATCTTATTTGCAGATACCATTGAATTTAAACCAACAAAAATAAGGAAAGACAAGGAGAGGCAGTACATATTGTTTAAGAGAAGTATACAATATGAAGATATTTCAGTAATTAACATATACACACATACAACCTAAATGGCCCTTGATACATAAAATAATCACTAACTGATCTGAACAATATAATATCTTCCTGCACAATAATAATTCAAGATTTTTAACACCCCTTTGACAATACTCAGATCCTCCGAGCAGAAATTAAACAAAGAAAAAATGGAATTAAACATGACCCTAGACAAAAATGGACTTAGCAGATACATCCAGAACATTTTAGCCTAACAAAATGGATCATCCTCCAAAAATGATCATATTTTAGAACATAAGTCTAACCTCAATAAATTCAAAGAATAGAAATTATTCCTTGCATTTTCTCAGACCACAATGAAATAAAAGGTTAACTTAACAACAACAGAAATCTTCATATCCAAAGAAAGTCATGGATACTAAATAAACTTATGCTGAATGATAGTTGCATCAAAGATGAGGTTAAGAAGGAAATTATTAGATTTCTTGAAAAAAGTGATAATGAAGCCAAAAACTATCAAAACCTGTGAGATACTGCAAAGGCAGTCCTAAAAAGCAAATTTATGACAATAGATGCCTTCATCAAGAAAACAGAAAGAGAGCAAGCCAAAAACCTAATAAGCTGTCTTAAGCAACTGGAAAGGAAGAACAATTCAATCTCAAACCCAGCAGAAGAAAAGAAATAACCAAAATTAGAACAGAATTAAATGATATTGAAAACAAAGTAATCATTTGGAAAATAAATGAAAAAAAGTTGGTTCTTTGAAAAGATTAATAAAATTGATAAACTCTTGGCCAGACTAACCAGAAACAGAAAAGTAAGATCTCTAATAACATCAGTCAGAAATCAAAAAGGGGAAATAACAACAGATACCACAGAAATACAAAAGATCTTCAATGATTACTACAAAAAACTCTATGCCCAGAAATATGAAACTGCAGAAGAAATAGACCAATACCTGGAAGCATGCCACTTTCCTAAACTCAACCCAAAAGAATTAGAAATTCTGAATAGATGTTTATCAAGACTGAAATTACATCAGTGGTACAACATCTCCCCCAATAGAAAAGCCCTAGGTCAGATGGTTTCACACAAGAATTCTACTAAAGCTTCAAAGAGGAAGAAGTTCCTATGTAGCAAAACCTATTCCAAAACATAGAGAAGGAATTAATCTTCTCTAACACATTCTATGAAACAAATATCACCCTGTTTCCAAAACCAGGAAAGGACTCAATGAAAAAGAAAACTATAGGCCAATATCATTAATGAATATCAATCTAAAAATATTCAACAAGATCCTAGCAAACAATACAGTGACATATTGAAAAAATGACATATCACAATGAAGTGGGTTTTATCCCAGGGATGCAAGGTTGGTTCAACTTATGCAAAACCTTAAATGTAATTACTACATAAATAAAGTAAAAAACAAAGACCCCATGATACTCTTGTATCATTGATGCAGAAAAGGCTTTTGACAATATCTAGCATCCTTTCTTGATAAAAACACTTAAGAAAATTGGATGGTGGGACATTTCTTAACCTAATAGAGACCATCTACAACAAATCCACAGACAATATCATATTAAATAGAGAAAAACTGAAAGCATTTCCACTCAGATCTGGAGCTAGACAAAGATGCCCATTGTCGTCTCTGATATTCAATATAGTACTAGAAGTCTTAGCCATTGTAATCAGGCAACAGAAAGAGGTGAAGGACAGAGGAGGTGAAATCTTGCTCTTTGTGGGTAATCTCATACCTGGAAAATCCCAGGGACTCAACTACAAAGCTCTTAGAAGTGGTTAAGAATATAGTAGCATCTTGGGATATAAAATCAATGTCCACAAACCAGTAGTCTTCATATATGCTAATAACAATCAAGCTGAGAATAAAATCAAAGACACAATACTTAGCTCTAAAGAAGATGAAATACCTAGGAATATATCTAACAAAGGATGTGAAGGATCTCTATAAAGAGAACTACAAAACACTGAAAAAAGAAAGCAAAAGACATTTAAAAATGGAAAAAACATGGCATGCTCATAGCTGGGAAGAATTAACATTGTTAAAATGTCCATACTACCCAAAGAAATCTGCAGATTTAATGCAATCCCCATTAAAGCACCAATGTCATACTTTGAAGAACTTGAAAAAATAGTGCTTTGTTTCATATGGAACCAGAAAAAAACTGTGAACAGCCAATACAATTCTTAGAAGTAAAAACAAATCTGGAGGCATCACATTACCAGACTTCAGGTTATACTTCAAGTCTATAGTGATCAAAATAGCATGGTACTGGCACAAAGACAGAGGTATAGGTCTATGGACAAGCATAGAGAATCTAGAGACGAACCCAGCCACACACAGTCATCTGATCTTTGATAAACCAAACAAAAGCAAGCACTAGAGAAAAGAATTTCTATTTAATAAATGATGCTGGGAGAACTAGTTAACCACGTGAAGAGGACTTAAACTGGACCCACACCTTTCACCATTGACAATAATTGACTCTCACTGAATAAAAGCTTTAAATTTAAGACATGAAACAATAAAAATTCTAGAAGAGAATACAGAGAAAATGCTTGACAGAATTGGCTTGGAAGAAGATTTTGTGAAGAAAACCCCCTTGGCAATTGCAGCAACACTGAAAGTAAATAAATGGGACATGATCAAGCTAAAAAGTTTCTGCACAGCTAAGGGTGCCACAACTAAAACATACAGACAGCCTTTGGAATGGGAAAAGATATTTGCATGTTATGAAGTTGACAAAGGGCTGATACCTAGAATCTATAGAGAACTCAAGTTAATCAACAAAAGAGCAAAGAACCCCATTAAAAAATGGGCAAGAGACTTAAACAGAAACTTCTCTGAAGAAGACAGATGAATGGCCAAAAACACATGACAAATTGCTCATTGTCTCTAATCATCAAAGAAATGTAAACCAAAACCACTTTGAAATATCACCTAACTCCAGTGAGATTAGCCCATATCACAAAGTTCCAAATCTACAGATATTGGTATGGAAGTAGAGAGAAGGGAACACTTTTACACTAGTGGTGGGACTATAAACTAATACAACATTTATGGAAAGAATTCTTAAAGAACTAAAAGTTGACCTTCCATTTGATCCTGCAATCCCATTACTAAGCATCTACTCAGAAGAACATTCGTACCCACCAGAATGTTTATTGCAGCTCAATTCATAATTGCTGAATTGTGGAAGCAACCTGAGTGCCCATCAACTCATGAATGCATTAGCAAACTGTGGTATATGTATACCAGGTAGTACTATTCAGCCATAAGAAAATATGGAGACTTTATATCTTTTGTATTTACCTGGATCAAGTTGGAATACATTCTTCTTAGTAGTATCACAAGAATGGAAAAACAAGTATCCAATGTACTCAATACTAATATGAAACCAGTATATACACAACTACATGCCCACTTGAAAGAAAAAACACAAATATAGTCTAGCAAGGGTGAGGGAAGAGGGAGGGCAATTTTCGGTTTCTCACCTAATGTGTACAATGTGAGGGTCTTCATTATGACCCCTGGGTGAAGGGCTCAACTATAACTTCAACTTAGAATTGAAAACAATGTAACTTAAACATTTGTGCCCTCATATTAATTAGAAATAAAAAAGGGAAAAAATTAAAATGAATGCAATTAATAAGAAGAATATAATACCATTTGTAACACCTGAAGAAAACATATCTAGAAATACACTAAGGGTGAGAGATCTCTATAAGGAGAACTACAAAACAATGATGAAAGGAATTATAGATAACAAAAATGGGCAAATATCCCATTATCATGAATTGGGAAAATCAATATTATCACTATTATTAAAATATCCATATTCCCCCAAATGACTTACAGATTCAATGTAATTCCCATCAAAATACCAAAGCCATTTTTCAAAAAATTAGAAAAACAATCCTAACTTTCATATGGAATGAAAAAAGAACCTGAACAGCCTAAGTAAAAAGAACAAATCTGGAGGCATCACATTACCCAACTTCAAATTATATGAAAAGGTTATACTAAACCCCAAATCATGCTAGTGGCATAAAAGTAGACACATAGATCAATGAAACAAAATAAAGAACCTAAGCAGACAAAAACATATTCACTACAGATGCCCTATTCAATAAACTGTGTTGGGAAAGTTGGATAGCTATGTGCAGAACAATGAAACTGAATCCCTGTCTCTCACCATATCCAAAAATTAACTCAAGGTGGAATGAAGACTTAAATTGAAGATGTGAAGTAATAAAAATCTAGAAGAAAACTTAAGAAAAACTTTTAGATGTTGGCCAAGGCAAAGAATTTATGACTAAGACCCCTAAAGGGAAATGCAACAAAAGCAAAAATAAATAAATGAGACATAATAAAACTAAAAAGTTTCTGCACAGCCAAAGAAATAATCAACAGAGTAAATAGCCATTCTACAGAATAGGAGAAAATATTCACAAGTATACATCTAACAAAAAACTAATATCAAGAATCTATAAGGAACTCTAATAAACCAGCAAGAAAAAAACCCTCCAAATAACCCCATTAAAAAGTGGGCAAAAGATATTACCAGACATTTTCAAAAGAAGATATATAGATGGACAACAAATACATGAAAAAATGTTTAACACCACTAAATCATCAGGGAAATGCACATTAAAACCACAAGAAGATACCAACTTATTCTGATTCAAATGGCCATTATAAAAAGTAAAAAACAAAAACAAAAACAAAAACCAAACAATAGATGATGGCATGGATGTGGTGAAAATGGAACACTTATATACTGTTGGTGGGAATGTATATTGGTACAACTTCTGTGGAGATCAGCATCAAGATTTCTCAAAGTAAAAAAGTAGATATATCATTTGATTCTGCATCCCACTACTGGGTATTCCCTAGAGGAAAAGAAATCATTGGTATCAAAAAGATATGCTCATATGTTTATTGCAGCACAGTTCATAATTGGACAGATAATGGAATCAACCTAAGTGTTCATCAACTGAGGAGTGGATAAAGAAAATGTACATCTATATCGTGGAATACTACTCAGCCATAAATAATAATGAAATAATGTCTTTTGTAGCAACTTGGGTAGAACTGCAGACTATTATGCTAAGTGAAGTATCTCAGCAATGGAAAAACTAATACAGCATTTACTCACTTATAAGTGGTAGCTAAATGATAATGTCCATACAGGTCACACAGAATGGTATAATGGAATTTGTAGATTGAGAAGGGGTGATGATGGTAGGAGGGAAGTAAGAGATCAACAATTGTGTATTAGATACAATGTTTTAATACATGGGTGATGGATATACTGAAAGCCCTGACTCACCCCTATGCAATTTATCCATGTGACAAAAAACTATTCTACTCTCTAAATCAATTGTAATAATTTTTTTTAAAAGTCTTGTTCTTTGCTTATTTGTAGAACCACTTCCTCATCTGTTCAAGTTTTATCAGAAAATTGAAGCAATTCAGTCACATCTTCAGGCTCCACTTCCCATTCCATTTCTCCTTATGTTTGCAATTACTCCCTTCACTAAAGTCTTGAGCCCTTCAAAGTCAACCATGAAGTCTGGAATCAAGAGTCCTTTTTAGAAAGTTTTCAATTTACTTTCCCCAGATCCATCAGAGAAATCACTGTCTATGGCAGCTACAGCCTTATACACATATTTCTTAAATAATAAGACTTAAAAGTCTAAATTACTCCTTGATCCATGCGCTGTAGAATAAATGTTGTGTTTATTAGCAGGTGTGAAAACAGTACTGACTTTGTATATCTCCATCGGAGTTCTTGGGTGACCAGCTGCATTTTCAAAGAACAGTGAGATTTTGAAAGAAATATTTTTTTGAGCCATAAGTCTCAACAATGGGCTTGAAATATTCAGTAAACCATGCCATAAATGTGTAAGCTGTCATCTTGTTGCTCTAAGAACTCTAGTGTCATTCTTAAGGGTTCTAGAATTTTTGGAATGGTGAATGAGCATTGGTTCCAACTTAAAGTGATCAACTACATTAGTCCCTAACAAAAGAGCCATCCTGTTCTTTGAAGCTTTGAAGCTAGGCTTAATGTTTCTTTTCTGGCTATGAAGGTATTAGATGACATCTTCTCTCAATGGATGTTCATCTGTATTGAAATCTATTGTTTAGCATAGTCACATTTTATCAATGATCGTAGCTAGATCTTCTGAATGACTTGCTGTAGATTCTACATCAGCACCTGCTATTTGACCTTGCTCTTTTATGTTGTGGAGATGGCTTCTTACCTTAAACCTCATGAGCCATCCTCTGCTGGCTTCCAACTTTTATTTTGAGGATTCCTCACCTCTTTCACTCATCATAGAATTGAAGACGGTTAGGAACTTGATTTGGATTGATTAGCTTTTAGCTTAAGGGCATGGTAGCTGGTTTGATCTTCAATCTAGACAAAAATTTCCAAAACTTTCTATGGATCATCAATAAGGCTGTTTCCTTTTCTTATCGTTCATATGTTCACTGGGGAAACACATTTAATTTCCTTCAAGCATTTTGCCTTTTCATTTACAACTTGGCTGTATGGTGCAATAGGCCTAGCTTTTGGCCTATCTTGATTTTCTACATTCCTTTGTCTCTGAACTTCAATCATTTCTAGCTTTTGATTTAAAATGAGCAACATGTGACTCTTTCACTTGAACACTTAAAGGTCATTGTAGGATTATTAGTTAGCCTAATTTTAATATTTTGAAATTGTGTTTTAGGGACTAGGGAGTCCCGAGGAGAAGGAGAGAGAAGGGAATGGTCAGTGAGTAGAGCAGAAAGAAATTACAACATTTACAGATTAAATTCACTGTCTTAGATAAGTGTGGCTTATTGGCACCCTAAAACTATTACAACAGAAACACCAAAAATCATTCATCCCAGATCACCATTGGTATAATAATAATGAAAAATCTTGAAATACTGTGACAATTACTAAAACATAACACAGAGACATTAAGTTGGCACTTGATGTTAGAAAAATGGCACTCATAGACTTGCTGGAAGCAGGATTGCCACAAACTTTCAATTTGTTTGAAAAAAACACAGTATCTGTGAAGCCCGGGAAAGCGAAGTGTAATAAAATGAAGGTTCCTATGTGTGTGGGAATATGAAGGCACACATGCACACATAAGGCCATAGAAAAGCAAAACACACCATTTTTAACTGCTTGTTTCTAGATAATGGTTTAGCTTCTGAATTCTTTAGCTAATTATTATTTTTATAACTGGAAGATGTATAGCAATGATTTCATATCTGTTTAGAAAATTATTTTTTATGGTTCCTAAAACTGGTCTTTCTATTACTTACCCTGCCTACCTTATAGATTGTTACAAAGGTAAATATTTTGTAGGTATTTTAAAGATAGTAAAGTATAAATCTCTAGAGGAATACCAAGTATTATTTTTATAGGGAATAAAAAGACACCGTAGCTGTGTGCTCATTAAGTGCTTCCTTTTCCCATCTTGCTTCATGGTTTTCCTTCAAGCCACTTCTAAATATAAAATGGATAATAGTGTATCCATTTTTCTAAATTATCAAATTGACAGTGAAATGGTTCTTCCCACCATCTTTACACTCTGTAAACAAACCCCTGACCTTTTTGACCTGGAAGCCTATTAGCCTGGTAAATCTGCCTTTAACAGCTTTGTTAGTTAGAGTTAGTTAGAGTAGAAAGCACACCTCTTGGTTTCTGCATTTGGCTCTATAACTCCTGCTGAATAAGGTCTTCACCGTGACATACTTCATTTCTTTTCCTGGATACTGAGTGTTATGATAGGCCATGCATGGAGGAGAAGTGAGCGGCCACGGATAAATCTTTACATTAAAGAGAACCTTTGGAAGGTGATACAATCCCCAATTTCTGTCACCTTAGTCCCCCGTCTATCTGAAATTTGTTTCTGTTATTTAATCTAAGAATTCGTGTAGTGCAAACAGTATAAGGCACCTTAAACGTTTTGTTTAAAAAAAAGTCTTTCCTTTTGTTATGGAAATCAGGATGCAGGATTTAAGAAATCATTGTCTGCAGTCCACCAATGGTGTGAAAGTGTTCCCTTCTCTCCACATCCATGCCAGCATCTGCAGTTTGGGGATTTTTTTGATGTAGGCTAGTCTCACTGGAGTTGAAACACATTTCTTCGTAGTAGAGTATCACAAGAATGGAAAAACAAGTATCCAATGTACTCAATACTAATATGAAACCAATATGTAAATAACTGCGCACCCACACGAAAGAAAAAAGTATATTCTAGTGAGGGGGAGGGGAAAGGAGAGAAAGAGAAAAGAGGAGAAGGGGGGGTGATCGGCATGATCTCTCCTAATGTGCACAATATGAGGGTGTTCAGCACGACCCCTGGGTGAAGGGCTCAACTACAACTTGAACTGTATGTACCTTAGAAATAAAAACAACGTACCCTCCACATTTGTATCCTCATATTAATCTTTGGCTTGCTGAAGCTTATAGCGAACAAGATAGGATAGACCGTTGGTATGCTTTTTTGGATGATAAATCAGAAATAATCAAAACCCAACATGTCAGACACCTGTGCTTCTAGTGCTAAGAGGCAGTTTGAGGGATATCTGGCCCTCTTTCCTCCTTCTTCCCCAGTGAAATCACTGTCATCAGAATCTATAACAAAGATAATTTACTCTTAGAATAAAAAAATGAAATGAAGAACAATATTCTACCTGCCATGGACGAGTTGGGCAGATCCTTCTGTTTGTTTGTTTGGGTAATTTAATTGCCCACATGTGTACAGTTCTTCCTTCCGCATTTGGGCATTGAATAAAGGCCCACTTTTCCAGCTGAGTTAACCAAACCCAAGAAGTCAGTTTCTTACTCTGAATAGTAACAGAGAGGGTCCCTGTGGATTGCTTCATTTTCAAATGCCAACCTGGTAGATTGAAGATCCTGTTACCTGTTGCTTATGTGTAGATCTGGCAACACGCTTCCCTGTTTCCTAGTGTTGAAAAGATGGAGTTACAGACTCCAAACACTTCTTGATGCTAAGGGATCTGAGTTGCCATATGTAAAGCGACAGAGCCTGGGGAAATCTGAGAGGAGGTTTCTGCAGTCTTATTCTCAGTCAGCTGGAAGACAGCCAACTTACATATGCCTTACATTAGTAAAGAAACAGACTTTCAAACATCAGAAGCTCTATTTCCTATGCCATAGGCTTCTGCTAAATGATGTCTCATGCAAATTACAACATTCAACAAGGCCAGTGTAATGGATGCAGGTGTAATTTTGATCATGTTAAGATGGCTAAAGGGACCCATAAATACATAAACTTATTTTGGCAATTGCCACTTTCACCATGGAGTTACAGAAGTGACTTCACACACTTCAGACAAAGAAAATGGTAATCAAAACTGTCACTACTTGAGCTAGTGTGTGTGGCACTCTGACAGAAGCTGTCCTATACAGGTTAGGCTCCATCCAGGCCTTCCCTAAGCAGACCTCCTCCTCTCCTGATTTCCAATCTTAACCATCAGCTGCTGGAGACAAAAATGAAAATGGCCTGCATACCCCAGTGAGGAAGAGAAGAAGAGAATAAAGGGAGAAAGATGGTTGGTACCTTATTCTTCAAAGTGTGGACCCTTTACCAGCAATATTGATATCACCTGAAAGGTTGTCAGACCTACAGACTCTGGGACCCCTCCTCAGAACTACTAAGTCACAATCTGCCTTTCAAACAAGATCCTTGTGTTATGTGTATGCATAACATTTGAGAAGCACTGTCCTAGGAGGAGGGCCTTGGGTCAATGTACTTGCTCATGAGTACATCTTCCCTGTGACTTTACTACACAGTCCCTGCCCTCTACTAATCAGAAACTCATCTCTGCCTCAAATCTGAGTAATTTCATTAGTACTCTCTACTGTTGGGGAGGAATGATGGGGTAGGTAGGGCAAAAACACCGGAAAGCTGCCCACTGCATACGGAAAATGGTGGTTCTAAGAAAATTATTTACTACAATATTTTTTTCAGCATGCTATGTGCATTGTGTCTTTTAACAAGCACAGATAAATATGCACCATTCCACCAACTTTCAAATTCTAGAACTCTGTTTAGAGGGCACATCTCTTAACACTGCATGTTTCTCGGAACACAGTATGGGAGGAGCCAGTCTCAGAGGAATCAAGGTTCTCCTTGGAGTAGTAAACTGAAGTGCTTCATCCCCGTCCCTCCGTCCCCATATGTGATTGTGTTTGTTTAATTGCCTGAACTTTGAATGTGCATATTTTCCAAGGATTGAGACACCAATAGTGAAGAGAACATCTTATGTAAGAGTTAGGAATGAAAGTTAGCACGGGAAGCAAAAATTGCATTTTAGTCAATATTTTCTTTGAAAAAAACCTTTAAAATATTACCACATGGCAGACTGACTCCCCAAGTCCATGCAGCTCGTCTTACCTCCTGCGGTGGCACATTTCATGATATCTTTAGGTAAGTATTAGATCACACATTTAGATGCCATCTAGTTTGAAGCGCATGTGTCCTGAAACACTAGAATTGCACTAGTGTGATGAGATGCCCATACTTTTAGGCATAGGTGGGAACCAGGATGGATGCAGGAATAGCAGCACATTCACTTCTATCCTGAGCTAAGAGCAATGAGGGCATTTAGTGGAACGGCCCATGGAATAATCCATATTACTCCAATAGTTCTGTCTCTTTCTCAGTATATATTATTGAATTCACAGACATTAAATTTGTATTTGCTGCAATGCCTCTGTGTTATGCACATAATTTCAGAGAGGGTTTTTAACCCTTCTCAAAGACTGGATACCTGGATTTAAGGGATTCACTAGACAGCCTTTCAGAAATTTAATGTGGTCCAGACTCTTGTATTTAAAATATTAATGATTTTCGAATTTTAACAACAGTGATGTTCTAGTGAATATAGACCAATGAGCATATGAACCAGAATGCCAATTTATGTTGAGAAATAGAGCCATTGCACAGACGAGAATGCTGGTGTCAGCAGATCTCTGTAATTTTCCAATAGGCAGCCAACATGGGAAGCCAAGTTATATTTCCAGAGGCAATTATAAAATATTCAATGTGAAATGACACTGGACCAAGGTCATTTGCTAAATGATTCTGGTAGATTAAAGAGTTAATTCATTTCCTAAGCAGGTGAGTCATCCTGTTGGCTTGTATTTTGCAGAGTCTGTGCGTTCAGCAGTTGGGGAATTGCATCGACCAATGATAGACCAATCACTTTCACATCCTCCTGAATTCACCTTTCTCCCTCACATTCACAAGGAACTGAATTTATGTGAGTCTCCGGGGAGAGCATAATAGGGTTCAGTGCCCAGCACTATTACTGTTTTTCCTTTGTGTTTCCTTGCTATAAAGAGTGGAGGGCCTTTGCCAACCCACTCAATTTACTTTGTTAGCCAAGTCTGTGAACTAAGCAGGGGAAAATTATAGCTTTAGAGCCACTACCTGATAGACACACTAAGATTTTGGATGATATTTTCTTTTACAAGGCCTCATTTGACAGGATGGAGGATTGAGCAGTTCAATAGGCTCTCTTTCCTGCCCTCCCTTTGAGGGACATACATCAACCCTGTAGCCAAAATGATCCTCAGCTATTGAGATAAAGGAAGCCATTTTCCTTTTACCCCATAAAGCTCACTTCCTTTCTCTTTTTTCCAGAAGCATGGAACATTGACCATATAAATATTTCTTCATATTCTCATTTCTATCAATCGAACTAAGTGTGGCCTAAGGCACAAATTGGCAAAAATTTTCTGTAAAGGGCAGACTGTAAATATTTTTGTCTTCCTTGGCCACACAGTCTTTGTCAGCTCCTGAGTTCTGCCTTCAAATTTCAAAGGCAACCAAAGTCAGTCCATAACTAAGTGAACATAGCTGTGTTCCAATAAGTTCTGTTTGGGGCAATGAAATTAGAGTTTTGCGCATTTTTTATGTGTCACAAACTATTCCTCTTGGGATATTTTTTAACCATTTAAAAATCTAAACCTATTCTTAGCTTATGAGCTACGTAGAAAACAGATGGTGGGCTATGGTTTGCTGGTCCCCTATCTAAGGAACTGGATAGTTTCCCCACCTATATTATTGTTTTGTCTTGCTTCTGGTTTGGTGACAGGAAAAAGTTGGACACATCATTTGTTTCATGTTTTAAACTTGGTATAGGGAGGTGGGATCATTTAGCAATTATGACATTGGGCTTTATTATTAGAAACCACCAAGTTCAAATTATGGTTCAAAACAACTAAGTTCAACTTCTTGTTGAACAACAACTAATTATGACATTGGGCTTTCTATTTAGAAACAACTAAGTTCAAATCATGGTGCAAAACAACTATGTTCAAAGTTTTCTTATCCATAAAATTCATACTTTTATGACTCATGGGATTATATGATATTAAGTGTTCAACATAGCGTCCACCTTATAGTGTTAATATACAGTCACTATAATTGTTACATTGTTATTGTAGTTAAGGGGTCTGTGTTCCATTTCTAATTCTTTGCCTCCTTTTAACTGAGGCAGCCCACTCCCCTTCTGAGCCTCAGTTTTGAAATGAGAGGGCTTTTAATCTAAACCTCAGATCTAAGAATGTTTATGATTCTTTCTGCTTGTAATACATGATATAACCTCTTGGATTATCACTGGATTGTCAAGTAAATTAAAGATAATTGTTATTTAAAAGAAAATATGTTCTAAGAGTAGATGTTGGGTTTTTGGAAGGCAGTTCTGTGTTTGTGAGAAATGGGGTGGGAGAGCTGGAGGAGTTTTTATACTGGTGATTTATGTGGAACAGAAGCATTGATTTGTTGCCTCTTCTTCCTGGGCTCGCTGACAGTTAGCATGAAACAAAATTCCTTTGGATTCCCAGGGGACAGGTGCCATTATCTGGAGGAGAATTTGGCACTCACTGGGCTCCTCGGTACTTCAACTAGGATGCCATGATGTTTATGAAACTCAATTTGAAGAACCCAGGTGAAAAAAGACCCACGAAATGAAAAAAAACCTCCCAAGGCAGATAGCCTAGCTTTCCCAGCTAAGCGAACTGTGCCATCCAATTATTTCCAATTACAATTGCATTTCTTCCTTTTATGTTTTCTACGCTGATATCCAAGTTGCTAATGAAGCCGGCCCCCGCTTTATGATCCCTATTGTTGCGACTTGCTGGGCTTAATTGTTTTGTCTCCATAACAGACAGACATTCTGAACAATTAGACAATAATAAGGAAGCAAGATGGGGAAATGGCTTAGATTTTTTCATTTTAATTATGCTGATAGTGCACCCTACAGCTCTGAATCAATGCTAAAGTGCTATTTTTGATAGCATTCAATAACATCCAACTAGAGCTAATAAATTTATATTTCTAATGCAAAAGAACTCCCTACTCTGTCTCAACCAATTGTTGCTTTTTGTACAATAGAATACTTTCTAGTGGCACCTTCAGCTTCCTTCCTAACAGTCCTCTTATTCTGTTACTCTTGTTTTACATGTAGGGAGAAAGGAGGATCTAAATTGGCTCAAGTTCATATACCATCTTGGGCATCTAGGTGTTCAAATGATTTTCAGAATGTCTCTTGAAACTCATGTTTGCTTAAATTTCATTTCAAGATGCTAACAATAAAAATCTGAGGTTCAGAGTTCAGTCTGTTCTGAGTGTTGAAAACTGCAAGGCCCTGCGCAGTTGGCTCCCCGCCTCACCTCCAACCCTGCTGTGTTTCACTCCCCTATTTGCCTGCTGTGTCCGGCTATTCTGGCCTTTCAGCCCATGTACACCATGAGCTCAGTCTTGCTGGATGCTTTTCCTCTGTCTGCATGGCTGGTTCCTTTACTTCCTCAGTGTCAACTCAAATGCCACCTCCTCAGAGAAACTATGTCTGATCCCTTCATCTGCTTTTCTCTTCCTCTTACATCCCTCCCCTTCCAATTACTCTCTTTCATTGAATTTAACGTGTTTCCTCCCCAGCACAAATTGTAACCGTATATTTACTTCTCTATTTCTTAAATACCTAGGTGCCATCAGGTAGGCGTTACTACACGTGTTATGTTAATGACTGCATAACCAGGAAATTAAACAATCCCGGAAACTAGTAGGTGCTCAATAAATATTTGCTGCATAAATGAGTAAATAAATGAATCCATGGATTCTCTTTCTTTCCTACTACATAATCTAGGGGCAGCTGTGGTCTACCGATATTCTTTATAATCTTCCAGGTGGATCTCTGCAGACCAGCCTCCCACATAAGGCTGTGACTTACTTGAAGGCAGAGATTTGGGCTTATAGATCTTTGTATCCCCAACATCATACACATACTCTCTATATGGTTGTAAATTAACCAATGTTAGTTAAAGATGTGAAATAAAATTTCCAATAGGCATGAACCTTCCAACTGTGTTAGATATATGATGGTGCTGGTTTGTCAAGAAATTTATGACTTAAAAATGGTGTTCTTTATTCCCATAAAGTGGGGTAGGAGAACATAGTCTCACTGTTCTTATAACAATGGAGTCCAGAGTAATTTTCTATTTCTTACTTTAGATGAATGATATTTATGTGTTTATATATGCGCTTATCTTGCTGCACATTTATAAAAAATGCAGTTTCAATGTAGAAGATGCAAATAAATGATCTAAGAAGAAATAAAAACCACTCATAATTCCATAACCTGGAAAGAAGATTGTCAACCTTGTGGTATGTTTTCATATAGACCTTCAAACACACACACACACACACACACACACACACTCACTGTTTAGTTCATTTTAGATAATGAAATGAAATTGAATACCTTTGTGTCCTATTTATTACTAATTTGTAATTGTATCAAGATCATTTTTATGTCATTATAATTCTTTGAAAAATATGAATATATATTTTTATAAATGGATTTTGCTCTGTTGCCTAGGCTGAAGTACAGAGGTTCAGCCACAGTTCACTGGAGCTTAAACTTCTGGGACTCAAGAAATTCTTTTGCTTCAGCCTCCCGAGTAGCTAGGACTACAGGTTTGTGCTACCTTGCCTGGCTAAAAATATTTTTGTAGAGACGGGGTCTCTCTATGTTTCCCAGGCTGCTTCTTTTTTCCTTTTTTTCCCTATTGATTCACACTCCTCATTGTTGGTCTGTTCAGAATTCTTTCCTCTTAGTTTAAAATTGGGAAGTTAAATGTTTTTTAGGAACTTGCTGAATTTCTCCAAGTTTTCTAGTTTCTTGTGATAGAATCCAGTTAGGCAAAAGTAAGGAAAAAAGAATGAGCAAAGTCTTTGAGATGCCTGGCACTACTTAAAGTGACTGAATGTATGAATTATCAATATTCCTGAGGAAGAAGAGAGATCAAAAGGTTTACGAAAGCTATTTAAGAAAATAATGGTTGAAAATGTACCAAATTTAGGAAGACAGTTAGACATTCAGATACAGGAGGCTCAATAATCCCCAAGGAAAATACAGTGCAAAACGAACTTCACCAAGGCATATTATAATCAGAATGTCTAAAGTCCAAGTGAAAGAAATACTTATAAAGTTAGTAAGAGACTAGATCTAGTCTGTGGTTAAGTCTAGGGTTAACCACAGACCTTTCAGCAGAAGCCTTACAGGCCAGAAGAAAATGAAAGGCATTTTCATAGTGCTGAAAGAAAAAAAAATCTGTCAAAAATTTTATATCCAGTAAAAATATGCTTCATAAGTTAAAGAGAAATAAAGTTTTTCCCAGACAAGCAAAATCTGAAGGATTTTGTCACCATTAGACTGGCCCTACAGGAAGTGTTAAAAGGGTCTTAACCATGTTAAACATGGAAAGAAAAGATCATGAAATCACAGAGAAAAAGAAAACTCACGGGTCTCATAAAACAATCCCACAAGGAGGAAGGGAAAGAAATCACCTGCCAGCATGGCCAAATTCCATCACCCTACAAAGACCAAAGAAAGAAAAAAAGAAAGACCACCCTGTCTCCAAAAAA
>NW_003852398.1:20932567-20937181 GCF_000181295.1 Otolemur garnettii | reverse complement strand
AAAAAAAAAAAAAAAAAAAAAAGGAAAAGAAAAGAAAACAACTAGAAAACAATTCACAAAATGACAGGAACAAAGCCACAGCTATTATTATTATTAACTTTGAATGTAAATGGATTAGATGGCTTAAAAAGCATGATCCAACAATACCTTGTTTATAAGAAAATCCGCCTCAACCATAAAGACACATATAAATAGAAAGTAAAGGGGTAGAGAAAGGTATTCCATGTAAACAGAAATAAAAAAGTAAGCAGCAATAGCCATACTTAGATAAAACAGACTGTAAATAACAAGTAGTTAAAAAAGACGAAGCAGGACATTATATAATATTGAAGGGATCAGTTCAGCAAGAGGATATAATGATCCTACGTGTATGTACATTCACCATTAGAGAACCCAGATTCACCAAACAGATAGTGCTGGATCTAATGAATCAGATAGACGGCAATAGAAATTATAGTGGAGGACTTAACTTCAGCCTTCCACTCATGGCGTTAGACAGATCATTGAGACAGAAAATCAACAAAGAAATGTTGAACTTTGGTTTGACTTTAGACAAAATGGGATTAACAGACATATACAGAATAATCCAGCCAACAGCTACAGAATATATAGTCTTTTTATCAGCACATGGTGCCTTCCTCAAGATGGATGATATGTTTGGCTACAAAGCAATCTTAACAGGTTTTTAAAAATTGAAGTCATGTCAAGTGCTCCTCAGACCACAGTGGAATAAAACAAGATACTATTACCAAAAAATAATTTCAGAAGCAATACAAATACATGGAAATAAAATGACATGCTCCTGAATGGTCCCTGGGGAAATTGGAAAATCAAGACAGAAATTTAAAAACATTTTGAAATGAATGAAACTAAAAAAAAAGAACATATGAAAACTTGCTGGATTCAGTAAAAACAGCAGAAGGAGGAGAGTTTATAGCATTAAATGCCTACATCAAAAAAGTAGAAAGAGCAGAATATACCAACCTACTGCAGAATGGAAGCAACCAGAAAAAGGAGAACAAACCAAACCCAGTATTGGCAGAAGAAAAGAAATAAAGATCAGGGAAGTACCAAATAAAATAGAGAACACACACACACACAAGAATCAACAAAATGAAAAGTTCACTTGGGCAGCACCTGTGGCTCAGAGGAGTAGGGTGCCAGCTCTACATGCCAGAGGTGGCAGGTTCAAATCCAGCCCTGGCCGAAAAAAAAGAAAAGAAAAGTTCCCTCTTCAAAAGATAAAGTTGAAGAGAGAACTTCTCATTTTGTTGATTCTTTTTGGTTATATAGCTCGGTGTTGTGGTGGGCGCCTGTAATCCCAGCTACTTGGGAGGCTGAGGCAAGAGAATCACCTAAGCCCAAGAGCTGGAGGTTGCTGTGAGTTGTGATGCCACCGCATTCTACTGAGGGCAACAAAGTGAGACTCTGTCTCTTAAAAAAAAAAAAAGATAAATCTAGATTTAAAAAGAAGAGAGATGATTTACATTAACAAAATCAGAATTTAAAAAGGAGACTTGACATCTGACACCACAGAAATAAAAAAGATCATCAGAGACTATTACAAACAAGTAGAAATTTCTTTTGGGTTTTATTAAGGCAGATCAATAGTAACTTTTAGGCCAGGGATCATGTATCCTCACCACGAAAGTGATGCCTTTCTTTCTTTCTTTCTTTTTAAATAGAGACAGAGTCTCACTTTATGGCCTTTGGTAGAGTGCTGTGGTGTCATAGCTCACAGCAACCTCCAACTCCTGACCTGGGCTTAGGCGATTCTCTTGCCTCACCCTCCAGGGTAGCTGGGACAACAGACGCCTGCCACAACTCCTGGCCATTTTTTGTTGCAGTTTGGCCGGGGGCGCGTTCGAACCTGCCACCCTGAGTGCCCTACCCACTGAGCCACAGGCCTTCCCTGAAGGTGATGCCTTTCTGAGGTATGTCTATCTGTTATCCTGAGTAATGATGAGGTTTTCCAGTTGAGTTATTAAGAATATACTCTATTCCCAAACCTCTGTGATTAATGGAATTGTTCTTCCCATTTTTATGATGATAAAGTTTTCTTTATTGTATCAGCAAATCACTACTCAGCCAAAGGCTCAGTAGCATTTTTGTGCTGCTCTCTCTCTCGGTGCAGATCATTCTTTTGTGGTACCCTGCTCTACAAATTCTATGTCTTGGCCTGCCTGAAGTCTGATCTCCATCTCCTCACCTCACTGACACCATCAACCTCTGTTTGATGTTGCCCTCCCTGTACTACAACTTGGAAATTGCCTCCAGGCAGTAAGCATAACTGTAGGGCTCATCTTGTTTGATATCTCAGAGATCATAGTATTCCACTGCCTGTTGTTCAGTGTCTGAAAACTCTTCTTTCCTATGTTTGGTCCAGTTTTCTACTTGTCTAAGGATGAAGGATAAATCTGGTCCCTGTTCCATCATCTGGGTTAGAAGTGGAAATTTAGCCTTTTAATTTTGATATATACATTTTTAATACAGAAATTTAAATTTTATTCTTTAGTCTGTTGATTTTTTCTCTTATGATTCCTTCAATTGAATTTATATTTCAAAAATCATTTTCCATTTATAGGTTTGATAAATTTTTATATTTTTTCCAGATCAGAAATATTTTAATTCTTTTTTAATGCATCTCAAATGTACTTTGATTAGGCTAATGGGTTTCAAAGCTCTTTATCATTTATGAATATCTTCATTCATTGTCTTAAGGTATTTTGCACCTTGTTTTTACTTAATTTTTAATGTTTTACTTTTTTCCTCATGATTGTCATAAGCAGTTTATAGTTTATCACTCTTTTGAATGGAATATTTTAGTGCATTCTGTCTTCAAATATATTATTACTAGTGTGTAGAAAAACTATTTTAAAAATTTATCTGGTATTCATAAACTTTGCAAAAGTTTATTCTTTTTTTGTGTAGTGGACAATTTATTCTTTTTTTTCCAATTTAATTTATTCCTTTTTAAAATCTTAATAGATTTAGTGGGTACAAGTTTAATTCTGTTTACAAAAACACATTCCAGTGGTAGAGTTTGGCTTTTTTGTGTTCCTATTACCTAACTAGTGTACATTGCACCCCAGAGGTAAATTTTATCCTTCACCCTCTCCCACTATCTCCTTTTGTAAATCTTCAATATTCATTATACCCATCTGTGTGTTCTTATGTAGCCATAGTTTAGCTCCCACTTATAAGTAAGAACATGCAGAATTTTCATTTCTGTAAGTTACCTCACTTGGGACGATGGCCTCCAGTTCCATCCATGTTACCAAAGACATTATTTCCTTCTTTCTTATATATACCACATTTTCCTTATCCATTCATCAGTTGGTGGATGCTTAGATTGATACCATATCTTTGCAGTTGTGAACTGAACTGTGAAAACATGTAAGTACAGGTATGTTTCTGATACAATGATTTGTGTTTCTCTGGGTAGATACCCAGTAGTGGATTGCAGACTAAAAATGATACATTTACTTGTAGTTCTTTGAAAAATCTCCATACTGATCTCCATAAAGATTGTACTAATTTATATTCCCACCAACACTGTATGTGTTCCCTTTACACCACATCCAGGCCAACATCTATTGTTTTTTTACCGAGAGTATGTTTTTGTCTGCTTTGTCAAGGATCAGTTGGTTGAGGGCATCAGTTGGTTCAGTGTTCTGTTTCATCAATCTATGTGTCTATTTTTATGCCAGTATTTTGCTGTTTGGTTGCTACAGACTTACAGTATAATTTGAAGTCAGGTCATGTAATGCCTCCAGTTTTGTCTCTTTGCTTATGATTGCTTTGGCTATGCAGGCTCTTTTTTGGTTCCATATGAATTTTAACATTTTTTTTTACTAATTCTGTGAAAAATGACATTTATATTTTGATAGAAATTTTATCAATTCTGTAGATTGCCTTTGGGAGTAGGTTATTTTTAACATTATTGATTCTTCTAACCCATAAGTAGGGGATTTTTTTCCATGTGTTTTTGTCATCTGTGATTTCTTTCATCAGGGATTTGTAGGTCTACTTGTGGAGATCTTTTATTTCCTTGGTTAAATTTATTTCTGGGTTTTTGTTTTTGCTTTTCTTTCTTTTTTTGGCAGCAATTGTCCATGGGATTGAATTCTTGAATTGGTTCTCAGCTTGGTCATTGTTAGTGTATAGAAATGCTATTGACTTTTGTACATTGATTCTATAATTTGAAATTTTGCTGAATACATTTATGAAATCTATGAGTCTTTGGAGGAGTCCTAAGGTTTTTCTAGGTATAAGATCGTATCATCAGTAAACAAAGGTAAACTAATTTCTTCTTTCCCATTTTGGATGTCTTCATTTCCCTTGTCATGTTTCTCTGGTTAGGGCTCCTAGTGCTATGTTGAGTGGAGCTGGTAAAAGAGGATATAATTTTCTTATTTCAACTCTAGGAGGAATGCTTTCAACTTTTCCCCATTTGGTATGATGTTGCCTATGGGTTTGTGACACCTGGCTTTTAGTATTTTGAGGTATGTTCCTTCTGTGCTGAGTTTTTGTAAGGAATGCTGAATTTTTTCAAATGCTCTTTTTGCACTTATTGAGATAATCATAAATGTTTTGTTTTTAATTCTGTTTACA
>NW_003852398.1:20912053-20932547 GCF_000181295.1 Otolemur garnettii | reverse complement strand
ACTCTGGTGCATCTCGCTCTGTGGAGACCCAGGTGACAGAGTCTTGGGCCCCGGGGCCCTTCGCAGGCAAGGGGGTGCAGACCCAGCACTGAGGAGCCGCCGCGGGCCGGGTGAGCGCTGGGTGGGGCCGGCCTCCTGCAGCCTGGCGCCCTGATGCGTCGGGGCTGGAAGAATGTCCCGGGTCGGCGAGCATCACCGCCCCCCCCACCCCCGTTCTCTGGCACATTCGCTATGTGCCTGCTTTGTGTAGCCTTTTGACTGAATCCAAATTTTACAGAACAGATCTCTTTCTTTTTCTTCTTCTTCTTCTTTTTTTTTTTTTTTTTTTGGAGACAGAGTATCACTCTGTTGCTCAGGCTAAAGTGACCTGACATCAGACTAGCAACCTCCTGCCTCAGCCTCCCAAGTACCTGGGACTATAGGCACACCCCACAATTCCCAGCTGATTTTTTTCTATTTTTAGTAGAGACAGGGTCTTGCCCTTGCTCAGGCGAGTCTCAGACTCCTGAGCTCAAGGGATCCTCCTGCTTCAGCCTCCCAGAGTGCTAGGATTACAGGCATGAGCCACCATACCCATCCTTGCATCCCTAGGATAAAGGCCACTTGATCATTGTGAATTATGAATTATTTCTTTGATGCGGTGTTGGACACGGTTTGCTAATACTTTGTTGAGCATTTCTGCATCTATTTTTATCAGACATATGGTCTGTATTTTTCCTTTTCATTGCATTCTTTCCTTGCTTTGGTAGCAGCATGATACTGGGTTCATAGAATGAGTTAGAGATGATTCCTTCTTTCTTGATCCTTTGGATCAATTTCAGTAGCATTGGCATCAGTTCTTTATACATCTGGTAGAATCCAGCTCTGACTCTATCAAGTGCTGAGCTGTGTTTTCTTGTAAGTTTTTTTTTTTTTTTGTAAATTTCAGGTTAATGTGAGGGTTCAAACAACTAGGTGACAATATTTACATATGTTAGGTATAGTCCCTCTTGTAGTTGTGTCCTATACCCAAAAAGTTTGCTACTACCCTTACATTGTATCCACTAAATGGGAGCACATCAATCCTCTATGCTCCTCCCCTCTCTGCCTTCCCTCATTCCGAAACTTGAATTGAATTGAGTTATCTCTTATGTGAGCACATATTAGATCATCTACTGGCTTCACCTTAGTATTGAATATATTGGATATTTGCTTTTCCATTCTTGTGATACTTTACTAAGAAGGATGTATTTGAACTCCATCCAGGTTAATACAAAAGATAAAGTCTCCATCTTTTTTAATGGCTGAATAATATTCCATGGTATACACATGCCACAGTTTGTTAATCCATTCCTGGGTTGATGGGCATTTAGGTTGTTTCCACGTTTTGGCCATTATAAATTGAGCTGTGATAAACAATCTAGTGCAAATGTCCTTATGATAAAATGACTTTTTCTTCTGGGTTGATGCCTAGTAATGGGATTGCAGGATCAAATGGAAGGTCTAATGTGAGTTCTTTGAGGATTCTCCATACTTCTTTCCAAAGAAGCTGTATTAGTTTGCAGTCCTACCAATAGTATGAAAGTATTCCCCTCTCTTCACATCCATGCCAGCACCTGCAACTTTGGGGCATTGTGATGGGGGCTAATCTGACTGGGGTTAGGCAATATCTCAGGGTGATTTTGGTTTCTATTTCCCTGATGATCAGTATTTTTTCATATGTTTGTTAGCCATTTATCTTCCTCAGAGAAGATTCTGTTTTCTTTCCTTTTTTAAAAATTAGTGATTCAATCTTCTATTTTTTATTGGTCTATTTAGGAGTTTTATTTCTTCCTTGTTCAATCTTAGGATGTTTTATGCTTTCAGAAATCCATCCATTTCCTTTCCCTTTGGGAAAGCAACATTGGTGTACAACTGTGGGGAATATTTTCTACTCACACTTCAGTCTCACAGGAGCCACAACAAAGTGGTGGGAATTGTCCTAGATGTGTGTGAGAGAACTTAACTCTCCCTGTCTGCCCTTAGTTGGTCCAAGGCTGCAGCTGTGTCAGCTCAAACTCAGCACAAGGGTGGGGTGCTATCCAGCTTTAAACTCCCAAAATGGAATCTTGAGGGGGTCACAGTGAGAAAGATGCTGAAGGGAGCGCCATCCACAGCCTGGAGCAGAGCAATGGGAATTATCCTAGGAGGTATAGGGCAGCTTGGGTTCACCTTTCCCTCTTTATCTGGACTGGACGACAGCTGCTTCAGCTGGAATTCAACCTGGAGGTTTGAGGCACTGCCTGGCTTCAAAATTCCAAAATGGTACCCTGGGGCTGTGACCAGAGAGGATAGGGCTCTATTTTGGTTGGTCCTATGAGGCATTGGATTTTAGACCAAGAGAACTTTAAGTTACTTAGAGACAATTTAATCCAGCCCTTTTAATTTATAAAATATGAAACTGAGACCAGCATGATGGTAATAGAGGTGGCAGGAGGGGTGACTCACTCCAACCAGGCAACTAAATAATCCAAGACCTGGGACAAGGACTCATGTCTCCTCAACTCCCCATCTGGTGTTATCAACCAATTAATAAGAATACATGTTTTGAGAGCATAGTATGCTATGAACATGAACATGAAATAATACTAACAAACTGAAACATTGTGCAAAAAGCCTTTACTTAAAAATGCATGAGAAGCTTCATGGGGTAGTGTAAATAAGCCAAGTCAACCAAATTGATTCCACTAGTTTAAAAAACTAATTTGTATAGAATTGCTAAAATTTCTGTGCTTATAAAAATCTTGGAGAAATAAATGTTAACAGTATCTAAACATTCAGATGAAAATCTCAGTGAAGTAAAATGGGTGGTTTTTATTTTCTTCTTTTCTCCTTATACCGTTTTTAAAATGTTGAGAGTATTTTGACACATTTAACATGATAAGCAAAAGTTATTGGTTTTCACAATTGTGTTAATAGAATTAAAGAACCCAAATGTAGAGAACAAAACAAGAAGAACATTATATAGGACCTAATTATATCCAAGTAGTACATAATATCCACCCTAAATTTCCTGGGAGAGACATATATAGTTACTTATGTATCTCTTAGAAATCAAAACTGCTTTTTCTCATGATCTTGTTTGAGATTAAAATGTGCCTATTGGTTTATGTTTTAAAAGACAAGGTGTGAACAAAGCAGTTCTGGAAGGTGAAGGCTTCTTCATTCCACAGAATGGAGTTTAGATTGAGGAACCTGTCCTAAGTAATTATTTTGGGAACCCAAGTTTAGATTGGGGGACCTGTCCTAAGTAATTATTTTAAAATGGAGTTATAACATGTTATGGGAATTCCATGGGAATTTTTAAGTTGGGAAAAGTGGTAAGATTGACTTGTTTGTCATGTTATCCAGAAAAATGTCAGCTCAGGGTGTTTCTGAAAGCTTAGACTGGGAAGAGCTATGAAGCACTCAGGAATATATTTGTGATTTTATGGCATATGCTGCTGGTTGCGCTCTGGGATCAATAGTTGAATGCCCGTTAGTACTGTTTTGATGGAGGAAGATGAAAGTGTATTATTATTATTTTTAATACACGGTTTTTATTGAGTCAGAAGCTCTGGTGTCTGAGAGGGTCATTGGGGACAAAAGGGAAAGCCTCATTTTCAATCGAATTTTGGATATGCCCACTACTCGTCATTTCTTCCCTTGAGAAGGTCAAAACCAGCATAAATAAGCCCATGAATGTGAACCTTTCCTTGGGGCTTTTCCAGGACTTGCCATTGCTTCATGGAAGAAAACTCTGGAAGGCAAACTGTGAGTGAAGCAATAGAACAGAATTAACTGTAATGGAGGGTTAACTACATTCTTGGAAACACAAGGTGTGAAGAATGGTAAGATTACTTTGACCGGTAGGATTTGGAGAGGCTTTTCCAGTGGGTGAAAGTTGAGGTAGACTTTGGTGGCTGAATAGGACTGTTACAGGTTGAAATATGGGAGGGATCATGTAGGCAGAAGAAATGAGTCAGGTTTGGAAATTTGACCTTCTGGTTTCTAGCCCAAACTGACTCCACATTGAAGCCACCTCCTTCACCATAAGCAGGCATAATTCTCTGACTTCTGTTTGGGTCCTGCACCCTTCAAACGGTGTTTAAGTATGCAGTTCCTCATTTTCTCTTCTGTCTGATACAGCAATTCTACTTGGCCTTGTACTTTGCTTCTACATTCCAGAGTAATGTTCTTTTTTCCCCTCCCCACTCCTGATATTCTATGCTGCCATCCCTAGCTCTTTTCCACACCTACCCTCTAAAGACTTCTCTGCCTCTGTAACTTTCCTTTCCTTTCACTTTATTCTTACTCTTCTTGTTGTAGTTATTATGTTACCATTATCTTTTCTAGAGTTTTTCTTTGTTCATGATTGCCTCCCTAACCTAACCTAAGCTAACCTAACCTAACTGTGCATGTAACTCTCTTGGATTGTAATTGTTATTTTTCTTCTAGGTTTCTTCCTGATTCAGGGACATATGGCTCAGCTTTGCAGAATGTTCTTTATGACACCAAAGTTGTCTTAGCATTTACATGACTCTCATAGGTTTTATTTATTCTTTTGAAAACATGATTCTACATAGAGAGGAAGAGGTGGTTTTTTTTTTTGTTTTTTTAATTATTCACATTGCAGTAAACTTCTTCTTAAGGTATTCCTTCAATAGGAACATCATGTGCAAAATTAACAGTGGTCCAAGGCCTTGGCCAAGAGGAGTGTCTCTCCCTGCCAGCTGGTCTGGACTTCCCCAAGCTAGTACATGGTGCAGGGCTTAGCTGAGTTCCAGTAGATGAGGCACAGAGCTTTCCATGCATCACTGGGACATGTGTCCTTTGGCAGCTCCCAGCCAGGGGCTATCTGTGCCTGGAGCCCCTCCTGAGCTCCTAGCCATTGGGAAGGGTTGAATCACAGGTCTGGTTACCTCCTCCCATGAAGGCCTGGGACAAATGTGCAGAAGGTGTGAGTGTTCCCTGCCTACTACCTGTCGTGTGGAGTCCTGGTCCATGTTGCAGCCTAACACTTCAATGCTACTACCGATGGCGGAGGTCATGCCATCCTACTGATTTCTCTTGTCCCCCTTAGAGGTCACCTACCAGTGACCAGAGCTTCCTGTGGCCCTTTTTCCATTGGTCATAGAGCTGGATGTGGTGTTCAGGGCCCACCAGTGGCTGCTGAAGCTGTCAGTGGTGATGTTGCAGCCTTCCTTCAGGACAGGAAGTTTTCCATGTGCTGGCTGTTCTTCTCGGGAATGACAGGCCTCAGACTGAGCAGCAGGAACTTGGAGCTGTCACCATGGCGCTGCCACAGGTTGTCACAGAACTTGTGGGTGGAAGCCCAATTGCAGTGCTCACACAGCAGTGCTGGGAGCTGCTGCATCTCCTGTGACAGCACCCTGGGGCACAGGGTCAGTGTGTCACCCTGCAGCAGCTCACTCTCATTGATGGTCTTCTGTGACAACACCCAGGTACAGAAGGACAAGGGTGAAACTTCACCCACATCTTTGAGTCAGGGAAGGAGAAAGTGCTGGCTTCTGCCTCCTGTGTCTACTTAATGTCCCTTTAATCATCTACAAGGACAGGTGGTGGTGAAGGCTTTGTCAAATATCACTCTGTCTAGAAATCTGAGGGTAGACTCTATGTAAGCCACTTAGAAGACTTAGTCCAGCAATCCCCAAAGCTCCTCTGCAGCGACCTTGCTCTCTGCAGCCAGGATGAGCAAACAGGTGCACCTCCATGGGCCTCACTGCACTCTCTGATGTGGGGAGCCTGGCTGAGGCCTTTGGAACTTTCCACATGCAGACTTTGCCTGGGGGAGATGCCCATGTCCTCGGCTGTCTTCAGGATGACCAAGTGTGTGGCATCATCCTGGATATAGGAGATGGCCAATGTCATAGACAGGTACCCTGAGGATGATGTTCTCCCAGGTGCTCCAGGCCAGCTTGATGTTGAGGGCAGTCAGGCCAAGCACAGTATCATTCTCCTGGGTCAAGAGTTTGGGATGCTGTTAGGCCCTCTGTCTGCAGATTTCGGTCCTACTGGAGGGATTCGGATATCCTGGTACAGAAGTTAATAGATCTGAATACTTTCTGCCTTCTTGCCCTCCTCCTCCATGTTGCTGGGTGTGGCCCACGCAGCTCACCCTGAAAGCCCCACTGCTAGAGGCACCTTCATGCTTTCCCTCAGGCCTGTACCCTCTGTGCTCCCAGAGCCACTCGCCTGCCTGGCCCTACAATTTCTACTCCAGCAGAGCCCCATACCTATACTGTCACTGTTTTTTGTTCTGTTTTTATTTTTTTTGAGACAGGATCTTGCTCTGTCACCCTGACAGTGCAGTGATGCCATCATAGCTCATTCCAGCCTCATATTTCTGCATTCAAACTCTCCCCTACCTCAGGCTCCCAAGTAGCTAGGGAGGAATATGCAGGATTACATGTCCATGCCTGATTAATTTTTACATGTTTTTGCAGAGATGAGGCGTCGTGGTATCTGGTTTTGAACTTCAGGTCTAAAGTGATCCTCCTCCTTTTGGCTTTCCAAAGTGTGGGATTATATACATGAGCCATGACTCCAGGCCTGTTTTGTTTTTTTAACAAGGCAAAACTAACTCATCACTAGTTGTTTGATTGTGACAACACATAATCAGTTGGTTGCTGTCTTTCAAGTATCAATTTCAGAACATGGACTATTTTTAAATTGTGGAAGTTTCAGATTTAAAAACATGCAAGTTACTACAGTTTTATTTTTTCATTTCAGAAAGAGTAGCAATTTCCTCTTTACAAATTAATATTAGTAGTTTTGATGCTATTAGGCCAGATATGGAAGACAAGTTGTGTAATCCAAGATTTAAGTTTAAAGGTACAGTGGTATGTCCCTGTTGTCCCAGCTGATCAGGTGGCTGAGGCAGGAGGATTGCTTGAGCCCAAGAGTTTCAGACTGTAGTGTGCTATGATTACACTTGGGAATAGCCACTGTACTCTAGCCTGGGCAACATAGCAAGACCTCATTTTAAAAAATTCTAATGGTAAAGAAAGACTATAAGAAGGGCTATGTATCATATTACTTTGATAGAAGAGAAAATCTTGAAGAACCCAAAATGTAATCTTGGAATGTGGCTTCACAAACTATTATAATAAAAGAAAGAATCCCATAGTGTTGGCCCTGACATGTAAAATAATGTCTTTTTAAGTTTGAAGGAACAATGTGCTCTTTTGGAAAAAATGATGTAAGAGCACATAAGTGCCTTTACTTAACCTTTTAAACAAAAAGGAGAACTTTTAGCCAAGGCAAGGAACAAGACATTCTATTTTTTTCCTTTTCCTTTTAAGAAAGAAAAGTACATTTCTAATTAATTCAAGAGTAGTATGAATTCACTTCACTTTCCTTGTCTTCAACGTGGCCTTTTAGCAGCATGAGAAGTTTGTTGTGATCTTCTTTATATGCTTCTAAGGGTTGTTGGTCAGCCTGGGTTTTCCCCAGCACAGAACGATAGAATGTGTACAGGATAGAATGTGTATAAGACAGAATGTCAAATGTGCTTACTGGGCTATGGATTGCCTGAGTTTCTGGTTATAGAAAGAGTTTCCTGACATCACAAACTGCATTAGCATTCTGGAAATGCTAGAGAACAGCACCATGGCTTGCTTTGAAATTCACGGCAGTACAAGTAGAACTAACTGGGACCTGAACAGAATCTCACTCAGCGCCTATGTGGCTGGGCTGGCTCAGTTGAAGCTGCACTTTTTGGATCTCAGGTGATATCAGAGACAGGAGGTCTTCAACTCAGTGCAGTGGATAAAAACATATCACCAGGAGTCCAGGGCTATGAGTTAAAGCTTGATACTATTTGTAGCACGATTAGTAGCTACTATTAGCAGCCAACCAATCTGGGCCTCAGCTTCATCACTTGTGATCTGGAGTTTATTATTAATTATCCTAATCTGAAAGAATGGTTAAGAAAATCAAATTTACAATCCAGCATGTGCTATAACATAGTAGATATAAACAAAGATTTTATTTGATTATTTATTTAAAGATAACATCTCATTCTGTGGCCCTTGATGCCATGGCATCATACCTCACAGCAACCTCAAAATCCTGGGCTCAAGTGATCCCCTTGCCTCAGCTTCCCAAATAGCTGGGACTACAGGTGCCCACCCTAATAACTAGTTAATTTTTCTATGTTTAGTAGTGATAGGGTCTTGCTCTTACGCAAGCTGATTTTAAACTCCTGAGCACAAGCAATCCACCTGCCTCAACCACTCAAGTGTGAGAGTATAGGTGTGAGCCACCACGTCTGGTTCATAAGGTTTTAAAGTCAAATTCTTATTTATTTAGTCAACAAATATTTGATACCTACTATGTGCTAGGCATTCTGTTAAGTGGCGATTAAACGAGCTCCTTATAGAATTTTCATCATGGTGCAAGAGCTAGAAAGTAAACACTTAAACAGGCAAGTAGATGTATTATTATAAAATTTATGAGGGGGGTATAGAAAAGAACAACATTTGCTGAGAGAATATTGGGGAGGGGAAATCCACTTTAGATTGCATGAGTAGAGAGGTAGGCTGGCTCTGCTTCTTCTTAGGTATGTGAACCGTGGGATAATCAAAACTGACTTTAAAAATTAGTTAGGGGCTCGGCGCCTGTGACTCAAGCGGCTAAGGTGCCAGCCACATACACCTAAGCTGGTGGGTTCACATCCAGCCCAGGCCTGCCAAACAACAGTGGTAGCTGCAAACAACAAATAGCTGGGTGTTGTGGCCGGCGCCTGTAGTCCCAGGTACTTGGGAGGCGGAGGCAGGAGAATCGCTTGAGCCCAGGAGTTGGAGGTTGCTGTGAGCTGTGATGCCATAACACTCTACTCAGGGCAACAGCTTGAGGCTCTGTCTCAAAAATAAAAATAAAAATAAAAATTAGTTAGGGAATGGCTGTGAAACTCAGAAGAAAATACATTGGAAGTGGCGCCTATCTCAGTCTACCAACTCATCCGTGCAAGCAATACAAGATTCTCTGTTTTTCCATGAGTGAATTTACCTTATTTTTTTGTGCTGGGAGACCAAAGCTAAGTGAATTTACTTTGTGTTTTGTTCCTGGGGGGGAAAGGGGTAAAGTTTGTCTCAGTGAATTTGGGATTTCTCTTATTTCCATGGGGTTAATAAGAAGCCAAGGAGTGTTTATGGAGCACTGGGACATCCTAAGGTATTGGGGGTGTACCACCAGCCATCAGCCACTACTGGGATGTCTTGTGTGCCTTCTGACCTTAAGTTCTACCCTTATTCTTCTCACATAGGCTCTTTAGGGCCGTACACTTACTGGACCATGTTGCTGTGGCTTAGGGTGTGTTGGTATAAGGAGTGGGGACTTGACTTTTTCAGTACCACTGAGGACTTTGGGGAACGCTGCTCCCATGTTTCTGTATCCCCAAGTCCTCTCCTGTGTCCAGTGTCCTGCCTCCTGGGGTTCTGCTCTGCTAAGTGGAGGAAAGAGGAAGCAGAGATAAAGTGGGGGGACTTAGAGACCACTTGTATCTAAGACTCCCCTGCCTACCCTTCATCATTCTCATTAACATGAGTCTTAAGGTGTAGGGAAGATTTTTCTTTTATTCATCTCATTTTTTGTTTTTTTGAGACAGAGTTTCATTATGTCACCCTTGGTAGAGTGCTGTGTTGTCACAGCTCACAACAACCTTCAACTCTTGGGCTTAAACAATTCTCTTGCCTCCACCTCTCAAGTAGCTAGGACTTCAGACGCCCACCACAATGCCCAGGTATTGTTTGGTTGCATTTGTTTAGCTGGCCCCAGGCCATGTTCAAACCCGCCACCCTAAGTGTATGTGACTGGCGCTGTAACCACTGTGCTACGGGCACCAAGCCTCATCTCATATTCTTCTAAATATTTAGTATACGATCAGCCTAGGCTATTAAAATTTAAGAACCACAAGATATTTTTCTGTTCTGCCATTCACCCTCTGGCAATGAATTCTTGTGTCATTTTTTGGAAGGCATTACCTTCCCATACTCCCTTGCTAGAATAGCCCTGATTTTCTTTTGATGGTTCCAAGTGTGACCTACTATGACTCAGAGCCTAAGCCGAGTCCCAGTTGATCACTGTCCCAATCCTTTTGCCAGTGACTGGTTTAGGTGTAGACCAGTGATGCCATCCTAGCCAATGACACATAAAGGGACATCTGCTGGAGGAATCTGGGAAAGCTGTCCTTATTAAAGATGAAAGAACTCTTTAATTATGCTAATGAGCCACTGGACTAATTGACCATAGAGCTGTCATAACTGTAGACTACTTATTAATATTAATTATTATGTACATGGGAATGTAGGAAGATAAATTCCTACTGTTTAAGTTGAGTTCCTTAGGGTTTTCTGTTATTTAGAGTCAAATGCAATCAATAAAGTGGGAAGGGCAAAGTTTATAAGAAAATGCAGGGAAGAGAAATCTGCTAGTATCACCTCTCCTAAATCATTTGCAGCCATTCAGGGAGAAAAGGACCTGGGAAAGGAGGAATTAGATCCAATAAATGGACAAAATAGCATAAAGCCTGTTCTCTAAGACCAGAATATTATTTTCACTCTTTGGCCCATGCCTGCTGCTGACCTTTATGTTGTCTGTGTGCATTTTCTCTTCTCTCTCCCCTCTCTCATTCTCTTATTAATTATATTATTTATTAGTAGCATTTGACAATATGAGATGGGAGATTTGCATCATGTATATCTTTATTCCTGTGTCCTACACCAAGTCTACGGAAGCCGTCACTAACCTATCCCAGCACAAATATCCCATTCAAAATGGATATTTCTGAGGGCACACAAGGAAGTTACTAGCAACTGGTTGCAATTGACAAGAGAAAAAATATATAGTTTTCTTGACCTAATCAATCTAGAACCATGATCAGAAATAAGACCCAGATCCAAGGTCATAGAGGGCAGGCAAAATGGGAAACGTGCCATTGGCACTGTGCAACCAAAGGAAGTATAACTGGTGTGAGGACTGGCATGCTTCAGACACTCAACTGAGTGTCTTAGTTGATAAGACACTCAGTCTTCCAGAGATGAGCTACCAACCACTGAGGTATTTAGTAAAAGCAAACCATGTCCACATCTTGAGTTATTCTGTTTTCATTGTGCAATGAAAGAATGAATCAAACCTTCGTTCCTCTTAGACACAGATTTGCTGCAGCAGTCAGAAGCCCTGGAAGGTGATTGCATTCTTTTATTTCTCTCTACCATGACATATTTGGATTTACCCAATGTCTTGCTTTGGGAAAAACAGAGTCACAGCATGGGAACATTTTTGCATGTAGAGATTTCTGCCACAGTGAAGTCCATGTGGGAGCCAAGTTTCTGCCATGTCAATGTTTTTTGCTTATTTGGTCACATCACCTTGGAAAGGTGAGTGCATTCTCTCTGGACTCTCTCTTGCCTGCCAACAGCCTTGACAGAGACACAAGGATGTTCTAAATTCAAGGATTCAAACCCCATCTGGAGGGTATCCCACAGCTACCCATTGCCCTGTTGCTATACTGTTTAAGCATTGGCGAGCAAATGTAGAACCAGAGGAAATGTCTTGGGCTCAAAGCAGGTCCCATTTCTGTGCCTCTGTTTTCTAGAATTGCTTTAAAACAGCCTCAACTTCACCTCAAGAAGCCCCATCCAGACCTGTGATGCGACCCATTTTAGGGGTGTCAGCAAAGAGCTTCTTTGCTCTTATTTTGATCATGGATCTCCAGCATCTTTTTGTAGTTGTGATCACCTGTCCAGAGGTGGAGCGGTCATTGAAGTGCCCTGAAAGCTTGCTTTTCAGTGAGTTGCTATTTGGATGTTGGAGGTGACTGGGCAAGAATGGATGCTCTGCTTAGAGCAACTGTGAACATGTATACACATGTACTTTGTCAGGAGCCCTGGAGATATTTTATGTCTCCACAGACTCACATGGAACAATTTGTCTAAAAGACAGTGTTTCAGCATGCAGGGCTTCTGAAGTCTGCATTCTGATTTTTATATACTCCCCATTTTAACTCTGGGTAGAGTGGGCTCTGTCATCAGATGAGAAGGTGGGTGCTAAGTAACCATCCTTTTTTTCATCCAGAAACAGACATGCTATAGATGTGTCAACCTGTCTAAAAGTTCTCGCATCGAGACCTCATTGCTTTGGATAAACACAGTTCCTTTGAAAATGCAACTACAGAAGTGATCAGGAAGAAGCCCTGTGATCAGGGGATCCTGCATTTTCCACTAATGAGCTCTTGGGCACTAGTGAGGTCTTGGACACTTTATTTCCTATTGTTTGGGCTTCGATTTCCTCATGTGCAGAAGGTGGGAGCTGATTTCTAAGTTCTCTTCCAGCTTGTCATTCAATTACTATGTAATTCTATCTATGCTCCAAACTTGCCCCATTCATGAAGCCTTTCCTAACCATCCCACCTCTTTGTTACCTTTTCTCTGAGTCTGTGTCATGTCATTCAGTCCTTGGTTTTTTGTATGATCTTGTGTTACTTTCTGCATTTTCAGTGTAAGTAAGTAGTGCTGCTTGAACAAAGTGATAAACTCTTTAAGGGCAGGAAAGGTATCTTCTTTGCCTATTAAAAATATCACTGCATAATTCTGGGCTTATAAAGGTACTTATCTGAAATTGTTTATTTAGTCCAGATTACTGTTTATTTCACAGGAAGTCTGTAAAAGTCTAATAATTCCGAATCTCCTTTGAGATAAATGCAGTCAACACTCAGTTGTCCAGGATAATAACAATTGAAAAAAATTTTGAGTCAATAGCTCTTTACAGTTTCCAAAGAATTTTCACATTTATTATCTCCTTTCAATCCCTCAAAAACTGTGAAGTAGGGATATGGTACCAGCATGGTTATCATTATTTTTTAGATGAGAGAATTTGGATTCTATCTATTTAATGTTACATAGTTATTTAATAACAGATCTGGTCTGGCACCCTGTTCAATGTTCAATGTTCTTTCTGTTATTTTATTCTGTGAATGCTTTGCTGTTTCTTTTGAATGACACAGACAGATTATATAGATGGGAAAAGAACAGTGGATGGGAGAGGAAGGAGTATGGATTTAGGGTTAAGAACTCAGGACTGGACTCTAAGTACAGATTTGGAATAAAATCTCTGATCTAAAAGTTGCCAAATACTAGCTGTGCGACCTTGCACAATTTAATTAAATTATCTGGTCCTGAGTTTCCTATTCTGAAATGAATTTTGCAGTAACACCTACTCCAGAGAAGCCTGAGGATTAAATGATACACGTGAGTGACTCAAATGGCCTGGTGCCTAGTGGAACTTCATAACTATTAACTATTGTGAGCATTACTACATGACATTAGATCAGTAGGCAGAACAGCCTTGCATAATTACATTTGTGAAAGAGACTGGTTAGTCTCTTGCTATCAATCTATTTTTAATTTTAATTTCTTCAAAAAGCAATGTTGCTGTGAACACTTGGCCACTGCAAGCTGGTTATTCCTGTGTTAATGTGTCTGACATCTCCTGGTTTTAAGCAAGAACCAGGATAAGAAGGATGATGAGGTCAGAAGGTCAGAAGGATGACGAGGCTCTGCTTTTACTGGATTTGTACTGAAAATCAAGATCAAGTGAATTCCTTCCCTTCTGCTCCATAGGAGATTTCTATCCTCCCTGAACTTGCCTTAGGACACCTGTATTACTGTTGTCCTAAGTGTACTGTCCAGTAATTTTTATACTTTGAATTATCTTGAGTTGGCACATGGCTCAATTAAGAGCTCATGGAGCTGCTGTGATTGATGAGCACAACTAACTAGGAAACACAGATTCACAGAAGTCAGGAGGTGAACTGATGGAGGATGTTCCTGGAGGATTCATTCCTAGACCTTTCTATCCTAGTGCTTCCTCAACTATTGAAAGTGAAGGACTAGGTTTTTCTATCTATTTTTAACTCCAATCTGTTGTAGGGTGATACTTTTGTAAAATATAATGTGAATATTACAGCAATGTGAACTTGCTGGTTTTTAGGTGCTTAGTCTCTTTCTGCTTTGATCATTGCAAATCAGTTTGTGGACTACACTCAGGGTTGCCCTGATTTATTTAGAGTCTTTCCAAACTAACCGCACCAAGGCCAATGTATGAGCTAGTCTGATTGCAGGATGCTACCTAGCCCAGAAGCAATGTTGGTTTGCAGTAGAGTTTTTGAGGAGAAAATGCTTTACTCGTCTATCAAGTTTTTTTTTTTTTAAATCCTCCTGAGATACTGCTTTTCTGAAAAGCATTTGTGCTCAGGCTTGGATGTTTAATAACCTGGTAGTAAAATGAAATATTATAGTCTATTAATGTGGTACAATTCATCTGGTAAAATCTGTAATAACTCGGAGGTAGAGGGTGCAGAGGAGAACTCAGAGTTGCGTGAGGACTATGGTAATTTTCTGAACAATGAACTGCCCCAGAAAATATGAGGCCCGATCACATAGTCTATAAGTTGGAAAGTGTAAGTGGTTAGAAATTAGTGAAATAAAGTGAGTGCTGTTACTGAGAAGCCAGATGAGAACATCTATATTGGGAAGTGTGGGGAAATGCCTTCATCAGTCTCACTAAGGATTTAGCAGGATGGCAGGTAGGTGGCCTTTTCCCTCTTAGTATCCTGCGGAATCAAGTAGTTTTGTTTTTTTTTTAAATTAATTTGATTTAAAAATTTTTTTTTTTTGGAGACAGAGCTTGCTCTATTCCTTAGGCTGAAGTATATTGATATGATCATAGCTCACTATAACCTTGAATTCTTGGCCTCAAGGGGTGGTCCTCCTGCCTAAGCCGCCTGAGTAGCTAGGCACATGCCACCATACCTGGCTAATATTTCTAATTTTAGTAGAGACTGGGTCGTTCTCTTCTCAAGCTGGTATTGAACTGCTGAGCTCAAGTGATCCTCCCACCTTGGCCTCCTGAGTAGCTGGGACTATAGGAGAGTGCCACCATGCTTAGCTAATTAAAATAAAATTTTTTTTTTGTGGAGATGGAATTGTGCTATTGTGCCCAGGCCTCAAGTAATCTTCTTTCTTTCCTTCCTTCCTTCCTTCCTTTTTTCCTTCTATCTATCCTTCAGCAAATATTTCTTTAGTGGCTTACTAGCATTTTTCTAGGCATTAAAGATACATCAATAAACAACACATCCAATTTACAGCCTGTTGGGGGGAAAACAGACAAACATGAATTTGCCATCAAGAGTGATACTATGAGATCACATGAGTCTAACCTGGTCTCTGGGGTCAGAGGAAGATTTTCTGCAGAAGAGTTATCCAGGTGTGTGGAAGGAGGTTCTAGGTACAGAAAATAGCATATGCAAAGAACTTAGGGTGTGAGAGAGGTTGGTACATTTAGAGATCTGAAAGGTGCCCAGTGTGGCTGGAGTAAAAGGGGATAAGACAAAAGGCAGAGAGGGGTTTCTGAAGAAGCTTGTGAGCTGTGGTTTTGGTCCATTATCTTGAGCCCAGTGAAGGGCTTTAAACGGGAGTACAGAATAGTGTGAAGAGATTTGTGTTTTAGAAATGTGACTTTGGCTTCTGTGGGGAGACCTATTGGCACCTGGGAGTCCCATCAGCTGACCGGTGGCAATGTGAGCTAAAGTGCCAGCGGTAGAGATAGAAGGAAAGGAATTGAGGATAAAAAGGCTCGACTTTGAAATGACGCTATATGGGGCATGAAGGAGGAGGAGGAGTGGAAGAGAACCTCTAGGTCCTGGGTTGGGTGACTGAATGCTTGGTGAGTGGGGTGGAGGAGATGGTGGAAATTTGGTAGGAAGAGGTTGCTTTCCATTTTTGACATATTTATTCTGTGGTTCATGTGAGAAATCCAAGGAGAAACATCTAGAAAGTTCCAGATCTGTGGGCCCTGGAACTTAAATATCTGCTGAGACAATATATTTGGGATATAATTTGGGATATATGTACATAATATCAACCACCACTCCAAACTCTGATGCAGGCAGGCACCATGGGATTGGGGCAGCCTTCTCAGTAACTCTGTTTTTCTCTTGTGCTTTCCTCTTTTTCTCCAAGGGGTTACTATCTTCACATTGCCACTAGGTCAGTCCTCATTTGAACTTGCTGTTTTGACAGTATCCTGTGTAATAGACTTTCCATCAAAACTTACCTATTTAGTGTCCTGTACACAGCAGGTTATCAAAAGGTTTAAATTTCTTCAGTGGCCTATGCTCTGCTGTCTTAGATACCCCCTGTTTATTAAAGAGAGTATGTTCCAAAGTATGAAATGTATTACTTCTCCTGTCCCAGCATTCCCACCCTAGGCATAGAGTTGAATCTCTGTAAGTCAACCATCCAAGGGACTGTAACAAACTTTTCAACACATGGAGGTGCTCAATGTAAGGAACCAGGCCTACTGTACTGATACGTATATGTGGTGCATATTTAGGCTATGAAAATTAGGCCAACTTAAGGGGGTGGTCATCTATGGAAGTCCTAGTGTATTTGCATTACAGTAGGACACTTCTCTAAGAAACACAGGTTTCAAACACTCCTCTTGATATATGCCTTCAAAATAGTATCTACCACTTCTTTATACTTTTTAATAAATTATCACATGCTATCTTTTACAATAGATTCTAAAAAAATCTTTGGTGTATACAGCTGTCTTCTCTGATAGATTGTAAGCTCCATGGGCCATATCTTGCTCTTTATTCCCCTTCACAATGCCTAGTACAGTGTTGGCAGGATTGATTTTTGGTTTGTTGAATTGAAACCTACATGAATGTGCAGTTTCGCACACACAGGTCTCTCTGAAGGGGAAAGCAGGCCCCTTGCTGCAGGCCATAGAAGTATTCTGAAATGGATGTGGGGACAGGCTTTAGAGGTAGGTATAACCACTAAAATGCTATATAGGTGACTGTCTACTCACTACTGAGGATGACCCCATCAGGTACTCTTCCATGTATGGACACAGAAGCTGTGGAAGCATGGTTGCCCTCCCTTAGCAATGCCACTCAGAGTCAACTGACTCCTCTTCCAACCACCGTTTGGTGAGGTTCCATTTCCATCTCTTCTAATGGGTCACTTCTTCCTAGGAGGGATGGCTACTGCTAGGGAATTTCATTGACTTTAACTATGAGCAGATCTTGTCATCCTCACTGTAATCCACACCTGACTTGGAGCACTGGCTGAGGAGATGGCCAAAAGGCCACAGATGAGAGATATATTCCTGCTGGCAGTTGGCTGACCTCCCACCTTGCCTGATGACTGGCACCATTGTAGTTTGCTTGGTCTTATCCTGAACCAGAGAGAAGTTTGTGAGCACAAAGACTTCTAAACGCTGTTGCTTACAAACCAGTTCTTTGCCAAGAAATTCGGTCATTATCCCCATATAACATAGGAGTAAACAAAGAGGGGGCATGTGTGTCCACATACACATGTGTGTGCACACACACACAGAAAGAGATAGAGGCAGACACAGAGACCGACAAGCTGACCAACACAGACCTACCTCCAGACCTGCTCGGAGGGCTGGAGAATTTTTATAGGGTTGGGGAACATGAGCCAAATGAATGGATTTGATTTCTTATAATTTTCTGTTTCAATTTATCCCTTTATTTCATTAGTATCCTTTTTCCTTCCTGGAGGTTTCTTTTCCTGGATCATTTGAAACATTCCTTCTCTCTGTGATTCTCCAAAATGAGCTTTTATCCTCTTTAGTCCAAACTCACGTGCTCTGCGTTCCACTGCTCAGTTGTACAGCTAATCTCATAAGCCATTTCAAGATTGAGTGGTCTGACTGGTGATGCCTCAAAGATATATTTTTTTTCATTCTAAGGAAAGCTAAAAATAATAGGTGTCTGGCAGGCTTTGCCTCAGCAGAGGAAAGAATATCGGTGGGGAATGTCTTCCTTTTAGGTAAAATTGATCAGAAGAGCTTTCCTATAAAAAGAAGGAAAGCAAAGAGTATTTATTTCCATTACCAACAAAATAAATAACACATTTTTAAATAGAAAATTTAGTACATGATACATAAGCTGGGTGCAGTGGAACATGCCTATAGTCCCAGCTACTCAGGAGGCTGAGGCAGGAGGATCACTGGAGACTGGGAGTTTGAGGCCATAGTGAGCTGTGATTGTGCACATGAATAGGCACTGCATTCTCCTGCTAGGAATAGGAAACTTCTTAGTAAGACTCTGTCTCCAAAAAAAATAAAAGAAAAGGCAAAAAACCTACCAAATTTTCTATATTCTAAAATAATTGGATATGAGTTCTTCTGTGTTTATTCCCTTTTCCGTATCTCAGAATAATATGTGTAGGTTTAAATAATATGGTTGTTCTCATAGTATAACTGCAATTTTCTGTCTCTCCATTTTTCCTTAGTATTTTAAATAAGAGTTCGTATGTTATCACAGGCTATTGAAGAACATAATATTAATATATTTGTAGAATTATACAGAAAGTCCTGTTGGGCTTAATTCAGTTTAAATTTCCACAACTGCTAGACAATTAATTTTGTGGTTATTTCCAATTTTCCTTGATAAATAACACTGCAGCAAAATCTTTAAATAATAGGTTTTAATTTAATTTTTGCTAATATCTTCTAGTCATAACAAAAGTAGTATTATCTGAACCTCCTGTTCTGATATTTTCCCTGAGTCTTTATAGACAAAGTCTGGTACAACAAAAACCCTTCTTTTCTTTCTCCTCCTAGGAAAATGCTATTCATCCTTCATGACCTAGCTCAGATAGGATCATTTGTGACACTTTCTTGAGTCGTTTAAGACCAGTAACTCCCTGCTGTGGGTGCACACTGCCCTTTGTTGGGTGGCAGATCACAGCATTGCCCTGAGGTGTCTTCACTCAAAACTTACTTCCTTGGAGGGCCCCCTGCTTTCCTTACCAAGTCTAGGTCAGTCCTTTGTTACATATTCAGGTGGAAGCTTTATTATCCTTTATAGTGTATGTTATAATTATCATTAAAGACCTAATTGGGTGCTTATATCTGCATATTTACCTTCTTCCCTGGAATGTAAGTGGACTATACATTTCTGTCCTCAGAGCATCACACCGAGTGGGTGCTCAGGAAACATGTGTTTGTTAAATCAATGAGAAGGTGGATGGTTGATCTTCCAAAACTATTTTAAACATAAATGTCTTTAGAGAGGAATAAAATTTAAAGACATAGTTATCTTTACTGAGCAGTATTTCCATTTGCTCATAATCTAGACCAAGTTTATGGTCAACATGCATTGTGGCTTATAAGGTGAGCACTGTGCTAATCTTTTTACATGCTTTATCTTATTTAAAGATTACACTGTTCTTACAAGAGAGATGGGTGCTACTAAGCCCTCCCCCACATTCTGAGAAGAAAAACTGGAAGCCCAGAGAGGTTATGTAACTTGCTCACAGTCACACAAATAGTAAGCGATGGGGCTAGGATTTGTCTGACTTGAATTTAAGTTCTCAGCCACTGTCTCAGCCTGTTTGAGCTGCTATAACAAATTTCCATAAATTAGGTGGCTAATAAACAACAGAAATGTATTTCTCACATTCTGGAGGCTGCAAGTCAGGTCAGGAGAGCAGCATGGTTGGGTCCTGGTGGGAGCCCTCCGGGCTGCAGCTGACAGCCTTCTCCATGTGCTCTCGCATGGTGGAAGGAGAGGGAGAGAGCTGTCTGGGTCCCTTTGATGAGGGCACCAGTCCCACTTATGAGGGCTCTACTCTCCTGGCCTAATTACTTCTCATAGTTCCTACCTCCTAACACCATCACATTGGGAGGTTGGGGTTTCAAAACATGAATTTGTGTGTGGGGGACATACTCCTTCCCTTACAATCACTATGTGATATATGCTGGAATGTTCTGTCTTAACACTAAACTGGAATTTGTTTCCTGATCACTTTTCACTCAGTTTAATGACCCCTGGGGAACAATGGTGTCCCTCCCTTTTCACCATTGCTCCCTTTAGTGCACAAGGTAATTCCCTGTCCAGGCTTAATTACTTCCATTTGCTCCAGCCATTCATTCCACTTGGGACTAAATGGGAAGTTTTCTGTCTATTGTTGGATACTTTTATTTTCACTTGGGTACTTTGCATTTCCCATAGAAGTTAGTCAATCCCTATTCCTGAAGGAAGGCAAGGTAAATAGGCAGGGAAAGCAAAAGTGAAAGAAAGCCCACAGCAAATGTATTGGGACCTCTTCTCAAGAGAGGTGGCAGAGCGTAATGGACACCGACTGCTCAGGTTCAAATCCTTGTTCTCTCTCCTATTGGCTGTGTGAGCTTGAACAATGACGTGAATTCTAGATCAGCAGATCAAATTCCTGAACTGCCGAGTGCTCTGGAGCTAACAAAGATTCGGTACCACCCTCTTGGCCACCCTCTTTCAGTCAAGACGCCCGTAGAGATATTTATTAAGTACTTCCTATGGTCCTGCTGTCACAAGCACCTTGCCTGTATTAACCCACTTAATTTTTGCAGCAGCCCTGTGAAGTGGTTCCTCTTGCTACCACCACTTTACACATGT
>NW_003852398.1:20889204-20911789 GCF_000181295.1 Otolemur garnettii | reverse complement strand
CCCCCCCCCCCGCCGCAGAGGGTTATTAGAATGGGAGCATGGCTTATGATGATTGATGGCCTGGAGGCTGATCATTTGCTACTTCTCCTGGCTCACAGTAAATATTTACTTTTTGTTACACAGGAACAATGAGGTTTCATACGGGAGATGGATGTCGAGTGTATATACAATATTATGCTTGCCTGACTCCTTTGAATACCCAACTCTCATTTCCCTGGCTTACTCCGGGAGGGGAGGAAGTGCCATAGGGTGAGCTGTTTGACTTTTCAGAGGACGCTGGGGAGGTTTGCAAGCTGGATGGTTTTCTTTTTTTCTTACGGAACAGCCAGGATCTCTCTCAGTAATTTAAGATCTAGTCAGGAGCATTCCTTAAACTGATTCATATTGTAAACATAGATACATAATTTAGCCTTGCCCTAAGCAATCATGTCCCCCGAATCATGGATATGATATGCTCATTTTACAGATACATTTTGCAATATGTATGTCACTATTAAAATGCAAGATACCTTTTGATGTTTTTGTGACTGTGTCTCACTGGGACTGGGTGACAGGTGACTTGGGCATCCCCTCCTTGCTCTATGACCTTGTATAGATAGCAGCTCCTTTCTGTGCCCTCGTCTTTCCATCTGCAAAACGAGGCAGGCTCTTAACACTCCATCTTTCTACTTTGTGTTTTCTCTTTCCAGCTCGAGGTCATGTTTATCACAGAAAAAAAGAGTTCATGTAGGCAGGTAGGTTAATCTAAAAATTTTTCTCATTTACAGAAAGGCAGTTTCCAATCTTTACCTTGGAAGTAGGTTGGTAGTTCTTGTCATTCATCTATTATTGCTACTCAGAGAAATACATGAGGAGAGACGAAGCAACTGAAAGCTTCTGTAATGTATTTAGAATCGAGTCTAAGCTGAGAGGTGGAGGGAGGGGCGAAGCAGAAGTAAGGGAGCTATTGAATTGCAAACTGCATGGTAAGGACATCCCCAAAGTTGCAGCTGACACATCTCCTGTTTCTCTCCTCTCATAGTCTCTCCCGCCTTGGAGCCCTCTTCTGCCCTCTCTTCTGCCTTTGAATCTCCGTCCACTTCTGCCTTCCTCTCCCTTCGTTTCTCCACTAATTTCCCATCATCTGTAGCAATGTGAAAACCCACAGACTCAAACAATGAGCCAGATGTTATTTTCCCCACGTATCATGTAGATGGTTCTTTTTCTTCTGTTACCCTTCTTTAAAAAAAAAAAAATAAAAGTCTAAAATAGGGCTGAGAGGAAGAGAACTTTGGCAAAACATAGATTGTCTGTGAGCCCTGGGTGCTTCTGTGTCTTTTCCCTTCCCCGCTCTGTCTTCCCTCTGGCTCTCACAGTGAGGGTTCTGCGGCACCAGTCTCTGCAAAGCTCACCTGTTCTCTGTCCTGCTGTTTTGTCATAGCTGGAAGGGCCTTGGAGATCATCTCAGCTAAGCCTCTTATTTTCCATGTTAGGCAACCCAGGTTTAGAGAGAAGGATGTGCCTTGGCATACTGTGAGCCCCAGACCAGGTTCTTGCTACCCCACAGCTTTTCCCATGGTTCCTGCCCATATTTTTTGCCCATGGTTCTGACAGATGCCTTATTAGGACCACATTTTTACACAGTTGGTAATTCTCCTTCCAAGCGCTCTCACATTCATATTTAGTTAACTCCTTATTTATAGGTTGTGGTTAATGCCTACTTTTCCTATTATTCTTAAATGCCATTAGGACAGGGCAAAGTCTCTTTTCTCACAGCTCACCCCCAGTTCCCATAGCATTAATAAAGTAAACTCTCAGTTATTTTATTAGTCAGGTACTTATCCCAGGCTCTGAGCTGAACTCTCTATGTATATTAACTTATTTAATCCTAACAACCTCTTGAGACGGGTGCTGTGGTTACCATCCTTACTGTACAAATAGAAAACTAACATGCAAAGGAGTTAATGAACCCGCAGCTGCTAAGTGGCATGGCTGGGGTTCAGGGTCAGGCAGCCTCATGCCAGAGGACCTGCCCTGCCCTCCGCCTTATATAGCCTGTCACACGCCAGATAACAAGTGCATATTGACCGGTGCTTTTTCTTGACTGTGCTACCCGAGAATATTCTACCTTGCAAAGTGAGTGAATGCCTGGCATTTGTGAAACTCTCATGGAGGAGGAAGGAAGTAGATTTATTTTAGTATTAGGGCTTCTCTAATTTTAGTGGTTTTAGATTGTGTTTTTTTTTTAATTGAAAACATTTTAATTTCTTATTATTTTTTAAATTTCAGAGCATTGGGGGGGTATATGTATTTTGTTTACATACTTTGGTTTTTACACAAATTGAGTCAAGTTTATAAGCATGCCCTCCACCCAGGCAGTGTGCATCATACCCAATAGGTGACAATTACCCGTCCCCCCATCTCCCAGTTTGATTTTCATTGAGATTTACTTCCATACGTGCACGTAAGTGTTGATTAGTTCTAACCTGGTATTGAGTACAGATGTTTGTTTCTCAATTCCTGTGATATTTTACTTAAAAGAGTGGTCTCCAATTCCATCCATGTTGTCACAAAAGCTATCAGATATCCATTTTCTTTATGGCTGAATAGTGTTCCATAGTATGCATATACCTTATTTTATCCATTTGTTCAGATATTGATAGGCACTTAGGCAGTTTCCATGTCCTTTGTGATTGTGCTGCTATAAGCATTAGGGTACAGATCATTTTCATAAAATGACCTTTTTTCCTCTGGATATATTCCCAGCTGTGGGACTGTTAGCTCAAACGGTAGGTCTACTTGAAATTCTCTGAGGTATCTCCATGCAATTTTCCACAGTGGTTCCACTAGTTAGCAGTCCTACCAACAGTATATGAGCATTCCTATCTTCTCTGTATCCACACAGGCATCTGTTGTTTTGGGACTTTTTAATATAAGCTATTCTTGTTGCAGTTAGGTGATATTACATTGTGGTTTTGACTTGCCTTTTCCTAATAATTATAGACATTATGCATTTTATTTTCATAAATTAGTTTATCTTCCTTTGAAAAGTTTCTGTTCATGTCTTTGGCCTGCTTTTTTTTTTTGCAAATTTTGGCCAGGGCTGGGTTTGAACCCCCCACCTCTGGCATATGGGGGCTGGCGCCCTATGCCTTTGAGGCTCTGGCGCCGCTCTTTGGCCCACTTTTTAATGGGGTTTGATTGTTTCTTGCTGATTTGCTTGAGTTCTTTGTAGATTCTGGTTATCAGTCCTTTATAGTCTCATGCTAACAGATGTATAGCATGAGAAGATTTTCTCCCATTCTGTGAGTTGTCTATTTGTTCTTCTGATTGTGTCTTTAGCTGTGCAGAAACTTTTTAATTTGATCAGAACCTATTTATTTATTATTATTATTATTATTGTTTTTTTCTCTGACTGCTTTTGGGGTCTTTTGCATGCACCTGTTGTGTATGATGCACACTGCCTGGGTGGAGGGCATATGTATAAACTTAGCAATTTGTGCAAAGGCAAAGTATGTAAACAAAATACATATACACCCCCCAATGCTCTGAAATTTAAAAAAATAAGAAGAAATTAAAAGTTTTTCAATTAAAAAAAAACCACACATGCTAAAACCACTAAAGTGATTAGTGATTTTAATGACTATTAGTGATTCACTAATATCTATCAGAGATTTTCCAACATTTTCTTCTAGAATTTTTATAGTTTCCTACCTTAGGTTTAATATTTTTATCCACCATGAGTTAATTTAATTTAATTTTTTTTGTGAATGGTGAGAAGTGTAGATCCTGTTTTAGTCTTTTATATGTGGCCATCCGGTTTTCCTTGCCCATTTATTGAGCAGGGATTCTTTTTCCCAGTGTATGTTTTTATCCGTTTTGTTAAAAATCAGATAGTAATATGAGGATGATTTCATGTCTGAGTTCTTTATTCTGATCCCTGGGTCTATGTCTCTGTTTTTGTTCCAGTGTCATGATGTTTTGTGAAGTATAGCTTGACATCTGGTAAGGTAGTTTGTGGTTTTTAAAAAGTGCTTGTTAATGTAGATTCCTTGCCCTGCCTTAGGCCTCTTCGTGCAGGGCCTGGGAAACTGAATTGCTAACTGCCATCCACTTCATGGCAATGTAGGTAGCGTGGGGATAGCACTTTTGAGAAATATTGTTTTAAAAGTTCTTTATTGAATATGTCAACTTGAGAAGTGACATGCCCCTTGGTGGACATCCAAAGCTGTTGTAACAATTTCTACCTTTTTTGCTTCCCTTACTTAGGGAATGGATTTGGCTCATTAAGTAACAAAGCTTAATATACCAGACCTGAAGAGGGCTGGGGGCGAAACCAACAGAGTAAGCAGCATCTGGTTAAATGAATGCCACTGAAGCAGGAGCTACTGTGAGTTAGAGGGCATGATTAGTTCTCCTTTTGATAAGGCAACCACCTACAGCAGGTGGCTCCTTCTTTCAGGAGCACTTAAGTGTGGGTCTGGTTGTGAGAGGGCTCTATAGTGTTTTGAGATGCATGAAGTGGTTCTACTTAACCTGAGAGACGAGGCAGTGGTGAAATGAAACAGAATGACAGGAACCATTTAGACTCTGTGGTTTTTCCTGCATGGCATTAGAACACAGAACTCTTTTCTTGGCTGAGAGAGGCTTCTGCCTGAGCATGGGATAGAGCCATTTAAATAGAGGATCCCTTGTTGGCGTGCACATGTGTGGTCCTGTTGCTTTAGTCTACAAATACTCTCTGCTCTCTGTGCATATCCTTCCCAGAAAACTCACAAGTGCTGTCCTATTTCTCCTACTTCTAGTAACCATTTCCTCATCCAATTACCCATCCATATATGCATTCTTTCACTCATGCATCAAGCATTTGGCGAGCACCTGATTTATCCTAGGCATTCTCTGAGCACTAGAGACTTAGCAGTGTACATACAAAGTGGCTGCTTTCATGGAGTTTTCACTATAACACACACAGACAGAATCCTTTTTGTTCCCTGTTATCCTGTTTTGCAATCACTTACCTGGCAAATACTTTATCGTCCCATTCTTTTCTTTTTCCAAGATAAATAGGCAAGTATCCCACTATCTTGCTGATATATTTGTGTATATGTCATACGCGTACATGTGCATATGAACATATGTCCGTATACATCAACACATACACACTTATGTACATATGTATTTAGCAAGAAAAGGTTGACTCTCAAAGTTCAGGTTCATCATTTTGTTATTCTTTCAACCAATATTTTTGGGAAGCCTACTATGTGCCAGCCATTGGAAGAACCCAGACCTTATTTTGGGGCTTAGGGGACCCCTTCCCAGTTCCTGAACATGGATCACATCCCTACTTTTCATGGAGGGAAAAAGAGAAGGAAATTCCATGTGGATGTTTGACTGTTTCTCTTTATTCATGTCATTTATTAGAAAGAATCATGGAAAGAGAAAAGGTCCCATTGCCTTCTCAACTAAAAAAACAGATTGTTAACCCTGCTGGAAAATTATGTTCTTTGTAAATGTCAACAACATGTTCCATATTCCGAAGGTCCTAAAAATCAACAAGGCAAATGAAGGATATCATTTTGGTACAGGAATGGGTACTCTTACCACATTCTCTAATGTCCCCAGGTACAAACCATTACATTTTGTGAAATTTATTGGCAACAAATTAGCTTAGATTTATTGTAGATTATTGATTTCAGCATTGAAAGGTTGATGAGGTTCGTGCCTTCATTTGGCACTTCTGCTCTGGGGAGAATAATGAGATTGCCTGAAGATACAAACCATTCAATTAAAACAAACAGATGACTACAGTGAGCATCCGGGCTATATCCTGATACTTCTATTTTCTTATCTTCTCTTTTTCCTTCTCAACAAATTCTAATTTTCAGCTGGCTTCTATTTCTGCATGGGAAGGGATGATTAAGATGATCCCAGGCAGCCCTGTTACAAATCACAGATAATTCCCTCCTGGAACTGTGAAGAGGAATGGAGTTCATCTAAACAGTCTACCAAGGGTTCTTTCTTCTGCTACGCCCACAAACGTCTCTGTGTCTCAATGATAGAAATGCAAATTGATTGCTACTCAGTTAGAAACCTAGACTGACAGGAAAACTCTATTACTACACTACTAGAAGCAGGAGGCTGGAGGAGATGGAAGAGGTATTTTGTTTCCAGACAGTGGCTAGCAGTAGGCTTTTAGTCAGTGTGGTGCTGGGCTTAGGTAACTTCAAGCAGTTATTTCTCTTTGACCATTATAGGTTTTCTGGCTTGATAATCCACCTATAAAAAGTATTGCTTCTATTTTCACATCTATGCTAACACAGACTTTTTCCAGATCACAGGCTTTACCTGTTTATTTACATTTAGAGAAGACCAACACCATCCAGAAAGCTCAGGTTCTTCAAGGTCATTTGTGAAGATTGACACAGCCTGGGTTAGCAGACAATAGTTTATCTCAAAACAGATTCTGGCCCAAAGCTTTAATGAAACTCAAGCCTGATCAGTGGAAAGCTGCCAAGAAGGCCAATGGAAATTGTTCTCTCAATAGTTAACTTTCTGTCTACCCACAAATTACATCTTTTCTCAGGCATTTTTTTTGGTAGCTTCTCTTTAGCTTAATTTTTCTGGAGGCACAGATGGAAGGAGATTACTGGACCAAGTTCCTATTTAGTCATATAATGTTGGGGCTGGGAGGAAGTTTATAGTTCACTTTGGGCCTTTTCCTCATTCTGCCACTGTAAAAAGAAGCCCAGAGGGGATTCAAGTCCTGAATTTTCCCTCCATCAGAAAATCCAAGTGCTCTAGTCCTATTCTGGGTACCACCCTGAAAAAGCCCTGAGGGCACCTTTACCCCTGGACTTTACTCCCAACCTGTATAACTCTGAAAAATCATCCCAGCTCCAGAGCTTCCTGTGGGTCAACCAAGACTTTCACTGGGACTGAATCACAGCTCAATTTCTTGATTTCCTTCCCCTCCCTTCCACAGGTGTGGACCCCAAGGCTACATCTCACTTAACCTCTCACACACTGTTCTGCTTTTCAGGAAACCCAACCTCATTAGAGACACCACCCTTCAGGATTATTACAGAGCAGGCATCAGCAAATTCTGGGCCACAGGAATCATCTAGGTCGTTGTCTGTTTCTGTTTTTGTAACCAGTTTTATTAGAATACAGCCATACACACTCATCTACATATGTAGTATTATCTATAGCTGCCTTCCTGTTGCCGGGCAGTTGGAAGTTGGGTAGTTGCAGCAAAGGCTGCATAGCTCATAAGGTTGAAAAAACTATTATCTGACCCTTTACAGATAAAAGTTTGCTGATCCCTACTATAGATTACTGGTAGAAACACAGATATCAAATGATAGTGAAATCTAGGACAAGACCTCTCAGAACATCATACATTCTGAACAGAGTTTTAAGCATCTATTTTATAAAAGAGTCTTCGATCTGTTCTTGTATAGTCATATTCATGTCCACACTTTTCTCAAACTCTCTATTGAGTTGACATAGAAAAAAATGAAGAACATTCATTTCTTATCTTATGTTTGGGTTTCGTAAGCTTTAGGGCTTATAAAAGCATTTTTTTTTTTTTGAGTACTTTCATTTATCTTGAGGTAGACAGGGCAGGGTCTGCCACCCCTTTTGGCAGATAAAGAAACCGAGGTTCAAGAAAGTTAAGTTATTGCCCATGATCAGTTAGATGTTTGCAAAACAAGCTTTTTGTGTGACATTTTCGTTGCTTATTAAAACAAGAAAGAATCATTGTGTTCTATAAAGTAATAAACAGTATGGAAGTTCAAGGTGATATTTTAGAAGAGAAAAAATTATCTTTCCCTGATGCCTGTTTATGTATTAATTCATCACACATTTATTGAACAGCACTGAGTCAATATGTTGAAAGATTGGTATCTTGAAAATGCTTTGTAGATAATTCTAGTGTCCATCATGGTTGCACACCACAGGGCCAGGTCCTGATTGTTAACGCGTACCTGGTGTGAGTGTTTTGAGTCGGGCTTGCATTTATACAGGAGACACCTTTAACACCGGAGAATAATACCTTATTTTTCTATTTTTGTTGTTTTGATTTTTTGTCTAAAAAGTAATTATGAAGTACCCGTCACTTATCAGGGATCATATGTAAAGATGGAGATAAATAACATACCGGGTAAGCATGGTTCTCACCTGCAAGGAGCTTACAACTTTGGGGAAGAGAGACTCAAGCAAATATTAGCCACGGGTGGACAAGGTGTTGGATAGGGAAGGGGAGGGTGCAGTAGATGAGCCTTCCTAGCATATGTAAAATCTAGGGAAAAAATATTTAAATGTGACCCAACGTATAGGTAAGAGTTAGCCAGGTAGAGAGGCAGAAGTGTGTGCTAAGTAGAGAGGACAGGATATACAAAAGTTCAGGGGTGAGAGAGAACATGCTGAAGTGGAGGAACTGACTGAAGGTTACTCCAGCTGGAGGGTAGAGTGGGGGAAGGTTTGGGGAGAGATGGAGCTGAAGACATGCACTAGACAGGGGCAGTTTTTGAGTGATTGCCTGCAAGCCACGACAGAGAATTTTAACTTTGCTAAAATGGTATCAGGGAGCCATTTAAGGAGTTTAAACAATAGAACAGTGCTTGTTTTTCTAGCCCAAAGAAAAAAAAGAACACCCTTTTAGCTAAGACCAAGGTAGCTGTTATCCATGCAGGAGCCAACGGGAAGTAGAGACTGATTAAGAAAGCCAGGGTTAAAGTTACCATCTGTGTTTGCCAATGAAGTTGGAGCGCTCTGCTGTCTGAGTGTGATGCATTGTCTTTCACTGCCCTAGACCATTTGAGCTCTCTGCTATCTGAGTGTGATGTACTTACTGCCTTTCATTGCCCTAGACTATTTCAGCACAGGCAGTCAGAAACAACTTAAGCCCCACCTGCTTTGCCATTGTCAGTCTCACTTCTGTGAACACCACAGACTTGTTTTCAGTGGCTTCTCTTCCCTGCCTCCGAGGCCCAAGTGAAAGGGCATTTTGATGTCCTGGCTTGCTCTCTGCCCATCAGCATTTTGATTAAAGTCACTTGGAGACCCTTTTCTTTGAGTGGAACAGTTCTTCCTTGAAGGGGCAAGAGTGAGTCATTTCTGTTGGATTCATGTATTACTTGGGACGAATGCAATTTTCTACTGAAATTACACCTGATTACAGACCATCACACCACTTCCCAGGGAACCCGTTCCTCCCTTGGTAATGGGCCTTAAGGTTGTATATCGTCAGAAAGAAATAGGCAGCAGGAAAGAAGGGCAGGTTTATCCTTGATGCCTAAAATCTTAGCTGAATAAGCTGAAAATCCTAAATTACTTATAAGCCTGCAGGCATAGCTCAGGGAGAGGCCACGGCTTTGGGAGTTGATCAATGCCCTTCACTTTCCATAAAATAAAAGGGTTTCTCAGATTGAAGATGTCACTTTTTTTTTTTTCTGAGCTTTTACTTATTTTCCTTAGATCTTGCAAGACAAATATAGAGACAAATGATGGACAGGACAGTTTTGTATTATGAACCATCTGTTGAGATGATATGAGAGAAGAGAGCCTTAGGGAAGTTTTCAAAAGATCCTTAATTTCTATGTGTTTGAAGATTTTCCTATTGTCTTTCTGTTATTGATTTCTAGTTTGAGTTTATTATAGTAGAGAATATACTCTGTATAATTTCAAGTCTTATAAATTTGTTAAGTTTGTTTTATGACTCAAGATATGGTCTATCTTGGTGATTATTCCATAGGCACTTGAAAAGAATATATATGCTATTGTTAGGTGGGGTGTTATACATAAGTCAATTAGATCCATTTGGTTGATGGTGTTGTTGATTTCTTAAATATCCTCGCTGATTGTCTAATATTTACCTTAATTGTTGAGGGTAGGTGATATAAGTGCACAGCTATAATTAGGGATTTGTCTATTTTTCCACACAGCTCTGTTGGTTTTTGTATCACATTTTTTGTAACTCTGTTGTTTGGTATACCCACATTTAGCATTGCTATGTCTTCTTAGTGGATTGACCTTTTAATTATTATGTAATGTTCCTCTCTAGTAATAGTCTATGTGCTTAGGTCTACTTGGTCTTACTTTTTTTTCCATTTTTTTTTATTAAATCATTGCTGTGTACATTAATGTAATCATGGAGTACAATGTGCTGGTTAACCAGTTTGATGGTCTTATATTAATATAGCTGTTCTCATCTTTTAAAAATTAATGTTTTCATGATATATAATTTTTAATTTTTTTTTTTACTCTCAACCTACCTATGCCATTATGTTTGAAGTGAATTTCTTATAGACAGCATAATTGGGTCATGATTTTTAACCCATTTTGGCAGTCTCTGTCTTTTAATTGGTATATTTAGACCATTTATAGTTAAAGTAATTATTCATATGTTAGGATGTCACTCTGCCATTGTTGTTATATTCGGTTTGTTTTCTGTGTTTCTTTTCTTTCTGTTTCTCTTTTATTACTCTCATGTAGATTATTTTACATAATAATAGAATTTCTACCCAGTGATATAAGGCAAAAAAGGGAAATAAATGGCATACAAATTAAAAAGGAAGAAATACAACTGTTGTTGTTAGCATGTGACACAATTGTGTTATACCAAATGCTGGAAGGTGTAGGGAAACTGGATTACTAATATGTAGCTAGTATAGTTTGACATTTTCTTTTAAAACTAAAAAATCAAACTTATCATAAGATTCAGTAATTATACATGTGAGCATTTATCACAGAGAAATTAATAAACTTAGGTTTATACAGGAGTTTTATACCAATGGTCATAGCCACTTTATTCTTAATTGCCCCAAATATCTTTTAATGGGTTAATGGTTACACAAACTGAGGCTTGCTCATACTTTGGGATACTACTTGGAAATAAAAATGAATGAATTATTGATATTCACATCTCAACGTGCCTTGAATGAACCTTAATGAGATTATACTCAGTGGAAAAGCTTATCACAAAAGGCTAAGTATTGAATGATTCCATTATACAGCACTCTTAAAACAACAAAACTATAGAGATGGATAACAGATTAATGCTTATGGGAAGGGGGAAGATGAAGGAAGGTGTGGCTAAAAAGGAGTAGCACAAAAGGAATAGTGTATGTGTCTTGATTTTAGTGGTAGTTACCAAAGCTAAACATGTGATAAAATTGCATAAAATTACACACACACACACACACACACACACACAAATCTGTGTATCTGAATGAGATCTATAAATTACACCAATGTCAATTATCAGGTTTTGATATTGTACTATAGCTATATGAGGTGTTAACACTGGAGGATGTTAGAAGAAGGGCCCGCTAGACTTTCCTTTCTGTACATTTCTTTGCAACTTCCTGTGAACCTAAAATTTAAAAAGGTTAAATAATAAGCATAATAAAAAGGTTAAAAGGTATTTAGCCATGAATACATAAATAGCACACCTGTGTGCATAAAAACTCTCTTTGTTTTGTTTTCTTCTTTCCAGTTCCTTATTCTTATCAGAAAATTTGGGGATGTAGATAGGTTTTGGGGTGGCTAAGATAAGGGGAGATGTTCCCTTTACAGACTGGTCTAGTATCTACTTTTTAAGGATATGGTAAGCAGAGAGAAGTTAACTACACAAAGAGGTGGATTTGAGGCAGCTTGTGGAAAAACCATAGTTTAGTGTGCTGTTTTCCAAATTTTAAGGTGAATTAAGAGGCAGCTTAATGGACCCCACTCTGAGAAATTTTAATTCCAGTCGCTGTGGGGATTGGATTCTAATTCCAATCTCTCTGTAGATTCTAATTACAATCTCAGTGTATCAGAAGTCTATGTTTTACATAAACACCGGGTAGTTCCAATGTCTGGGGTTCTTAAACCACATTTAGAACTACATCCATGTAGTGGATTAAAATCCTACCTCTGCTCTTCTTTACTGAATGAACTTGAGCAAGTTCTGGGCCTCATTTTTCTTATCTGTGAAATAAATGCTATACCTTTTTAAGTTTAGTATGAGCTGTTGCTCAAGAACTAGTTGTGATGTTGTTGTTGTTACCATATAGAGTCATTACATTATTAATGATTTTGGCACATAGTAGGTCCATCTTCAATAAAAATTTCTTCCACATGGAGGGTTTGTTGGTAACGTTGCACTAACATCTATCTGTTATTTGGCACTATCAGAGCTTTTGATAAATTGGGTTTGATGACCTTGTAGATACATGAGGATGCTTCTCCAGAATGGCCACTGAAAAGGGTATGTTGAGGTCTTGAGAGTCCAGTCCCTAGTCAGGGAAGGTGAGAGGGAGGAGTTATGGCCCAAGGCCAAGTGGGACATGTATTCAGGTAGCTTGCCCAGTGACTGATAGGCAAATACTCATGGCAAAGAAGCTTCCTCTTGGGGAATGTCTATAAAGCACCTTCACCCTCAAATTCTGGGGAACAAACTGGGAAGGTATCAGAGATGATGTCCTCATGTCTTATGTCACCAGGGGAGTGTTTTCATATATTCATTTATTAAAGATTACTTAAGGTCATATTGTACACAAAACAATGAGTGATGTACTGGGGGCCGCATTTGTGGTAAAACGGTTGCCTTCTTCTGGATTTGGTGTTTAAGCTGATATCTGCAGAATGAATAGAAGGGGAGTTGGCAAGGGGGAAAATTGGGGAGGAAACAGCGTATTGGGAGGCCTGGAGAGGGTGTAAGAGTCTGGTAGTTTTGAGGATATTTTGAGGCAGAGTAAGAGGTTGGGAAGAGGGCAGGTAAAGTCAAAGCCCTTGGCACTGTGCTTGGCCTACAGCACACAATGCCAGCTACTCGTGTTATTATTTTTATTATTAATCCTCAGGGCAGTTGGAAGTTACTGAGGATGGAAATCAGGGGAATGATCTGAGATTTTCATTTTAGAATGTTTAAAGTCACTTTTTAAGGCCTGTAACCTGGTGTTTTACTGAGAGATGGAGAGGCAGAGAAATTCACTTGCCTCCCTATGTTCTAAAAATATTCTAGGTGGGTATGGAGGTCAAGAAGATCCTCTCTTTTCCATAGGTACAAAAATTCTAAGTCCAGGGACCCTAGTAGAGATCCTACCACATTGACTGAAACTTTCTCTTATAAATATTTTTTAAGAATAGCTCCTAATCTAGAAATTTTCTACTTGATTCTCTTAATTTGGAGAAGAAATATACAAGTGGTTTCCACATGAATTTGTAGAAGGAAGGACTTGGGCAAATCTATTAATAAAATAAATCTATCTTACTGTTCACTTGGTATTACAGGCTTGAAACTTGACCATGGGCTGTCTACTGTTCACTCAGGGTTCCCTTGAGGTGGTTTAGCAGCCCTCTAGTTCTTGACAGAGGTCAGGCCTACAGCCCTGATCAGTTATCATTAAAATGATATGCTTTTCCAGAGACATAAAAGGTGTAGTCGTACATATAACACTGGACCCTTTGGCTTGTGCATGTATTTGTCAAGGGTGCTTTCTATATCACAGTGGACATGATGTCCCATATCATAACAGACAGATGTGATAAGTCAGGAAGTCTCATCATCTCAGTAAGTCAGATGTGCCTTCCCCATAGGGAATTATAGTCTATAGGTTTCCCCAGGTACATCTGTTCAGAAAAATACCACAGGCTGCCAAAAAATATATATACATTTTAATAAAGGAAAAGAAATTATGTTGAAATTATAATACTTGATATATACCAATAACAAAAGATAAACTCAAGTCACATTTGAATACCTCTTGTAATTGCAAAAGCCAAACATGACTTGAATATTATAATTTTAATATACTTTTTCCTTTTCTTAAAATGTGTATACATTTTTGTGGCATCCTCTATATAAAAACATTTAGGCCTGTAACCTGGTGTTTTACTGAAAGATAGAGAGGCAGAGAAACTTCTCTTGAAAAATACTTCAAGAAGAAAAACCGAAAGAGCTTAAAAGTGAGAGTAAAAATGAGAAAAGTTATATAGGACCTAACCCAAATGTTTTTGAGATATGTGATATCTAAACCACAAAAATAAACAATGAAGTTAAAAAAGGAGGTAAGTCTGGAGGAGATGGCAATCTCTGACAGATACTCTTCAGGAGTCCAGCTTTATATGATAATATGATATTTGTTTTCTTTATAGGATGACTATATTCCTTTAGGACAGAAAACCAGGGGACAGAAATTTCACCTTTCCAGTCATAAGCTCGCAGCTTCTACTTCTCAGTTTCATGCTTCTGGTGACCAGTTTTGACAAGAACCTGCATGGAACCACCTGGAAAGACCGGGGCAGGAGCAGTTGTGTCCAGACTAACCTTTGACAAATTTCTAGGTTAAACCATTCACGTTTATGAAACTCCTGGGAGGATCACCTTATGTCAGTGCAAGACAGCTGCTAATCTTTAGGAGATTGAGCCTATAATTAGACTTTTCTTAAGTGGGTGAATCTGCCGTGTTCTATACCAGGAAGCAAAGGCATTGCCTTCATAAGTCCTGGTGATGATTAGCTTTGCATCAACTTGGCCTGGCCATGGCACCCACATACTTGGCCAAATATTATTCTTGTTTTTGTGAAAGTGTTCTGTTATTTTATTTTATTTTTTTGGATGAGATTGACATTTAAATCAGCTGATTTTGAGTTAAATAACCTCTTCCATAAGGTGCATGAGCCTCATCTAATCATTTGAAGGCCTTAATGGAATAGATTCTCGCGCCCCCCCCCCCCACCCCATGCTCCAAGTGAGAGGTAATTTTTCAGCAGACTGCCTTGGAACTCGAGCTGAAGCTCTTCCCTGAGTCTCTAGCCTGCTGGTTTAGTCTATCAGCTTTTGGACTCACCAAGCCTTCACAATCATGTGAGCCAATTCTTTAAATCTCTATCTCTCTATCTATCTTTTGGCTGTCGATCCTGTTTTTGTAGAGAACCCTGATTAATATAGTTCTAATAACGGTCATTGTATAAATTGTTTGAAACGGGCCTATGGTTAAGGATATGGGCTCTGGAGCCAGACCAAGTTTAGAGGCTCCACCATTCACTAGCTGTGTGATCTTGCTCAACTTCTCTGAGTCTTAGTATCCTATTTTGCAAAAATGGGGATGATAACAGAATGTACCTATATTTATCAGGAAAATCTCAGCTGCAAATGTAGAACATGATGTAAAAGCACTAGAGTCAGTGCAATTGTAGATGAGTAGTAGGTCTGAGGTTTTAAGTAGAAAAAAAAAAGTGAGGAGAGACTTTTTATATTCACCTGTACCTGCAAAATATAGTTCCATTTTCCAAACACAGCTTGACCAAGTGTTTAAATAGTATTTTCAGGAACGTAGCTCTTGATTTTCAGACTCTACCTTATGTTCATGAGCTTCGTAGGCTTCAAAAACTTTCAGAATTATATAAAATCAGAGTGAAAGGTGTAGGCAAGATAGAACATCTTTCCCAGCATTTTCAAAAAAAGTCCTCTCATTGGTTTGGCTTTGTTTGCTCTGGATTGGGTTCACTCCAGAGTCAGTCCCAACGGTCAGGTGGAGGCAATACACTCCTGCACCTGAAGCCAGAGCTGTGTGATTTTAGACTTCAAACTCCCTAGCCTTGAGGCATTTAGCCATCACTAGCCACCGTAAGTTAGGCTTTGGAGAAAAAATGCACTGGACCTTCGGAGCTTTGGATCTACTCTTCACAGTGAGATATTTTGCTTATTAAGTAGTTCCCATTAATGAAGTATTTCCTGGGAGGTCTCCAGAACAATCTTTTTTTTTTTTCTAATTGAAAGTTTTAATTAAGTTTAAATTAGACAACGTGATTATAAAATGGGAGAAACAAAATAGGACAAATAAAAGGAAACCTACAGGGGAAATTAAACTGGTAAATGCACATTGGGCAGGATCATGGGAGGGTGCTGGGATTAAATGGCTCGTCTTTGAGAGGGACCTTGGCTCCTTGCTGTAGGTAAATGACCTCCTCCAATGCACTAAATGGTATCCTAATGGACTGAGAGGCTTAATGCACCTCCCCAATTTATTTTTGGCTTATCAGTAGGTCCACTGAGTATAATGCACTTCTCGATATGCCCAGAAGATGAGAATGTAGAAAGAGTTATTAAACTTTAAACAAAGATTTATGTCATAAACTTTTCCTGCTTAACAGTGTGTTTTCTGATAGACTTGATTTTAAAGACTATGGAACACTCCCAGCTTATTGTCTGAAGGCTTTTCTAGAGATTTAAATGACTGGATAATGACATAGGTCACCTGAGCATGTCAGAAAGATTTGCTCATATATGATTTATCCTTGAGCCACAGGCAACACCCAAAGGAGACTTTTTTTTTTTTTTGCAGTTTTTGCCTGGGGCCGGAACTCGCCACCTCTGGTATATGGGGCCGGTGCCCTACTCCTTGAGCCACAGGCACTGCCCTGCTCATATGATTACTTAGCCAAGGGAAGTTCATTCTTGATACCAATGGTTATCTTTGTGTGACTTTTTTTTCTCATGACCCACAACAGCACACATGGGTCACCGCGATTCACAACAAATAACAAAAGCAACACATTCACAAGCAAATGTATTTGTCTTCTGGACTCTTGGAAAAAATTTCCTGGGTGCTAAGTCAACCATGTGAGTGCTAATTCAGAGAGAATGGCTGGTCCACTTGGCAAAGCCAGTTTTAGTCTCTTTTTTTTTGCCAGTCACCCAGAAGAGTGTTTGAAAGTTATTGGCAGCATTTATTTCTTTTGATGGATTCATTCTACTTTGGCAAGAGAAAATGGTTCTATGTTGCCCATGGTTGTAGCCCAGAACTCTGAGGATGTGCAAGTAATTCCAAAATAGTTCTTTGGAATTCATTTTTGGATTGATTTTAGACATTAAAATAAAGGCAGTAATTTTTATTTACTCTTGGAGTCTAGAAAAATGGGTAGAAAATTTCATTATTTCACCAAAAGTATTTACAAGTATATATATATATCTTGAGTACCTATTATGTGGTAGGCTTGGTGGTAAGAACAAGGAAGACTATAGTAGGATAAAACTTGCCATGGTCTCTTCCCTCAAGGAATATACTATTTAGTGGAAGAGCCAGGTTAAAAAGCACATAAATATATAATTTCTGATGTAATAAGTGCTATGCGGCAAATGAGAAGGTTACCAGGGTAGATGGTAAAAGAAATATAATTTTGATGGGAGGAGACTTGGGAATACATAGTTATGCATGTATATATATGGATAAGAAGAAATGACTTACATCCCAAAGGAACACTGCATATTCGCTCTTGAAGTCCATGTTCAAGTGAATAAGGGCTTAAGGCAATCAGGGCACTTTGGACATAGAATTAACTCAATACTTTTTGAATTGTATTAACATTTTGAATTGTTATTTAATAATCATGGGAATTATCAAGCTGGATTTGGAAGGTCAAGTATGTTTTAAAAATTGAAATGAATACTTCCACTTATTTAAAAAAACACAATCAAGAATGAACTTTGTTTTTCTGCATTTATTCTTATTAAATATAATTTTAATATCTTTGATCTGGGAGTGAGATTTAATTTTGTTTATTTATGAAGAACCCAGTCTGAATTATTAAATAATATTGGTTCAATAATGTTCAAGCTCTACCAACCATAATTTATTATATTCATCATTTTTACCACAATACCATTCATTTCACAAGAATTTATTGAGCACTGTATTAGCTTGAGCAGCCATAATGAAATGCCACAAACTGGGTGGCTTAAATAGCAGAAATTTATTTTCTCATAGTTCCAGAAGCTCAAAGTCCAGATCAAGGTGCCATGAGGGTTAGTTTCTGGGGAGGTCTTTCTTCCTGGCTTGTAGACAGCTGCTTCTTTTGCTGCATCCTCATGTGACATACTCTCTGTGTGTGACTAAGAGAGAGCAAGCTCTGGTATCTCTTCCTCCTCTTATAAGGACACCAATCCTATCAGACTAGGGCCCCACCCTTATAGCCTCATTTAATCTTGATTACCTCCTTAAAGGCCTGTCTCCAAGTAAAACCACATTGGGGGTTAGGGTTTCTACCTGTGAATTTGGGGGGAGGACATAATTATGCACCTGCTGCGGAGTCAACTGTGTTGGGCGTTAACATACAGTGGTGAACAAGGCAGTCGCTGTCCCTCCCCTCACGGACCTTTAAGTCTAGCTAAGTGAGTACACAGCAGACAAATGATCTTATAAATAAATATTTAATTATTGTTCTAATGAGCACATCCTGATTCTATGCAAAGCCCAAAGGCAGCATTTGTCACAGTGGCTCTCAACCTTCCTAATGCTGTGATGGATTTTCAATGTTACAAAGGGGTCGTGACCCATAGGATGAGAACCACTGTTCTAGAAGCTTTGGTGTTAACATTAAGGTTAGCAAGAGTAATGCTATGAGTAAGTTCCTAGTTCAAAGTCTTGGAGTAGATGATAGGTGATAGATAAAGATAATGAACTGAAAAAAATAAAAACATAGGGTTTTATATTGTTTTGTTTTTTAAAGAATAGCACTGTGTTTTCCTCTGACATTTGGAATTATCTAGCACAAAAATTCACAAGCAAAGGGTATCCTTTTATAATAGTCATTATGGGCAGAACAGATGCCACAGCTCTATATCCCTAATTAGTTCAAACCGATCATTCAATTACCAAAATCCAGTCTTTGCCATCCGAAACAATACGAAGGCAAAGATGAACAGTTGCCTAGGTGTGTTAGGCTGTTAGGAAACTTGGATATTTTTGCTTTCCAAAACATCATCTTCAAACTGCTATTCTTCCCCACATGCCATAGCATCATTTGTAATTTTTGTGGTTAATTTTTGTCAACTACTTTCCCTAACTCTTCTTTGTGTTGTACTTGGACTAGATTCATAATCACAGACCGGACTTGGACTTTGTACATCATCACAAACTGTACTAGGTTTACATAATTCATTCCCGTTGCCCGCCTTGCCTTGCCTGCTTAGAGGAACCTCTGAGCCATGACACAGAAGCAGCAGTATGACAGCTCGGTTATTCTGCTCAGAGGTTCCGTGACAAGTCTCGTAGCTGCAGTTCTTTTAAAGCTGGGAAGAGTTTCGTTAGTATAATACAGTTCACTGATGCAAATCTCCAGATTGGCTTTTGATGATCCTGCTTCATTTTACCCTCTCTTTCAGAAGCAGAGATTCAATCTTGAGCTGGAGTTAAAAAAGGAAAAACTAAGGAGGAGGTCAGGTGGGAATGTTCTCAACCAAAACCAAATAACAAAAGAAGAGAGAGAGGTGAGGAAGAAACCTTGAAGAAATCAGTAAAAAAAGAGAATTACCTGCGCTGTGATCAGCTAGCATTTTAGGGCTCAGTCTCTGTGGTAGCAAATGCCCCAATCTGTATCCGGTTTTCTTGTCATTTCACTCTTTCCTCATGATTCTCCTGATACCTGAAAATATCATTCTGACTTATTTTACAAAGCATAAATTTCAATGTCTTAACATTGAATAATTAATTTGTTCAGAAATGCTTTAAAATAGACAAGAGTAGAGACTATCACAACTTGTCAAATATTTGACTTTATCAGATCTTAATATCGTGCCAAAGCTGTATCATACCTGTTTGTTTCACCTAATGAGATTAGATAGTTTAAATGCAAATATGAACTTTCTATGCATCACTTCTTTCTCTCTCCATTCTTACAAGAATAATTACTGTTATGGGTTCAGCATTTACTGCCTACATTGTTATACTTTTGCTATGAATTTAGATATTCAGATATCTACAAATATAGTACTTTTTGCAGATTTTAAAATTTTATATAAATGATATACCATACATAGCCTTCTGATCTGGCTTTCATTCTCTTAATGTTTTTTAAATTAATGCATGCTGATAAAACACCTCTAATTCATTTCATTTTTACTGCTGTAACGAGTAATAGGTGAAATACTTCAGTACATTTTTCAGGTTTCCTCTTTTTTTAATTTAAATATCTTGATATTTTAGAATGAAAATTCCAAATGATAAATGATCTCTTTCTACAGAAATATAGTGTATTTTATTTTTTCCTCCAGATTTACGGAGGTATAATTGATAAAACGTGTATATATTTAGGGTGTGCAAAATGATGTTTTGCTATACATTGGGAAATGATTGGCAAAACCAATCTATCACTTTCACAGTGATCTTTTTTGTGTTGAGAACATTTAAGATCTACTCTCTTAGTGCACTTATGGTATTACTAACTATAGTTACCATGCTGTATGTTAGAACTTATCTTGCATCCTTTGACCAGTATCTCCCCCATTCAATTTTTCTCTTGAAAGAAATTGAGGTTGTTTCAATTTTTTTTGCTATAATTAACAATACTTCCATGACCAATCTTGCACCTTTTTAATGCAAGGATTTCTCTTGAGTATATGTCTAGAGCAGAGTATTTGTTTCTAAGGCTGCTGTGACAGAAACTAGGTAACTTAAGACAATATAATTATTTTTCCTCTCATAGTTCAGGAGGGCAAAGACCTTGAGGAATTGGGTCCAACCTGAGGACTGTGGGCCACATGCTAACCACCAGAGGACCATTTTGCTTATCTGTGGTGTGGATATCACAAAAATAATGCATGGATCTTTTCTTTTGTTCAGCAGCTTTTGTTTGTGTTTGTGTATTTAATGTGTGTTCCAAGGCAACTCTTCATCCCAATGTGTGGCAGAGAAGAAAAAAGTTGGACACCCCTTGCAAGAGGCTCAAGGGGAGATTCCCTTTCTTGCCTCTTCCAACTTCTGTGGCTGTTGGCACTTCTTGGTCTGTGGCTGTGTCTCTACCTCTGTCTCTATGTGGCCTCTTCTGTGTCCCTCTTTTTCTTTGTTTTTCCTTTTTCTTACAAGGACATTTGTCACTAGATATAGGGCCCACCTGGATAATTCATGATGATCTCATCTCAAGACCCTTAAAATAATTACATCTGTATAAACCACTTTCTAAAACGTGGTTACAGTCGTTGGTTCAGGTATGTATATTTTGAAGGCTGCTGTTCAATTTACTGTAGACAATTTCCCAGGTTAGCACTACTGACATTTCGAGCCAGGTCTTTCTTTGAGAGTGAGGATCCCCTGTGCACTGTAGGCTGTTTAGCAGTGTCTCCAGCTTCTGTACACTGTAAGCTAGTGGTATCCCTCCTTCCACTTACCTTAGCTGTGACAACCAAAATTGTCTCCAGGTTTTGCTAAATGTCTGGACAGCAGGGAGAGGGTAGGTGGGGACCACCACCCCTCCTCTGGTTGAGAACCAATGATCCAGCAGAAGTTTGCTGAATTTTAGGGTATAAGCATTCTCAACTTTACAAGATATTGTCAATGGTTGTCCACAGTCATTGTACCAGTTTAAACTCTTATCAGCAGTGAATGGCAGTTCCCCTAACTCTCCATCTTCACCAATACTTAGTATTGTCAGACTCTATTTTGTCAATTTGATTCTATCTCATTGTTGTTTTAATTGATAACTTCCTACCTGTGGTAAGCATCTTATCATTTATCCATTATCCATTTGGGTTTCTTGGTCTGTGGGTTGCTTCCTTGTATCCTTTGTCCATTTTTCTCTTTTCAAGTTGTCTTTTTTCTTTTCGAATTGTGGGAGCTCTTTATTCTAGCGACTAAACCTTTTCCAGTTATGTCCAGTGCTAATGGCATCTCCTCATCCGTAGCTTATCTTTCATTTTGTTTATGGTATCCTTTGTTATGCCAAACTTCTAAATTATAATGTTGTCAATTTATCAATTATTTGTAGTGGTTTGGTACTTTTCATGTCTCTTTTAAGTCTCAAGAGACAGTTATGCCACTTGAGCAAAAACCTATAAGGACTAATCATGTCTGAAAAAATTTAGTTCTGTGGGAGGCATCATGATATATTGGAAAGGACAGTATGTGTGGAGGCTGTTGTCTAACCCTGCTCTATTAGCAACTATGTGTTTTGGAGAAATAATCTGACATCTTTGTGTTCAAATGCTTGTCTGAAAAAGAGAATTTGCAACTCTGAAAATTCTTAGTCCATTTAAAAACTTTTATAAAGTCATGAGTTCTTTAAGAGATGCCACTTATACCTAAAAATCGCCTTGATAGCCTACTATATTATTGGTAAGACCATTTGGACTAGGAAAAACACAGAAGGGAGACATGTACAGATCATAAGCATCAATAACAAGATGTCAGGCTGAAGCACACGTTTTCTCTTTTGCTTTCAAATACTTTGGGATAAAGGCTCAGAGTGAACCCAGTTGATGTCTTTTGTAATATCAAAATGTACCAAATATAATACATACACATATTTTTTATAAATTATTCATAAATTATATTATTTTCCCTATATTAATCCTTACAATTGCCATTGCCGGTTAGCCTACTAGCAACTACTTGGGGCTTTCCTATAGAGCACTGTATCCATCATCTTAAGGGAAACTTTCTAAATTTGATTTTAATTTAATTGATGCTATGACTTATTTTTTAAGCTAATTCTTGCTGTTCATGCCATTGCCTTCAGCCAACTTGATGATCTCACAGGAATCCCATAATTGTCATGTAGTCATATCTGCAGATGAATTTTTGGGTTTCTTTATAATTAAGATTTTTCTTTTTTTTTTTTTTTT
>NW_003852398.1:20852563-20882330 GCF_000181295.1 Otolemur garnettii | reverse complement strand
GGTTCTGTCCTTTCAGCCTCCTTCTGGACGGGAGCTTCTGTAAAAAGCTGGCTGCAGTTCGCCATCTTGGCTCCGCCCCCATTAAGATTTTTCTTGCTTGGCAAATTTAGCTTAAGATTTTCACTTATTTCTCCCAAAAGTTTTTACTGTGATGCCAAGAAACATTTTCATTCATCTTACTCATAACAATGTTCCTTATAAGATTATTTTAAGCTAATAATACTATATAACTATTAAAATTCAATTGCCATTTAGTCACAGAGTTTTTAACCATGACATGTTTATGTACTTGTTAAAGTGGGGAGCTTCCATTTGTGCAATTGAGGTGTAAACTAAAACCCTCAGCTTTTGATGAGTCAGCAGTGACATGTGCCAATTTTCCTCTAGTTAGTTTGGGAATTTGACTTCATATCCCATTAAATAGGGGTGACATTCTGGCCTACAATGTGACAGATGACCTTTTTGAAGATCACGGCACCTAATAGATCATTTAACATGAGCAGCTCTGACACATGACCAAACTCCTTAAGTACTAGAAAAAACATCATGCTAGTCAATGCCATGTTGAAGCCTGCTGTCATTTCCAATGAATGTCCACAGCTGCCATTGACAGCTTTGAGAATTGTTGCCAGCGATGCTGAGAACAGGGAGTCAGGCCACATTCCTACAGAGCGGTCTGAATTCATCTCAGGGGAACAAAGGAAAATCTAGAGAAGAAATCTTGGGCTGCCGAAAGATCATTTTCCTTTCCTCTTGACCTTACAGTACAATCGGTAGACAGTCTGATGACACTAAAGAGATTCTAACTAGTAAATAAAATGGAATAAAGCAAAATAGCTTACTTGTATGTGAAACAAAGACTCATTCCGTAAAACTTTGTTAAAGGAGCAAGCAGTAAGATGACGAGCTGATCATTACTATGAGTAGTAAGTACTTACTGACTCATTCACTTAGTCATCTATTTAACCAACAGTTACTGAGTGCCAATACTGTGCCAGGACTTAAAGTGGGTGCTGGGATTCAGTAATGTGCACAGAAACTGCTCTTGCTGTCATGGAATATAACATTCAAACAGGAGAGAGAACTATTTTTGATCACATCTCACAAAAAAAAATTTAAAATTTCCTCTCAATTTTACTGATACCTAAAACTTTTCTAAAAACAAACTTCTGGGGGAAAAATGCCTCTGAGAAGCTCTGTTTTGGATAGAAGACAGAATTTTCTGAGTTTAATTTTTGCCCAGTACGGTGGACTTGTTTTTTATAAAGCTTAAAAGGTCATCATATGAATAGGATGTTATTTGATTGGATCCTTTAAAGCTCATGTCTGTAGACACACACAATTCTTTGGGTGCCTGCTTTAAATTGATGCAAAGTGATTTTGCACAAACAATATTGTGTATGCTTTCATATAAGAATGTGAAAAGGTGAGCCTGTGATGGATTCCAGGGCATATTCAAAACTTGTTCTAATTCTGCCTGTGCCATTTAATCTAGATCAGTGACTGAACAATAATTGAACTACATGGTTCCAAGAAGTTGTCCTATACCCCATAGTATCATTTGCCTACAAGAATTCTAATAGTATCTGCTGCAATCTCAAAGCAGGTGCCCATCAAATCATATTAAACGATTTCACGCTGAAGAAAAATATGACAGAATGTCTGCATTCTAACATGGTTGATGTGATATTTCAGAAATGTAATGGGAAATGTTGTCCAAACCATGTTTCTGAATTTTGAAGAAAAGAATTGCTTTTTTGTATTGGATGCATATGTTGAGTCTAGATGGTGTGAAGACTCTCTTTCCCTTACCACCATTCTCAAGGTCTTCTGTGCTGAATTGACTTTTTAGGTGTGCCTGAGATGCCGAATTATGTGGAATCTGATTTATTTTATTGCTTTAATAATGTACTGTATAGTTGGGGGAGAAGGAGATGGAGATGGTCTTGTAAAGTAAATTAAAAGTAAATTTTTCACACTTGATCACACATGTAAAAGTGGGAATAATTCAATGATGAGACATACGCTTTATTAGAGGTCAATGTTCTTACTGTAGTTATTAATTTTTTTAGTAGTTTAATAAGAAGGCTTTCCTCCCAACCCAGCTTTTCTATCTTTCGAATGCTTCTTTAAAATTATAGTTGAGATCTGGTGTCACTTCATTTTGGACATTAGGGCTATATTCAGAATCAGAGAATGTAGATATTCCTGGCAAAATAAGTTGAACTATAAAGGATAATGGTTTTAAACTGTATTTTTAATTATATTGGTAGTATATGAATATCTTATTATAGAAACTACGAACAATGAAATAAAAAGTCTTCCTTGGTATAATCTCTTCTTAGTTCTTTTCCAGAGGTACATGTCAGTTTGGGGTTTATCCTTCTAAAACTATTTCAATTGCATTCGTATATGATGTGGGTACCTATCAAACTATGCTGATTTGTTTAGTGCATGTGATTCCTTACAAATATGAGGCTGAATTGCATTCATTATTTTGAAACTTTTTTATTGCACAGTATGTCTTGGATATGTTGTCATATTACCTTACATAGTTTCATTTTATTCCATATGATATCATAGTACTGATGCCATAAATTTTATTTAGCCAATCTCCCAATGATGGACATGGGGGTTTTACATTTTTTACACTATAAGCAATGTTGCTATGGATACCTTATATATATTTCTTGTACATGTGTGAAAACATTTGTTTGAGATCGATATTTTCAAGTGGCATTGTTGGGTCAAAAAGTAGATAATTAAAATTTCCAAAAGGGCAATGAGTTTTAGAAAACATTTTATGATTAAAAATATGAAGATATGGTAAATAAAAATAGGGGAACTTTTATACATTATGAAAGTGGATTCTGAGGTTTAGCAAGTGTTTTAACTTTTTAGTTTCAATAGAGTTTATTTTTAGAAAAATTTTACATTCTCGGTAAAATGAAGACAACATTACAGAGATTTCCTACATATTAGCTGTCCCTCAACATGCCTACTCTCCCTCATTATCAATATCACCCACCAGAGTAGTACATTTCTTACAATTTTATATTGGTGCATTATAAGCAGCTAAAGTCTGTAGTTTCTATTAGGATTCACTCTTGGTGCCGTATACACTATGGGTTTGGACAACTGTATAATGACATGTATCCACCATTTATTTCAGGATCATATAGAGAAGCTTCACTTTCCTACAAATCCACTATGCTCTGCCACTTCACCTTCCCTCCCCCTAAGTCCTGGAAATCACTAGTCTTTTTAGTGTCTCCATAGTTTACCTTTTCCAGAATTTCATATACATAGTTGGGATCACATAGTATGTAGCCTTTCCAAGCTGGCTTCTTTTACTTGGGTGCACTTAGGTTTTTTTTTTTTTTTTAATGTCCTTTCACAGCTTGGCAGTTCATCTCTTTTTAGTGCTAAGTAATATTCCACTGTCAGAATGTACTACAGTTTATCCATTCACCTACTGGAGGACATTTTGGTTGCTTCCAAGTTTGGGCAATTAAGAATAAAGCTACTATAAACAACTATATGCAAATTTTTATGTAGACATAAATTTTCCATCCTTTGGGTAACTACAAAGGACTGTGATTATCATATGTTTTTTGAGAAACTGCCAACCTGTCTTCCGAAGTGGCTATACTATCTTGCATTCTCATCATCAATGAGTGAAACTAATCGCTTCGCATCCTTGCCAGAATTTGGTGTTCTCAGTGTTCTGGATCTGGGCCGTTCTGTCATAAAAGTTGTGTACTTTTCAAGGTTGTGTAAATTTGCATTTCTCTGATGACTTATGACATGGAGCAGCTTGTCATATGCTTATTTGCCATCATCTTTCATCTTGGGTGAAGTGTATGTACAGAGCTTCGGTCTTTTAAACTGGATTGTTTTCTTATTGTTGAGTTTTAAGTGTTCTTTGTTTATTTTATTTGGCAGTCCTTTATCAGCTGTGTCTTTTACAAATATTTTCTCTCAATTTGTAGTTCATCTACTCATTTTCTAAGTATTTTAATTTTTAAGATAATTTATTTCTTATTTGAAAGCCTACTGGAGATTGAAGAAGAAATGTAAGCCATAATCTATCAGGATATTAATATTTAATTTAGCAAACATTTTAGGAGGGATGGGCTTCCCCTGAGCTTTTTGTCACCTTCCTGCATCATTGAAATACTTTTTCCATAGTGGCACAAAGTGGTTTCTTTCCAGTTTCAAAAGAATTGCAACATGAGAGCATGGATTTAGTTTGAGGATACCACATTTGTGAGACTTGAGGTGATTTAATCCTTGGCAAAATGTGTTCAGCTTCTCATTTAAGAAAAATAATTAAAACAAACCAGAGGTGTTCACACTTATATCTGCTGGATTTAGAAGTTTCCCTATGGGAGAAAGTTATGCTTTAATGAAGAATTAGTTTAAGCTGAGTGGATTAAGTTGATAAAATTTATTTCCATAGTAATTTAGCAAGGGAAAAAATTAAGATGTTGGCCACAGTTGCTATTAATTTGGTCTGAGCTGAAGACCTCTGTGAATACCTCTGGAAGAGTAATGTTCATTCCAGGTGATAATTTAGTATTAACTGCTGAGCTTGCACATAGTGGGTCCTCTACACAATTCGTGCTCATGCCTAGGAGTTACATTTTAGTATAAATGAACTGGATTCATACTTCCCTTCAAATGTTGAGTGACTTGCTATTTTTTCTCCCCAGCTTAGTTTTACTGCACCTCCTCTGTTCTAGGAACCAGTCTAAATTTTGAGGAGAACAAAAGTTTGAGTAACGCAATTCCTGGCCTTAAAAAGTTTTGCAGTTGAATAGAAGACAAATAAATATGTGAAACTTTATACAACCTAAAATAGGGTCCCTTTTTCCTGGATGATTTGAGAGAGAAAAAATCCAATTTTTTACTATGTCCTAATGTCCAGTTTGACTTTTAGACAGTGCCGGGTAACTTAGAGGAACTGTGATGACTAATTTTGGGTGTCAACTAGACTAGATCATGGAGTGCCTATGTTTAACATGGTTAAATGTGATTTCTGTGAGTGTGTTTCTAGCTGAGATTAGCCTTTGAACCAGTAGACTGAGTAGAGCAGAATAGGTTCCCCAGGGCAGGTGGTCCTTATCGGATCTCTTGAAGGCCTAAATAGACCAAAAAGATGGAGACAGGGAGAATGTGCTTCTTCTGCTTGACTGTTTTGCTGCACGCTGATCTTCTGCATTCAGACTGAGACCTTCCTCATGACTGGTTCTCGGGCCTTTGGACTCAGATTGGAACGTTACCCTCAGCTTTCCTGGATCCTCAGATGGCAGATGACAGGTCCCCAAACTTCCCAGCCTCCATAATGGCATGAGCCTATTCCTTGTAATAAATCTCTCTCTCTCATTATCTATTTCCAAGTGGTCCTGTTTCTCTGAAGAACTTTTACTAATACAGAAAACAAAGCAGTTATGTTTAAAAGAAAGTTTATTTTAAAAATACACATTTAGAGAAAAAAAAAGCTGGCAAGAATGGCAAATGTTTCCCTATTTCTCACCCCTGCCCCTCAAACTGTATTATTTCATCTGAGGATGTGGAATCAGGTAATGAAAGATCACTCAGACTTATTTAGCAGCACATGCCAGGGCAGTTTATTTTAACATGCATAAGTCTAAAATGTCAATCATAACCATGTCGGGGAAGAGCTGTTGGAAAAATCAATATTCCTGTTGGGAGTTTTAAATAGCACTTAATGATTTTATGCATCTGCTATCTATGTAGCAGGTATCTATACAGCATGAAGAAGGCTCAGTTAAAACCTGGAATGAGGCAAGCAATTCTCTCTAGAAAAGTAGAAACCCTGTATCATAAGCACACAGGATAGATATGACTAACATATTAAATCTTAGTTGGAGAGGCCAGGAAAATTACAGACTTTATCATGGTAGAGTTGTGCCTCAATCTGCTCATTTGTGAAATAGCCATAATAAAGTACCTGGCTCCCCAGGGTTATGATAAAGACACGGTGAACTAATCTAGGTGAAGCTCTTGGAAGAACACCTGAAATATGACACCCCTTCATATTACACAATCTTGTTAGGCTGCAGATTCTGTCTTATAGGCAAACCTGCTCTGAATTTCATTCTCAGAGTTCTCTCTATTTGTTTTGGTGATACTCATTTATTGAAAACAAAGATACCTGAAAGGGAAGATGTCCTGGTTGGACTACTGTGGGCCTCTTTAGCAACCCATTCCTTCAAAATGAAGGCTCCTGGAAAGCAGATCTGAAGCTGCTGTGCTGGCACGGAGGGTTAAGGAGGGTGGTAGGGGATTGTGAAGGCTCGTGGCAGGCTGCAAAGGAGAATGTTTGGACACATGGGGTCTTTCAGCAGGCCCAGGCTTTAGCAAATGATGGGGAATTGATGGGAGTTTTCAGAGAAACCCCTGGAAAGTGTCTCAGAATGGAGAGCTGAGCTTAGAAGCTTACCTTCTCCTAAGCAGGGGTCCTCAAACCACGGCCTGCGGGCCACATGCGGCCTGCCTAGGACATTTATCCGGCCTGCCGGGTATCTTTGCCTCCACTGCTTGTCCTGCTTAGCAGCTGACTAGTCCTGGGGCCTGTAGTCCGGCCCTCCAACAGTCTGAGGGACATTTATAAAGTTTGAGACCCCTGCTAGAGACTCTATCGGAGGGGCTGAGTATACTTAGAAGCTTTTTTCATGTACTAGAAATCTAGGGAAATGGCCTGGGCAGTTGGCTAATGGTCTAGATTCTGGAATTCATTTAATAGTAGAGATGGTCTGGTCCTACTTTCTCTTTTATGCATGAGGAAACTGAGGTACTGAATTTCTCAACGTCACCAATGTAGAGCATGGCAGAGCTGCGACTGAAGCACTGTCTCAGTTCTTCACATTTTGTACTTTCTAGCACCCATCTATTAATAAAAGAGAAGGGACGAAACTGAGAAACAGGACTAAGGGAGAGGAGTCTTTGGATTGACTTATCTCCATGGGTACATTGTACTAAACTGTCACATAATAATAACAGGGATGCCCGTCAGTTTTCAGACCCTTAACTATGTGAGTGGCACTCACAGGCCTATCTCATTAATCCTTACAACACTATCATGAAGTTATCCGTCGTCATTATCGTTAACCCTATTTTGCAGAGGAGGGACTCAAGGTATGGAGAAGTTTAGCAAATTATCCAGGATCATGTGCCTAGTAAGTGACAGAGCCAAGAGTAGAATGAGTATTAGAAAATCATATTTCAGAAAACCTTAAGACCATTCTAAACGGAGGGGATTGTTAACAGATGTTCTATCAGAGCTCTGTATAAGCTGCTGTCCTTTAATTCATTTTTCATGGTGTTTTGGCTGCACACTGAGTCAAAATTTTTCTATCTACTCGTACCCTAAAGTTTGAGAACAAGTATACAAGGCTTTCTATGTTTAATGAAGTATGGGTTAAACAGTGGGTAGCTCAGGCTGAGTAGTTAAAAGGATAGCTCTGATCCATCTCAGGATGGTTCCTCCCAGGAACACCTTCCTAGGCCGCCCCCACTCTGTTATTTCTGCTTTGATGGCTGTTGATATTGCCATGTTCCTGCTTCTGTGTCTTGGTGCCTCTGTTTTTTTTCTAGACCGAATGAGGTTTTAACAAGGCTCATGGGGTGATTTGTTGTCATTAAAATAACAAATAGATTGAAAACAGCCTTCTGTCTCTTTGGAATCCACCACCATTAGTGGACCATAATCCAGCTGGTGACAGAGCTACAAAGCCAGGAGGCTATCAAAGAATGGAGGAAAAAATGTAAAATTTCCTGGAATATGTCAGTAAGGATGGAACATCTCACAAGTCTCAGAAAATGAATTCAAATTCATGGCTAGATGGCCTGGCTTTCTAGAACAAATCCCTATAAATGTAAAGTGGAATTGGGTTGGAGAGTCTAGGATGCCCTAAAAAACATTTTAAGCTTTTATGTTTCTGATTATATCATTGGTTGAGAGGCCAGAAAAGTAATAGGTATTGCATGTTTATTCTTCTAAAACTCTAAGTGGGGGAAATAAGTTGAGTAAGCATTTAACATTTTAGGACTAGCAAGGTTTTCAGCATCCGAAAAAAAGTTGCAAGTTAAATCAGAGCACAGTTATCCCCTAGGCAGAGATGCTAATCTGGTACTAGGAATTCTGTTTCAAGTCTGTGAAGCTCTCTAGGCAAGCAGGAATTTGGAATCTAGGTCCAAGGGGGCTAGGCTCCTCTGCCCAAAGGAAGCAAGATTGTTATCAAAATAAGAGAACAATTCCACTTCCTCTTCTCGATCCTGCTTAAGAGAAAAACAATTTGGAGAGTGAAGTTGATACTATCATGAGAAAAATGATGTGTCTTTCAACAAACTGCCAATTGAGCCTTTTAAAATTAATGACTACAATAAAGATGTTGAATTCAGGTCAATTTACGGAATTAACTAATGACAAAAACAGAGATCCCGGGAAGTGATACAATCCTCAAACTGACAGAATTGGAGATGGAGGTTACGCTATAGTGAGTTGTGTACTAGGTGGGTTAGCTGCTTTTTTAAGAGTGAAAATAGAGAGGCGTCAAACTTTTCAAAGCTCAGAAATTGAGAAGTGTCAAAAGGGGAGGCCTCAGACTTTTTTCTCTCTGTCACTTTTCCAGCAGCCAGTTGTGTGACCTGGATAAGCAGCTTTTTTTTTAGAGGTCTCAGTTTCTCTATCTTTAAAATGGAGAACTTGGCTGGCTCATCCTTTAAGTTTCTTTCACTTCGTATATTCCATATTTTTAGACTCACTTCCAGGTATGTTTGTAAGAAATAGGAACAGTGATACATTTTACTTGGTAGAGAATTTTCAGATTATCCAATCTTCCCTGACTATTCAGGTTCATGGTCTCTTCCTCATCCACAAACTCCAGAATGTGTGTGGTGGACATTCTTTATTTGATGCCTTTCAGTGTTCTAACTAGTGTCGTTCACTCCTTGAAGGACAAAAGTTGGACCTTATTACATTTTACATCCTGAATGCTTAGAGTAAGTGCATATAGTTCAGTGGTTCTCAACCTCCTTAATGCCGCAATGTATTTTCATTATTAGAAAGGGGTTGCGACCCACAGGTTGAGAACCGCTGATATAGTTGATACCTGCCACTGTGCTATAGTCTGAGTGTTTGTCCCCACCTCCAATTCATACAATGAAGTGCTAATTCCCAGTGCGATGGTTTTAGAAGGTGAGGCTTTCTGAAGAGCAGCCTCGCTCTTCACCATGTGAGAATGAGAAGATGAACAAGGAAGTTCATCTTTACTAGATACCAAATCTGATGGTGCCTTGACCTTGAACTTTCCAGTCTCCAGAACTGTGAGAAATAAATTTCTTTTGTTGATAAGCCACCCAATCTATGGTATTTTGTAGTAGCAGTCTAAATGGAAGAAGGCAAAAATTGGTATTAAGAAGTAGGGTGGGTACTATAACAAATACCTAAAAATGTAAAAATGGCTTTGAAACAAAGGGTGATGGATAGAGGTTGGAAAAGTTTTTATATTGAAACATAATAATGGTCCATATTTATGGAGTACATGTGATATTTTGGTACATGTATATAATAAGCAATGATCAAATAGGGTAATTGGGATATCCATCCCCTCAAACATTTTTCATTTTTATATGTGTTAGGAATATACCAAATATTCTTTTCTAACTATTTTTGAAATATGTAATAAATTATTGTTAGCCTTAGTCACCCCAGGTTTTGAAATGCATGCTAGAAAAAGCTGATATTGCCACGAAGGGGCTGCTACAGGTGATTAGATGAGGGCTCAGAAAGAAAGGAGAGCTGTGTGGAAAACCTCAGTCTCAGAATAGCTAGTAATCATGAACAGATTGTTGATAGATATGCGGATGGTAAAGGCCATTCGGATGAGATCTTAGATGGAAATGAGAAATACGTTATTGAACAATAGAGAAAAATTAATCCTTGTTATAGAGAGGCAAAAAAGTTGGTGGAATTTTTTTCATGTGCTGATGTTGTGTGAGAGGTGGAACTTGTGAGAATGAAATTGGATGTTTAACTGAAATGATTTCTAAGTGAAGTGTTGAAAGTACAGCCTAGCTGCTCATATTAAAATGTAAGAAGAGAGAAATAACTTAAATAAGGAATTAGTAATAAAAAGGGAAGCCAAACATAAGGATTTGGGAATTTATTAGCCTATCTATATCACAAAAAGTGAGAACCCTAAGGCCAACTCAGTGGCTGATAAAGAGATTAGTAAAGATCATACATCTCAACATAAACCAGGAGTTATTCTCCAAGACAATTAAAGAATAACTCCAAAGGCAATTCAGAGGTCATCAAAGCTGTTCCCATCACATGCCCAGAGTGCAAGGACCCAGGGTGAAAGTGGTGTTAAAGAAGTCTGCTCACACCATGGACCTTGGTGCATGCTGCCTGGTCATGCTCAGTGCTGCCTGGTGAGGCCCATGCTGCCTGGTGATGCCCACACTACCTGGTGATGCCCACACTATCTGGTGATGCCCAGTGCTCCCAGGCATAGACTGCACACATCTGGGGGCATGGCTATCTCTATGTTTTAAAAAGTGGCACTACCTAGAGCTGGGGGTTTGTGACCCCTGGCTTAGAGAATTGCCGGGTAGAAAGTTAACTTGAGGACATTTTTCTAAACTGTGGGGTGAGAATTGTCACCTCAGTGGCCTGGAGGGCAGACCATTGCGCAAAAGAGTATTAGTCTTAAGCCTTAAGATCTTATAAAGTTTGCTTTGTAGCTTGGACTTACTTGGGATCTGTTGCCCTTCTTCCTTCCCTGTTTTTTACTTTGAGAATGAAAATGTCTATCCTATGCTTCTCCTATTATTGGAAGCACATAAATAATCTGGTTTCTTAGGGTCTTAGGGGGAGGGAAATTTGCCTTAAGATGAATTGTACCTTGAGTCTTACCCATATTTGAATTAGATGATATTTAGATGAGACTTTAGAATTGAGACTTTACAGTTGATACTGGAACAAGTTAAGACTTTTGAGGCTATTGGAATATAACACGTGTATTTTGCATATGAGGATATGAATTTTGAGAGGGCAGGGGCAGAAGGATGTAGACAGAGTATTTGTGTCTCCCGCAAATTCATACGTTGAAGTCCTAGCATCCAATGTGATGGTATTAGGAGATGGGGCTTCTGGTAGGTGATTAGGTCAAGAGCATAGAGACCTAATGAGTGAGACTAGTGTACTCATAAAAGAGACTCTGGAGAGCTCTCTCACCATTCGGTTATGTGAAGACAGAAAGTAGGCCCTTTGTGGGCCACTGAGAACCAGGAAGTAGGTCCTCACCAGACATTGAATCTGCTGACCCTTTATCTTGGACTTCTTAGACCTCAGAATTGTGAGAAATGAATTTTTGTTGTTGATAAGCTACCTAGTCTATGGTATTGATATAGCAGATGGAATGGACTAAGACATACCAATAATGCCCATATCAACAACAATTAGTAGTAACAATAGTATAAGCAGTGATAGTTACCATTTACTTAGTGCTTGCCACGTAGAAGGCATTATGGAAGCCATTTCACATGCATTATCTTATTTAGGCCTTATGAGATGACAAACTCTTCCAAGGTCACACAGCCATTAAGTGGCAGAGCCAGGATTTGACATATAACACAAGTCTGTCTGTCTCAAAAGCCATGATCTTACCCACTGCAGTGTGCTTTCTTCCTCCAAAACTTCTTAAAGAGCAAATTATAAATCATTCTTAATACTTCCTTTTAGGAATATTAAAGGTTCTTGACTATCAAGTTTATGTGTGTGTGTTTTTGATGGCACTACAAAAAACATTTCAAGTTGGAGATGATAATACTAGATGTATTCAGGCAAGGGTGTATCTGGGTGACTATCTGGGTGACTTAGACGTGACATTTATTAGTTTATAATCTTGGTTCTGCCTTTCTTGCTTCCACTCCCTTCCCCAATTGGTTCTGTCCCTATGATAGACATTACTCCAAGAGTCTCAGATTTTCAGAGTCCATATTATTCACAATTCTAGATGAAGAGTTACTACTAATTGTTGTTGATATGGGCATTATTGGTATGTCTTAGTCCATTCCATCTGCTATATCAATACCATACCATCTTCCTGATGATCTGCTAGTAATCCTAGGGTGGACATCAACTGATTTAATGTGGGGCATATGCCCATCTCTCAGCCAGTCAATGTGTCTAAAGAAGATAAAACATTCTGGTTGGCAAGGCCTACACGTTATGACTATGCCTATAACTTGAGAGGCCAGAGAAAGTCTAGATGAACCTCAACCAAACCAGATGAGCTGGGCCAGAATACAATCAAAGGGGAGAGGTGATTCTTCAAATAAAAGGATAAAGTACATAAAGAGCGTAGGACCACTACAAAATCTCCAGCTTTTTCATTGTTTTAACAAATGGTGTCCTATTTAGTGCTTTGGAATGTGATAAGTGCCTTGTTGTGTTTTGTTTTGTTTTTACAGTTTTTGGCCAGGGCCAGGTTTGAACCTGCCACCTCTGGTATATGGGGCTGGTGCCCTACTCCTTTGAGCCACAGGTGCCCCCTGATAAGTGCCTTTTGAATATAAGTGACTGTCTATAACCAAAACAAAGGACATTGTTTTAACAAATGATGTCCTTTCTAGAAGCAAATCAGAAAGACTAGAGGACTGATGTAAAGGTTACCTTGACTCCTGTATCTTTTTGGTCTTTAACAAGCCAGGAGCCTTAGACAAATCATTTATCCTCTTTTGGTTTTAGTTCCTTCATGTGTAAAAATAAGAGGTAGAATGATTTGATCTTTTTGAACCTCTCTAACTCTGGCATTCTAAGTGCTTTTGATGATTATCATATCTTCTGAATAGCAACAAAATCAATGGCTTTTTTTTTTTAATACAGATTGATGATTTCACGATTTTTTGAGAAAGCCTAGTTAGTATCTACAGAAAGTTAATGCATCCTACTCAATTCTGACATCTATGAAGGGCACCATTGAAGACATTAAATCTACCATGGTGATCTGGTCTATGAAAATGGTGCAAGAGATGTGTTCTCAGTTATCTGTACATTTATAATAACTTCTGTGTATAGTTATGTGAACTCCACAGAGACAGTGGATATGTCTCCCTTGTTCAAGGCTGAGCCCCCAAGGCCTCACCCAGTTCTTAATATATAGAAGTTGCTTAGAAAATATTTATTGAAAGACTAAATGAAATGGAAAAAGAGCTGTATAATTTCTTAAAGCTTATACATCACAGAGCCCTAAGTGACTGGGTATAACCAAAACAAATATTTTAGATGAAAAGAAAACAAATAGTAAATAACAGCAATGGGGTTTACACTTAGGTAGCCAATTTACAACTCAAGAATTTTTTGTAGCTACATCACGTTGACTCTCGAGGGACCTCAAAGATCAAATTCTAATTCTGTCTGATTGTCATAATTGATGGTCTCCTTTCTAATGCCCTGCCAATTGTTTTTGCTATTGAGAAGCAAATGGAAAATTACCACACCTTTATACCTTGTTCCTATCTAGTTTTAGGGTGTTTTCTTATATAGAGTAACTTTTTTGACTTCTCGTTACCATAATCATGTTGACCCATTTTTCTGGGTTGAAACAGAGAGTTTGGGTCCTATTATCCTTTAAGAATTTTTTACATATATACAAGATTTTTTTCTTTGTTTGCATCATGTGCTCAAGTGTCATGGCTAAAGTTACTGCTTAAAATTGTGGCTTTCTCCATGTCAACTTCTTAATCAAGAACAAACTTTGGTTTGTATTCTCAGATCCTCCAGCTTTGGTCTCAACTTACCCATCACATTTTAGTTTCCAGTACTCTATAAGCCAGTGGTCAGGGTAGGTCAGTCATTTTAACTATTATCCGCCATGTTTACTGTTCATCTGTACCTTACTGACAAAATCTCCTTGCTTTGACTCTCTCTGCCAGGCCAAGACTTTTTGATTACCAAGTGCTTTGGTTGACTTCTATATTATCCATGGAGATTTCTCAAACTGTAATCTAGATAAATCTCCTTTATTTAAGCTTTTATATCATGCATGGATTGAAAATTGAAACCAGCACTTCTCAAGTTACTTTGAAGAACACAAGTTTGGAGAAAAGGGTTTAAGAGTCAAAGTGGCTTGGACAATTTTAGTATCCATGGAAAATAATTTGGGAAATTGGTCTTTGAGTTTCTTGAGGGCAGAGAGTGTTAGAAGTTGTTGGACCCTCAGTGCTAATATAGTGCTTGTCACATAGTAGGCATTCAACCAATGTAGAATAAATTAATGATTGCTGAAAAATTTAGCCTTTAATTATATACTAGATTATATTACTTTCTTTAAAGATTGATATTTAAAATTTTATTTCACCAGGGGAGACAGAAATATTCTTAAGGACCCAAGTCGTGTGTGATGATTATATTTTTTGTTGCATTTAGTGCAGGACTTGTCATCTGGATAGTAAATAATAGAAACTTGTGTTGCTCTAACTTGATCACCAGAACCGCTGTGTGTGTAGGAGAGTATAAGCAATGTTATTTTGACAGTTGGCATATGGCATAACATCCTGACTATTATTCTTCCAGGATTCCCTCCGAAGTAGCTATTTCAATATTGCATTTGGCTAAATATTTGGTGGTTTTTCTCTCGCATATTGGAATAAGTGCATTTTTTCTATTCTCTTTCCAAGCTTGGGTATCTGTGACCAATGTGAGAAAAATTGTGCATTGAATAGGCCTCTCAACCTAGCTTTGCATAAACCACTGGATGTCTTTATTTCACTAAAAGCATTCTACAGGAAGGATTTATAAGTCAGAAGTTAAAGTTTCTAAGGTAGAAACTCAATACTTTGAAATAATACCCAGGCATTTGATCAATTCCTTGCAGATATGCTGATTGTGCTAGGAATTTTTGGCAGAGAGATTTCTCTAAAATTGCCTTGCCGCTAAGCCTATTCCTTCAGATGATACCCTCTCGGACTAGAAGTAGATAGTTTTCTCTAAGAATTCCTATATTGAAAGTCAGTTTTCTTAGAATCATTTTCCTTTGAATGTGGGCTCTAGCTTCAGAATATTATGCTTTTTTAGTTTGATTTTTCTAGTCCTTGATTAGCTACCTGTTAGAATTGGTTTCAGTAAATCAGTTTGAAGAGATTCTAATTTTATCTAATAATTCTAAATCTAAAAATGAATAAGTTATATTTTTACAAGGCCTTAGGAGCTTCAGGAATTGGGCATTTTTAAGTAAATCAGCTAAGCAACTGTGGTTACCAAAGCATAAAGAACTTACAAGAATAGGGCAGGTTCCAGAAGATGGGAATGGTCTCTCTTCCAGGATTAACTAGGCAAATTCTCCAGCTCTTTCTCTTTATAGAAAGCGCAGGTGTTGCTTCACACAATAGACTGACCATATTATAATAACTGCCTTTTGGAAGTTTCTTGGGTGCATATTTTCTTTTCTTTTATATGGCAAAAAAACTTTACAGATTTTCTTCCAGAAATTCTTATGAAGGGGCTCTGATGCAGAGGTCTCAATTTTCATCCCCAAGGACAATTAAAACTGGTGCACACACTTCACCCTGGCATTCATCAAAGACTCTGCCGCACTGGAATCTTTCCCAGTTTACATCTTTGGCACCTCCCCAAATTCCCTATTTTTACTTTTTAACTAAATGTTCAAGCCTTTCGTAACATATTGGTTACAACAGAAAACATTAGTTGGCAGCTCTTTAAACTTTAAAGCTGCACATGCCTCTGACAGCAAGGTATTATGGATGTTTGATAATAGAATTCTAGAGGGTGTTTCTATTTGTTAAAATAAGCAACATCTTTTTTCATCTAGCAGGGGTTCCATCTCACTGTGGCTTTTTGAGGGATTTGATCCTTCACCACCACATGGAGATGTATCCGAGGACAAGTAGTACAGTTTCTGTTTAACATTGTGATTCTCTTCTCTGTCTTTTGCAAACACACTCAGTGCTCTTGGCAAGCTTACTTCACTGCAAGGAAAAGCAAACCTAGGGACTATAGACCCATCCACTGAGAGCTGTTGGCTTCTGATGACATACAAATTAGTAGAACCATGGACAGCAGTATTTCCATAATGCAGGAATGGTTAATTTTGTTGGCCTGTGAGTTTCTTACAGAGGAGAGCAAGCACAGAACTTCACGCTTATCATTGCAAGCAATCATATGACAGGTTATTTGTGCATCTGTGTGAGTGTGTGTGGAATGTGCACATGTGCACTAGAGAGGGAGGGAAAGTGAGAATGTGAGCTAAAGGCACCTCGAGTCAAATCCCTGTGTATCTGATGATAGTAGCAATATTTGAATAGGATGTTATAATTAAGGAGCATTTTCACTTAAATTATAACATTTGTTCCTGATACCAGCTTTGTATTCAGGATACTTCAGTATGATGCCTAAACTCCTTCACAAGATTCAAGTGGCTTTGCCCCTACTTACCTCATCAAAATTTCTTGCATTTCTCTGTTCCTGGAACTCATCCTCCAATCACACTAAACTCTTATTTGCTAAATCACAAATTGTTTCTTACCTTTGAGTCTTTGGGTGTCTGTTCTTTCTGCCAAATCCCTCCTTTTCTTTTGCTAACTCCTTTCTTGAAGCTTGTCCTCACCCTTGCTGGATAAGTAGTCCCCATTATGTGTGTCCTCAGCACTCTATATGTGATCTGGCACTATACAGCACCTGAGTCTTATATTACAATTTTGTGCTTATTTTTTTCCTCACCAGACTGAAACTCCTTGAGGATAGGAATAGTAGCTTAGTTATCTTGGTAGTTCTAGTGCCTGGAACACACCTGCCGAGTATAACTATTTCTTAAATTCTTTTGTTGGGTTTAGGTAGGGCAGCTCTGTTATGACCATCTTACAGGTAAGTGAGCGAAAGCTCAGAAATGGTGTAAAGTCCTACCAGTAGAAACATACCCAGAAAGTAAGTAACAAATCTAGAAGAGAAACAAAAACAATGGCAACACTGCTACAACTGCTGATGATAATTGTGATGATAAATTTTATTTTTTAAGTACTATGAACCAGGTACCACACACATAAATGGATTAAATTCTCAGATCAACTCTTTCACACAGGAAAAAGAGAATCAATAAGGGATTTAAGTCTTCATTAAATTATCCAAAGCCACAGAGCTTGGTGGAAGAGTCTCTAATTCCAATATTCTCCATCCACTTTTCCTGTTTCTTAGGAATTTTGATGAAATGTCCAGGTTTTCTTCCAGTGTGTTACATTGAACAACATTAATTATTATACATAAAATGATAATATGCCAAATTAACTGGTTGTTTGCCTGCAAGTTGTTAAACACTAGTTTGCTAGGTGAATTTCAATGAGTTGGTACATCAAGTCTAAATTAATCCTACCCAGACTACTGTTGATTCCATACACTCTAATTATATTCTTCCTTACACTGTCCTGACTCCAAACAAATTATCGAGATTTAAATTTGCAGGCATAGACTCTTAGTATTCCTAGAATGCATGGGGGAAAGTTTCAAACTTTCATTCTAGCATTGAGGAATATGTAGGGCTGATTCTTTCTCATACCCCTTGATACATGTTGCAGTCAGATGCAAAATGCTAATCTGCATGGTCTGGATTTATATTCTGATGAACTGTATTCAGTATTGACCCCTCCCTTCTCTGTGCTCCCCAGCCCTTGGCACCCACCACTCACTCACTCTAATGAAACAGTGTCCTGATAAGTTGTGATTGTGTAGCCTCTGCCCTTTTCCCTAGGAGCTCCTTACATATAAGGAACACATGTACTTGGTCATTGTATCCAAAGCCGGAGGCACATACTTGGGCTCAGTATATGAGTGTTAAATAATGAGTGTTCCATTATTCCATTGGGGGGATGAACCAGCCTCAGAGTCTTTCTTCTTTCTATGCATTTTCCTTTCTACTTGAGTTACATGGAATATCAGTTTTTGTAGATATTCTTATTCCAGCCTAAAGCATCATATCTCCTTCTATGTCATCTTAGATGGTGTTCCCAAAGTATAACTACTGTGGGAATATCCATATCTCATTTCTAAATGATAGAATGGCACTTTTCAAAGGTGTCCCAATGCCTCATAAATCATAATCATCATCATATTAGTGTGACATTTTCTTACTGTTTGTATTACCAGATGCTTTGCTTTATGTATAAACCCTGTTTTTAAAAACATCTTTGGTAGGCATAATTGATATACAAACTGCACATATTTAAAGTATACAATTTGATAAGTTTTTGACATGTATATAAACCTATCAGTCTATGGGTTTATACATATGTAATCAAGAAGGTGAACAAATCTGTCACTCCTCAACATTTCCTTATTCCCCTCTGTAATTACTCTCTCTCAGCCCTTTCCACCTTCACTTCATTCTGGGTCAACCACTGGTCTGCTTCCTGTCACTCTAAATTATTTTTCATTTTCTTGTGTTTTATATAAATGGAGTCTTTTTTTGGCTTTGGTTACTTGGCATAATTTATTTTGATATTCATATGTGCCATTGCATGGATTAATAGCTAATTGACTTTTATTGCCACGTGGTATTCTATTGTATAGATACACTCTAGTTTGTTTTATTTAGATACACTCTAATTTGTTTTATTTACTTTTTAATGGACTTTTAGTATGTTTCTAACTTTTGGCTATTATCTTCAAGTGGCTGTGAAGATATGAACTGATGTTTTCATTTCTTTCAAGGAAACACCTAGGAATAGAATAGCTGGATCATATGGTAGGTGTTATGGGTTGAATTGTATCCCTCAAAAATGATAGTTAGATTTCTAATCCCTAGTATATCAGAATGTGATCTATTTTGGAATAGGGTCATCATAGCATCATAGTGGTAATCAAGTTAAGATGAAGTCACTGGGCTCTAATCCAATGAAGGTCTGACAGTTAAGCTTTTAAACTCATCATAGAAAAAGTGCTACTTATCTCATTGCTGAATATCACTATGATTACCTTTGAAGCACTCTCCTTGAGAAGCTATGACCTGAACCCAGCATCTAGTCCACCCTTCAAAGCAATTTTGGAACTCTCTCTGGAATGACCATCAGAACTATCATTGTACAGCACACAAAACAATTATAACAACAATCATGAACACCACTCGTCAAGACAGACCCTGATATACCAAGGTTATAAAACCTTACCAAGTTGTTTGTACAGTGCTGCCAACATAAGTGCACAGAGGCAAACAACCCTTTCTGATCCTACATCAGACCTCAACATAACTTTTTTTTGTTTATAAACAAAAACACTTTAATTATTTTATGTAACCTAAAATTAGATAATAAAATAATCAAGTATATTCATATTTATGTTTTCTCTTTTAAAACTATAAGATAATTACAAGTGATCCACTAACTTCTTTCCTGCCCCAAATAAATAAGAGCTGGGGAATATGCAGGTGGCAGAAAAATTGGATGAGAAAGGTAATTGTCAGACCTGGTATAGTGATAGCTCTGATGATCATGCTAGAAAAAGAGTTCTGAACTTAGTTGTCAGACCTTTGTATGACTGTTATCCTTATAAAAAATGGGGAATTTGGAAATTGACATGCACACAAGAATGATGCCAGGTGAAGACAAAGGCAGAGATTAATTGAGGCTTCCATAAGCCAAGGAAAGTCAAATATTGCCAGCAAACCCTAAAAACCAGAGGAGAAGCCTGGAACAGTTTCACAGCCCTCAGAAGGAACCAACCTGGGCTTCTGTCTTCCAAAGCTGTGAGCCAAAAAATTTCTGGTGTTTAAGCTGCCCAGATTGTTGCACTTTATTGTAGCATCCCTAGGAAAAGAATAAAGTAAATGTACATCTAATGTTTGAAAATCTGTCCAACTGTTTTCCAAAGTGATTATACCATTTTACATTCTCAGCAGCGGGTGTATAAGAGTTAATTTCCATTTCTCTAATAATTAGTAATGTCAAACATCTTTTCATATGCTTATTTGCCATCCATATATTTTCTTTGATGAAGTATCTGTTCAAATCCTTTACTCATTTTTAATTGGGTTGTTTGCTTTCTTATTATTGCCTTTGAAGAGATCCTTTTTTATTATCTATAGATAAGTGATTTGAAAAAAGATTTCTCCTAGTCTGAGTCTTAACTTTTTAAAACTTTGCATAACAGTGTATTTTGAAGAAGAGAGGTTATAAGTTTTGATTACATATGTTTATCAGTTCTTTTATAGCTCATGCTTTTAGTGACATAACTAAAAATTCTTTGCCTAACCTAACATAATGAATACTTTCACCAATATAGTTTTTAGAAGTTTTCTAGAGTCTAGAAGTTTTACATCAATTTATATATAAAATTCATTTTGAGTTAATTTTTATATGTGGTGTCAGATATGAATTGGGCTTCATATTCTTTTCTTTTCCTTTTATTTTGGCTTATTGTTTTCCAATAACTTAAATGCTACTTTTGAAAAGTTTTTTTTCCATTGACTTTGGACCATTGTCAAAAATTAATTTATCACATATATGTGGGTCTATTTCTTAACTTACTATTTGTATTTCATTGGTGTTTTTGTCTATCTTTATGGTAATACCTCATTATCTTGATAACTGTCACTCTAAACTTGGTGTGCTTTTGTTCTCTAGAGGGCATTTGACAATGTCTGAATACACTTGCTTGTCACAACTGGGGAATGGGTATTACTTGTATCTACTAGGTAGAGGTTAGGAATGCTGCTAGACAACCTACAATACTCAGATCAACCCCACCACCAACAACAAAGAATTTCAACATAGCACTGGGATTGAGGAACCATCTATAGCTTTAAAATGTGTTTTGAAATCGTGTAGTACATGGATCCCTACCTAATTTTAGGACAAACTGTGTTGTGGTCCATTATTTCACTTCTAGGACTCACAGTCTACAGCATCCTTTCTGATTTACCCATGTATGTTTCAACTTGCTCTGCTTATTGGTCTTGTTGGAAAGGCTTCATTTGTTTCTATTAGCATAGATTTTATGTTTCTTGATTTTTGTGTATCTTATCTTAAAACTTTGTTCTTATTTTTCAAAGCTGTTTTGGGTATTCCAGGTCTTTTAATTTTCCATATAAATTTTGGAATCAGCTTGTCAGTTTCTCCAAAATTCCTTTGAGATTTTTTTCTGGGATTGTGTTACCTCTATATATAAATTTGGGAAATGGTATCTTAATAATATTTGGTGTACTCATCTATAAGCACTGTGTATGTCTCCATTTAATAAGGTTGTTTTGATCTCTTTTAGTGAGGTTTTTAGTTTTTTAGTATACAGCCTCACATATCTTTTATCAGTTTTACCCCCAAGTAGTTCATATCTCTTTCCACCATTATAAATTATATTGTTTTATTTAATGAGATTTTAAAGACGAGACAGTTTTGTTAACACAGATATACACAGGTCTGACAATTAAGTTCATGAACTCATCCTAGTAAAAGCACTACCTAGCTCATTGCTGAATATCACTATGGTCACCTTCAAAGTTCTCCCCTGGGGAAGCTATGCATGAACACTATGCTATTGTCTAGTCCACCTTCAAAGCAATTTTAGAATTCTTTTCTGGAATGGGCCATAAAAGCTGTCATTGTAGAAGGTCTGTCAATTAAGTTCATGAACTTGCCACCATGCATTTACATTGACAGCACTATACTAACAGTTTGGGAAGGTTTCATAGCCTTGGTATATCAGTTCTCACAGCTGTGTTCATGTTGACATGTGGTGGTGTCTTGGTATTCATTATTGTTGGGGGCTTTTGTGCACTCATGTATATAGGAACGAGCCTGGAGAGCTAGCTAGTCAGCATAGAACCTGGTCTATTTGGTTTTGTAATTTTGGCCTCCAACATAACTACAGTAGAACTATCTGTAAGTTAGCCACCCAGGGGACTGTAACAAACTGGTCAACATACAGAGGTGGTCATCATAAGGAATTAGTCCTACTATTCTGGTATGTACATGTGGTGTATATTTGGTCTATGAGAATTATGTCAACTTAAAGAGGTGGTCAATGTAGGGAGGTGGTCACATGTGGTCAGGTTCTACTGTATGTTAAGATTCATTGAATTCCAAGTGATAACGACCTAAGTTCTTTTAGATTGAGGAAAAAGCTGATACCATATTTGATTCAAAGAAAAGAGCTACAGACAAGAGCCAGAGCTCAGAACATGATGGCAGTTAGATTCACTGACCTTTAGTATCTCAAATTTTCTTCAGAGATTTAGCTTTTTCCTCATAATCTTCCATGGTGAAGAAGGTGGCCCCATGCAGATGTTGGGCTATATCTCCACCCTTTGTGGATAGAGAGGAAAGGAGATTCTTCTCATCTAGCTCCTTTAGAAGATCCCTGGGAAATGTCCTGAATGACTAGAGTCACAGATCCAACCCTGGGCTAAATACTGTGGCCAATGCATGTGGGACAAGGTTGCCTTTATCAGGACTATATTTTATCTTTGTAGTTAGAATACTGTGGGCTCTTGCTAGAGCAAGGTGGCAAGAGGAATTAGAATAGAACTTCTGGGCAAAGACAGCAGCCATCACAACCAGCACCAGAATCACCTTAGGTGTCAGTATGCTCAAGAACCAAAAGAGAAGCCCCCTCATGTGTCCTATTCTCTCCTTGAAGTGGTGTCCTTTATTAAAACATGTCCACTTTGACAGTCTCAATGTTTCTATATGTGTCATTTCTACTTTTACGGACTGACAGCCTATTGGGAAAGTACCTCTTAATTTTTACCTCTTTCCTTTCCTCCATTTAAAAAGTGTTCATGTTGTTTTCCCCTTTGGCTTCCAAAGTCAGAATACCTAAAAATGAGGTTAGGATGCCCACATCTAAAAAGGATAAATGTGAGTTACAGCAAGGAGACAGTCTTTAAAATTGAGAGAAGGGGAGAGGGAATCATCTTTTGGTTTATTATGGTTGCCAATCCTGAAGAGCAGATTCTGCTTCTCTAAGCTTTGAGTTTCCCTTCTGCCATTTGGGAATAATATCTTTTTGCAACTTATTTTCCAAGACATTCCTACCTTTATTAGGTTTCTAGTTGAAAACAGAACTAAGTTTTGATGTTGGCCAAGCATGGTGGCTCATGACTATAATGCCAGCACTTTGGGAGGCTGACGTGGGAGGACAGTTTGAAGTCAGATTCAAGTTCAAAATGGGCAACATAGTGAGATGTCATCTCTACAGAAAAATAAGAAAAAATTAACTGGGTGTGGTAGTGGGCACCTATAGTCCTGGTTACTTATGAGGCTGAGATGAGTTTCAAGGTTACAGTAAGCTGTGATCATACCTTTGCACTCCAGCCTGGGTAACAGTGAGACCATGTTTCAAATATATGTAAATGAAAGTAAAATAGAACTAAATTCTGATGTTAGTGGTAGTGCCATCTTCCACCCCTCTTGACCTCCTCTCCCACTGGCATCAATTAACTTTAGGTTAGGGAGATCTCTAGGGTGGATCAAAGAGGTGTTTCCTGACAAGCCCAGCTTTTTCAGCCTTGAGTGAGCGTGGGAGGGCTAGCATGTGGGAGTTTTTCTTCTATACCTTGTGGGAATAACTATTTTTACACTTACATAAGAGATTCAGGCAGGCATTCTATGTATCCTTGGCTAAAGAATCATTTCTTGAATGGTGATTAAGGTGAATAAAAATTTACTTTAGAGAGGAAAGAAGTGTATCTGTTATTCTGTAATCTTTTCCCATATTTTATTTCTCTAAGCCCTCTCCAGGGCCTAATAGTAGCAAGATGAAGGAGAGGAAAAATTATAGAATGATCATCACCATGATGGTCATGTATTAAGCACCTAGCATGTGTTAAGATCTGTTCTAAGGACTTTACCTTGTTGCCTCATTTACTCCTCACAACAAATACAGGAAGTGGTATTTTTCCCATTTTCCAGATGAGGACAACTAAGATCTAAAGAGATTAAATGACATGCCATGGTTGTGTAGCTCATAATTGCTAGAGCCAGCATTTGAACATAGATCTGATTCATCCTAAAACACCTTAACTGCTATGGCGTTCTGCCTCCAATGGTATCTCAGTCCACTGGGAAGGGCTTTTACAGATTGTATAATATTCCTTGGCTTCCATCAATTCCTAATTATGGAGAAATGAACTGATACTTAAATTGTGTAGGTTAGTTTTATTCAAATGAGTTAGTTCTTAGGGTGAAAGAAGAGAATAAAAAAAAATCACTGGGTAATATGTGAAAAAATGAGGATTCCTGAGCTTTATGTTGAAAGTTGTTAGTGATGATGGTGGTAGGTATGTTAAAAATTTGGTCATTTATTTGCTTTTTGATACTCCTGGTAACAATGATCCTTGGGTCACATCTTTAGAAAAGGTAAATTAGCCTGTTATGATTATGTGATCATGGTTTTGAATTCATTCTCTATAAGACCTATTTTGCATAAGTTTTGCCTTTAAAACCATATATATATATATATATATATATATTAGGTGTGTGTGTGTGTGTGTGTGTGTGTGTATTTAAGGTGAAGAGAGGTGAAAAGAAAAGGAAAGCCATAGAAAGACAGGTTATTGAGAGAAAGCCATGTGTTCTTAGGGAGAACCAAGGAATTGGCAATACATTTTCTTTCAGACCCAAGTGTTCAACATGCATTCTAGGTGTGCAGAGCTCCTTGCCTCAAAAGTCTTCAAAGCACTGCCCAGCACTGGTGATTTCTGGGCCATACATGCCAGTTCAGCTTCATTTAGTCTCTCAAAATATTCATTTTATTACTGGGAAGATGAAATAATGGAGCCCAGCAAACCCATTACCACTCTAGCCAAAACAAAGTAATACTTACCCCCCCCACCAATTAAAAAAACAACAGCCCCCAAATGCCTTTCTACAGGAGCATGGGAAGTAATGCTCTGGAAGCCTCCCTTGTCCCCATCTCTCCTGCAGACACCACACGCTAGCTGCCTGGCCTCCCTCTCTCATGTGGAAAAACTGAAACGTTGCTCCAGGGACGCAGGGTTTTGTTTACTTTTCTCTGTTAGTGCATCTTTGGTGCCTGGAATGAGCCTGATACACAGCAGGTGCACAATAAGTAGATGCGTGACTGATGGGATGAATGTGTACCTGAACTGCCCCTTGGCTTTCCTCATACTTAAAATAAAATCCAAATTTCTTAACAGGGCCCCCAAGGCCTTTTCTACCCTTCAACTTCACCTACAGCTCTCTCTCTGGTGCTTGCTATAGGCTAGCCTTCTTTCAGTTCTTTGAATTCATCAGTAGCCTTTCTGCCTCTGGGGCTTCTTTGCTGCTGTTCCATCTGTGTGGAATTCCCTGCTCTTCCCTCTTGTGTATGAGGCACTTCCTCCCCAGGCAGGTCTCAGTTGATTGCCTCTCCCTTAGAGAGAGCTTCCTTGCCTTCTCTCCTCCAACTGAGATTCCCTCATTTTTTCTCATAGCTTTCTCTTCTTCTGCTGTTTTGGCTCTGAACACAATTTGTATTTATTTCTATATTTAATTCTTCACTAGGTCATTGTTCATCTCTCCCATTGGACAATAGGTTCCGTCAGGGCAAAACCTTTCCTATTTAATTCTCCTGCATCTACTCAGGGCATAGCAGAGGGCCAAGCACAGAGAAGACCCTGAATAAATAAATCTTTGTTGAGTGAACAGTCACGTTTAAGCTGCAGAACATTCCAACTAAATAATTTAAGTCATGGATAGGAATGCTGGTATCCTGCGTTCATGAAAATGAAGCCAAACACCGGCTAACCCAGATTCACGAAAAAGAGCAGGGTGAGCCTGTCATTGTGCGAGGATGTCAGAAATGATGGAGTCGGTGCAGACGTGACAACTGACCTGTCCTGCTGGTAATTAGTAGCCTGAGGCTAAGCTAGTAGCAAGAGTGGGCGGGAAGCAATACTTAACCACCCAATTAAAAGGCAGTGTGAACTTAAATTTAGAAGCTGTCTGTGGCCATGCCATAGAAACCACACTGAGGGGACAGTTGGTTGCACAGCTCTGGCTCTGACAGTCATTCTTGCATGTCAGAGAGATAATTAAAGACACTGTGAGTCTGCACATTTGAAAATTATGTCCAGTGGCCTTGTCCTGAGGAGACAAGAACACAAGGAGTTAAGGTCTGGGCCACTGCACAGGTGAATTCAGGTCAGAAAATATTTAAGCCCCCCTCCCCTCTTTAAAAGAGAATAAAGCATTTTTATCGATACCAAAAAATGAGAGGTGTGGGGGTATAGCAAAATATAGCAGAATACACTCTGAGCTGGTTATAGGAGAATCTGTGTTCCCGAACCCACTTGTTCATTAAAAGACTTCATGACCTTGGGCAAGACCCTCAGCCTCTTTGTGAATCACTTTCACATTGAGGGAGTTAAAACTCCTTTGTTTGGAAGTGACTAATGATTTGACATATGTTTTGTAGGCAGAAAGAGTCTTAATTGGCTCATATAGCTGAGCAGTGCTAACAGCAGAAGGTGCTTCTGGCCCTGCTGCATAGAGGAATGTAAACAATTCACCTGGATTCCATTTCTCTTTCCTGTCTCTTGGCTGCATTCACTCTGTTGGCCTTAGTCACCTGCCAGTTTTCCTCTGGTGATAAGATGGGGCCTGAGTCTTTTATGCAAGTCTTTTTCCTGCAAGTCCTATGCATATTATAAAATTTTCTCTAATTGGATGAAGTAGTCACTGCGGGGGTCCATTCACATCAGGAAAAAAGTCCTCTAACCCTGCCTAAGAGATGCTAAAGTCACTTGGCTTATGGCCGCTGGCTTTCAGAGTTTGACAGCATGCCCCAGGAGGCCAACTGCTCCCCCTGGCATACCTGATACTCCTAGCCAAGAGCTAGTGGGAAGGGGGCCAGCAGTTGAATGGGATGAATCCAGATGGGGCCTGTTGCATTTCTCTCCTCTCAGAATTTACCGAGTTCCAACAGCAGGTGTTCTCTCTGATTTTCCACCATGTCACACATGATGGATGAAATTCACATGGCAGTGTGATCGAAGTGGTTCACAGGGTTGGGCAGACCTGGGTTCAAATCATAACTCCCACAATTAGTTGCTATAGAACCCCAGACAAATTACCTCTTAGCTCTGATTTTCTATCTCATAAAAGAAAATAATGCTAATACCTACTTAACTGGGTTGCTATGAGGATTAAGTGACATCATTTGGAAAATGATATATAGCAAACACAAGAAATTGAGTTTTATTTAGTGTTTTTGAATATGTAAATAAGTCTGTACCTTTCTCTTCAAGAAAGCCTATTAAGAATGCAAAGTTACAGGGATAATCTCGGATGTTCTCTCTTTAATAAATGTTTGTCTCTTTATTTTAGTCACAGTTTTCTGGTGACCCACCCCTCATGTGCTTCATATCATGATAGCTGTCACGATAGCACCTTTATCTCATATTTATTCTATAGTCCCCACCACACTGTAAGTTGTATTGAGAAGCAGAACCATGCTTTTTCATCTATCAATGTGTCCAGTGTCTTGCTCTGATGAATGAATTCATGATTAAACTCCAAGTAGATTAAAACTTCCCTAAGGGTGAGCACCACATAAAATATGTTTTAGTTATCCTTAGCCACTCTAACACAATGAAAGAGTTATTATTTATTAGAACAAAGTGGGTACTCAATACAGAATTGTGTAATTTATGTCTTTGTTTCACTGTTTCTATCAATTATAGATTTCATTCTATTAACATTTTTAGAAGTTCATATACTAATGTGAAACGGCTGTGGGTCCTTTCTCTGTCACATTAATTATCAGAAATATGTACTTATAGCCCCAACTTCTATAGCTTCTGGGAGTACCCAGCTAGCAGGAGAGAGGAAGGGTTCAGGCTTTGTGGATTCTATTAGCCACTGTGCACTCCTTTTCTTGTGTTACTCCAAATGAAATGTTACATAATAATATGGAAGAAATGACAATACAGTGATACTATTGGGTTGTAGTATTTAAAATTCTTTCATATATATCTTTTCTCAAGGTTTCTTGGAAGTGTTTGCCCTGATATATAAAAGATGATCTTCCTCTGGTAAGTCTAATGTCTGATTAGATTATATCATTCACCATCTAGCAAGAAACAGCTTCATTAATAGCATCTAGTTCGTTTTCTAAGCAAGTCATGGAGTAATTGTTGTAAGTGGTAAAGACATTTATAAGTAACTTGGATGGACAGACAGTCTACTTCCTTTCTCAAAAGCCTGAAAAATAAATCTCTTGTTTATTTCTAGGGGACTGAGCCACAGCTTATATTTTTCCTATCTTCTTTCTCTCTACCCTCCACAAAGTGAGATGTGACCTGTATCTCTTGACTTATAATAAGTTCTTACAGCTCATTTTATGTAGTAAAAATATATTACTTTTGTGCTCAGAAGCATCCCTGCAGTAAACATTATACATGTTTGCTGGGACTTGAATGTAGGGGGGACACATATTGCTTCTGCCTATCCATCTTTCCTCCCTTTGGAGAACCACCTCCTCTGTAGATCCTTGTAGTTCTCCTGAGGCTGCTGAATATGGTTCCTGCCCCTACCTGAGGTAGAGTGGGCTGGGGGCAGGCAGTAACCCAACACGGATCACTCAGGCTCTGTCTCCCAGCGATTGGAATCTTGGGGCAACCCTGCTGCCTGTGCACTTCAGTTCCTGGCTAATTGGTGCTTTCCTTAAATCTATCAGAAGCCCCAGATCCTCTTGCTAAATTTTACCTTCTCCCTTAAGTCAAGTCAGTGTTAATTCTTGTTGATGGCATACAAAGAACTTTAACCGATATAAATGGTATTCCCAAATCTACACAAAAGTATAGATGAGTGTTGGTCCTTCCCTACCTCTCCCGGAATATTTATTTCAAAGCCTACATATTTCTAAATGGAAAGTTTTCAGTAGTGAGAGACAAGCCATTTCTGATTAGAGTAGTCTTTGAAGAACTTCATCTTAAGTCATAATATTCAGCTTATTCCAGTCTAGACTGATTCTAGGAGGAGAAGGATTTGAGATCAACCAATGGTTAGAGTATCTAAGATGACCAATCTCTTAATCATTGGTCTGTGTACTCTGAAGCTGTGTTGTCTATGGTTATAACACTGCTGAATGTGTTTTTAGCACATTTTTAAAAACAAAAAAAGTTGTTTTTTTTTTTTGGTATGAGGTGAGAAGTCAGATTAGCTTAAAAACAGAGATGTGGTCCATGTGACATCCTGAAGTTCTTCTAGCCTTAGATATTATAAACAGCTTCAGGTAACAAGACTCAGGTATGAAAATCACCCAGCACTAGACATAGTGTTTGAGGCATCAGCAGATGAAAAATTGTTCTCTAGACATTTATCATGTATTGAAAGAAGCCAGAAATGGAGCCTTTAGCCTCCTGACTTCTTACCTGGAGTTCATCACCATCCCATATCACCTCCCTGAACAGAATTAGAAGCTTCGTGTATCTCCTTCTAAGCTGGGCTCTGACTTTGTTAACTGGGCAAAAACACCAGTTAATTAAGCAGATTGTTGACTGTGCTGGCATACCAGCCTGCCATGTTTTCATAGGTATCCAAATTAAGTATTTATTTCCTCAATTTGCTATAAATATAATTAATAACATTTGGGGACCTGGAAAACCACAGATGCCAATACAAGCAAGTCATATCTATCATATTTCTTTCTTTTTTTTTTTTTTATTGAATGGTAACTGTGTACATTGATGCACTTTGGGGGTACAGTGTGGTGTTTTCATACACAATC
>NW_003852398.1:20838583-20846478 GCF_000181295.1 Otolemur garnettii | reverse complement strand
TCTTCCTTTGTTCAGGAGCCTCTGACCAGGGTTGCTACCAGTCGGCCATCTTCCCAGAATCCCCCAATTAAATTCAAGAAGGGGAGAAGTAGGTTCAGTAAGTTCCCACCCAAAATAAACAATGCTTGGGTATGTGGCACACTGCCTGGGTGAAGGAAATAACAACTCAGGCTTTACCTTACAAATGAAAAAAGTATATCCTCATATTAATCTGAAATTTAAAAAAAATTAAAAATAGTTTAAAAAAATGGAGACTCGATAATCTCCAATATGTCTTTTAACTTGAGAATTCTTTGATTCTTTTTATTTGTATTTATGTATTTATATACTTAATTGATATTTTTTTTGTAGTCTACATTGGCATGGAGGAAATTCCCTGATCCTATAAACTGCATTTAGAGTCAGTATATGGGCAGGAAGTAAAAATGTGATCACAACCTGAGACTAGTGGTACAGTTAATTTGTAACAATAACTCACAGACTTTAGTATGGTTCAACCTCTCTGAGATGCTTTGCAAAAAGGCCAATTTCAGGGATTCCTCCTTAGAGAGTCTACTTTTGTAGGTTTATAGCCAAAATCTTCCTTTAAAAATATCCTTCCGGGGCCTATGGTGTACATAGATAGGTGGGTACATGTCTGTATTTCAAATGAAGAGGAACATGGTGAAAATATGAGTGCCTTCCTAAGGACAAGCTAATTTTTGGGTAAAATAACTTCATCTTTCCATAATTCTTTTTTCTTTTTCCTGAGCAAACTCAACTATCTGATTCTCAGGAAAATATGACACAGTACTCAGAAGAGATGGAGGTGTTGCTGGAATAGTAAAGAAGAGAAATGTCGATTGATTAGGAGGAGTCCCGGGGCGTGAAGGGGCCTGGCCGGGAAGTCAGAAGTCGTAACTTTTGTTCCTGACACTGCTATTTCTGTACTGTGGCCTTGCACAAGTCGTATAAACCCTCTGAGGTGCTATTCTTATTTATCAAGTGGGAAGGACTCTATGATGCACCCCAGATCCTCTCAGGAATGAATGATTTTCAGCTTCTGAAAATGTGTCTGGAAGATGCTCCTCTTTCAGGATGTCCTCTGCTGAACAAAACTGCCTCAGCCAACATTTCCCCCTTTCTAGGTCAGCCCGTAATAATAAATCATCAGTGCAGGGTTAGAAAGGCCCAGCCTTCTTGTCCTGGCCAGTGACAGTTCTGAAGAGCCACTGGTCTTGCCCTGTCCCTGGCACTGACTGAGGCCTTTGTTCCGACAGCCCCTGCTCAGCTTCTCCCTCCGCCCACTCCCCCTTTCTTCTCTTCCCTTCCACATTCCCTAATAAGTGACTTGAATACAAATCTCTGTCCTAGGAAACGCAATCTGGGACAGCAATCGTGATAATACTAGTCATGATCACAGCAGCTGCCATTTATTGTGCGCTGACTGGGGGTCAGGCAAAGTCCCAAGTCTTGTACAAACATTATTCTGTTTTCTCCTCCAAACTGTCCCTACAAGGTAGGAATTTTCATCTCATTTTACAGGTGAGGAATAGTTTTATGAACTTAAAAGAGAACAGTATATGTAAACGTGCTTTGACTATTACAAAATAGTATTACTTCTATTTATAAATTCCAACTGAAAAGACTTTTCTAAAGCTTCCAGCGGTACTCTCCAGATGAAAGCCTCTGCCTGGCTCTCAGTGGGAGAGAATGGCAGCTCTGCTCGTGTCCTCTGCCATCTTCCATGTTCAACCAACTAAAAGAGAAACCAAGGGGCCACTGGGCCCCTAGCCTATGGCTCTTTACAAATGGTCTGTAGATTGTGATATCTCTGTTCTTTTACCAATGTGCTTTGCATGGAATTCTGGCAGTGCTTTTTCAAAATTCAGAAAATACCTTTGCATAGGAAGAATAACAGCCCCAGCCATCTCTGTATTCTCAGCCTTTTGTGTTCACATCACAGCTCCTGCATTCTTTTACTCACTGCACATTTTTTATGGCATCACCATGAAATATACCCAGCACAAGAGCTGACCCAAGGGATGACCAAGATGGGGGTCTCTGCTCTCACGAGGGTTTGTCTCAGGCCTTGGTCCCACACTCTGGTGATGTGAATTCCAGATCCTGAGTTGGGGCTAGTGGTTTAGGCTGCAGTGGATTCTTCTTATAGCCCAGCCTTCATGGCCCCGTTCTGTTAATGCATCTCAGGGGGGCGGTGAGTTTTCCCTCTTCTATGGCCTGCAACCTCAAGTTCTTCACATTCTGAGGAACTGAACAGACACTATAGAGTTATAGAGAGCCCTCAGATTATTCTCAATCAATAAGTCACCATACTGACTGACTGAGAGTATCTGTCTTGATTTGGGCTTAAACTCACTTTAAGGTTTTCTATCATATACCACAAAAAATTCATCATATTCACAGTAAGAAAGTATAGCTCTTGCTTAAAGATAATTTTTTAAATCATTTTCAAATCAACCACCAGCAGGCTGTCTGCCAATAACTGTGTTTATTTTTTAGCAAATCAATTGCACTCTCAACAAAGGACTCATCCTTTCTGGTCAATATCCCCTTCACTGCATACAGATAATGTTTACCGTAAGGACTTCAGGAACCCACGTTAGTTTCTTTCTTGGGGGTTACCTGTAGTCAATATAAATAGCAGATATTTGTAACATCATCGCCGTAAGTGCTAAAAATTTTCATCTTCGTTGTGTTTATTGGTAAGTAGATATGGGGAGGAGGAGTGGGATTTTTTGCCTTCCTGCAGCCCTGAGATAAAGATGCTGACTATGGGTGGTGTTTGCTGACTCAACCCCAAGTCCCTGGTCCATACTGTCCAGTGGTTCCAGCAGAGAATATTGTGTGGTATGTGCAAGGTGGTCATTATTCTCAGGACAGGGGAAGCCTGGAAAAATCTGGATATGGGATCTTTCAATTGTATAAGAGGCATGGAAAACTGTGAGAGTTCAAAAAATAATCATCGCATCAATCTCTTTTCCTTCAAAATTCATGTATACATTTACCATATATTTTATTCAGCCCCTTATATGCGCTAAACACTGTCCTCGGTATAGACAGAAAAACATGGAGGCTGCCTTTCTGAAGCATACAGTTCAGGATAAAAGTCAAAAAAACAATACGCTAAAAAAGCCATATGTAATCGAGACAAGTATTATGAAGCAAATGGGAAAATGATCAAGAATGGTGGGGAGTATGGTTTGTGGGGTGGTTAGGAACCATTTAGACTAGGTCATCACAAAAGGTTTTTCTGATGAGATGGTCTGTTTTTGGTTTGCTTTTCTCATTTCCTTCATCGGTGCTTACTGAGTTATGTTTTCAAATATTTACTCTCCCTTTGTACCTTGGGCTGTGAGCTCTATGAATACACAGAGTTTAGCAGGTGGCTATTGTCGTCACTACCACATTTCATGTGCCACACATGCCTGGCACACAGTAAGTTTAAATATTTGTAAAATGAATAAATGAATGAGACAATAGCTCTATCCTAAACACACAGTCGGACCACACACACACACACACACACACAGAGGAGAAGCAGCATTTTTAGAACTAAACAGGATAACAACCTGTCCTCCTCAATAGGAAAAATCTTGGAGCCACTGTCAGGAAATCTCTGAGCTTATAAGAAATGGATCCAGATCATTTGTAAAACTGGAATTATCTGATAGGGGATTAGTTTGGTCCCTAGGACTCAAGCAATAGTAAATCTATATTCTCTGAGGCTTAAGTAGGATGTTTGTTAGGCTACTTGCCACTAGATGAGGCAAGATTGGATTTTTGAGGTCCCCTCTGGAAGATGCCCTCTTTGTCAGCTGCTAGAGGCTAGGTTTATTTGTTCCAGGAACATGTAACACTCTGATAATCTCCCATGGTTCTAGAAAGGCTGAATGCTATAGACAGGTGTTTGATCCACTAATCCATCTCCTATGGTTTACTATTGATTGAGTTTGGGTAATGGATATTTTACTGCCCTTATGCAGTAAAATTTTTTTATGTCCTGGAAGGTATCACTATCTTTACCCTGTTAAATTGTCAGAACAAGGGTCATACTGGTCTCAGTGCATCTTCCTTTGTGGGTGAGGGAAAAAGAGAGAAGTCAGGGTCCGACACTGGAAGCCCAGAGAAAAAGAGTCTAAAATGAATAAGGGATTATTATACCCAATAATAGCTCTTTGAAACCTTCACAGTGGATTTTGTTTCTCAGGGAGAACTATTATTTACCTTAGGAATAATAGAAAGAAATGAATTCTTTTCATTTGTGAGTTCTTTACAATAGCACTGAGTTCCAGGATTGGCATGTGGGAAGGAGAATTTAAAATATATCGGGTTTAAAAAGGCACAAGTTTGATTCTGTGTACAAGTAGCTATTATTACGATGGTGCAGACCCCACTCTTCAGGCAGTTTGCACTTTTAGTGTCCCAGAGAAACTTAACAGAGACAGGGACCAGCAAAGATTTGAACTATTTTATTATTGAGTAACATGGTGTTCACCAGGCCAGGGAATTGGGTGATATTCAGATCTAAGCCTGATTCAGAAAGAGCTACTTTCATAAAGATTTTTAAAGTTACAATTTTGTATTGTTTTCACCAATCTCCTTTAAGACCCTCCCCTCCCATCTCCCTGGTAACTCGCAATAAACAAGATAGGTAGAGGGTTTCTGATCTGTCTTTACTGGTAGGCTTGTGTTTCCTAGCTTGGGGATGGTACCAACCTGCCGGCATCCTTGGAGCCTTCTTTTTACTTTTCTCCCTTTGAAGATCTTTCTCAAAGGACACTGAAAGTGCTACTATGATAAAGTAATTCCAGACTTACTGAGAACCATGTCAGTTGAAGGCTTCTAATAAATTTGGTTTAAAATGATAAGAAAGCAGCATGTGAACCCAAGTGCCATTTGACTTTGGGGAGAGATGGTCAGCATGCTAGGACAGATTGAAACATTTTCTTCTCATCTGCGTTTACTGTATGCTAGACTATTATGCTGATTCATGATTAATATTATGCCTCAATTGTTTTGAGTTTCTGAAACCTTAATTAGCTATTATTGCTTAATAGAACCATAGAACTTAGAACTAAAAGGAAAGATTATCTGACCCAGTTCCTAAAATACACGGAACTTGATGCCCAGAGAGTAAAAATAGTTTCCCTATGCCCTTCTTTCCTTGTACATATTCCATGGTCATTTTGGTGAAAATGCATAATGGTTAACTGTAAGGCTTCTGTTTTCTTGGAATTTGGGGGGATTGCAATTTCAGTTCAGTGTATTTTTCTTTTTTTTTAAACCAGGAAAAGAAAGAAGGTAAGCACAAATCAGCTACTCATTGTCTTGAGTAATGAGTGCCCTCTTTCCAAGTGAAGGTGTTTATAAATACGATGTTGCTGCTTCTCTTTCACTTTATTTGCAAAATCTCTTCTGAGATCTACTTTTAGGAATATTCTAAGGAATGAGTTACTGAATGTTGGGGTAGACCTACAATTTAGGGACTCTTTGATAAGTCACTCTGACCCACTGACAAAGAATCTATGTAGCCCTCTATTCACAAAGGCTGGACAGCCAAACATGTCTCTAAGAACCCTGAGACCTAATTCCAAATTCATGGTCATTAACTAAAATCGTGTTATAAATTGTGATTAGATTCACAGACTAGGTCCCCCAAACACTTAAGTCTTAACTCATACTTTTTATTTCTGTTAGGGTTCTTTCTGTGCAATAAAAGAAGAATATTAGTCAAACTTGCTTAAAGAAATAAAGAGGATTATTTATTGGCTAACATACCTGAAGAGTCCACCAATAGATCTAACTTCAGTAATGACATGATATAGAGGTTAATGTGACACACCAGAACCTAGTTTTTCTTTCTCTTTGTCTGGCTCTGCTTCTTCTGTTTGGAGTACATTCTTACACTCTGTCTCCTCTAAAGGAGGCAAGTAGGTCACTGCAGATGCAGTCTCCATTCTCCTAGGTTCCGGAGGAAGAGTAATCTTTTTCTTGAAGTTCTCACATGAATCTAATTGGACAATCTATGGTTACGTGTTCACCCCTGAACCAATCACTGGCTAGTGAAATAAAGTGAGCTGATTGGCTAGGGTAAGCACAAATCAGCTACTCATTGTAGCTGAAATAGGGAGTCTGAGGGAAGCCCCGCCCAAAGCAAATAATTTGAGTAGTTAAGGAGATAAAGTTTCAAAAGGAAATCAGTAAATGTGTTACTAGAATTTCTTCTTCAGTAGGTCCTTGGTCTCTAGGATTCAAAGAATGAATCTATCCACCACAGATCAATGGTAAGACAGGATTTATTTTACAGAAAATACAGAGAAAGCACTAGAGCTTCTGGCAGAGGGAAAAACTCAAGTCAGAAAAATCCTACCCCTCTTCTTTCTGTCTAGGGATATATATATCTCCTAACCAATGAATGGACACAATCCCTTTGGTTCTTAGGTCTAGGAAACTTACATGAAATTGACCAGGCCTGGGAAAGGGGAGGCAAGGGGTTCTGGCTCAGCTGCAAGTGTGAGGGAGCAGATTGCCTGAGCTGGCAATCTGGAGGTGTCCCCCAACAGCAGTTGTCTGGCACCTCTGTCCACTGGAGCCTCCTGTGGCCCTCCCTGCCTACCCTCCAACCCGCCTTCTCCTCTGCTCTTTGCTGCTGTACCAACACTTCCAAGGCAGAGAGGAAGGACTTCCCCTCAGCTCTGGGGGAGCTGGCTGGGGGCCACCCGCCCTGTATCAAAATCACCGAATAAGAAGAAATGGCAGGGTGGCACCTGTGGCTCAGTGGGTAGGGCACCGGCCTCATATACCAAGGGTGGCGGGTTTGAACCCGGCCAGGCCAAACTGCAACAAAAAAATAGCTGGGTGTTGTGGCAGACACCTGTCCTCCCAACTACCCAAGAGGCTGAGGCAAGAGAATTGCTTAAGCCCAGGAGTTGGAGGTTGCTGTGAGCTGTGACACCACAACACTCTACAAGGGCAACATAGGAAGAAAAAAGACAAAACAAAACAAGGAATGGCAATGAGAAAGGCCTAAACAAACTACAGGTATATACTTGGCCTATTCACAAGGGAATCCAAGATAAATTGGATTCCTTAATCGCTTAATCCCAGGAGTTGGAGGTTGCTGTGAGCTGTGATGCCACAGCACTCTACAAGGGCAACATAGGAAAAAAAGAAAGAAAGAAAGAAAAAGAACAAGGAATGGCAATGAGAAAGGCCTAAACAAACTGCAGGTATATACTTGGGCTATTCACAAAGGAATCCAAGATAAATTTTTAAAGACTAGATTTTGGTGGAATTCTCTATTACTGTTTTCTATTAATATATTAACTAGTATGAAACTGCCTGGAAACCCAAATGCTGATATCTTATGCGTCCCTGCACTTGGCTTTTCTCTTTCAATGCTAAGTCTTTTAGTATCTCTTAGAAAAACAACAATATTTGGCTATTAGGGTATTAGGAATTTGCTTCTCATAAGTGTGGTTCTCATATTAGCAGCATTTGGATCTCCTGGGAACCTGCTAGAAATGCAGCAACTCAGGTTCTGCTCTAGACCTACTGGAATCAAAACGTGCCTTGTAATTAGTCCCCAAGTATTTAGTATTTACATTGAAGTTTTTCATGGCTTTTTAAGAGTTTTGTGTTGCTAGTTTTAAGCTATTTGGTTATGATGTAATTGGTGTAGTTTTCTTCATTTTTGCTATGCTCGGAGTTTGTTGAGCTTCTAGAATTAAGTCATTCTTTTAAGACATGTTAAAATTTTAAACATTATTTTCTCAAATATTTTTATGATACCTTTTTTCATCCTATCTTTTGAGAACTTCAGTTGCACATGTATTAGGCTATGTAAATTTCTATAATATATTGATGCTATGTTCATTTTTTCTGTTTCCCCC
>NW_003852398.1:20808111-20838346 GCF_000181295.1 Otolemur garnettii | reverse complement strand
CTGGGTTTGAACCCAGCACCTCCAGCATATGGGGCCAGTGCCTTACTCCTTTGAGCCACAGGCACTGCCCAATGCCTGGCATTTTTTAGAGATGGAGGTCTCGTTCTGGCTCAGCTGGTCTTGAACCTGTGAGCTCAGGCAATCCACCCGTCTCGGCCTCCCAGAGTGTGTGTTTCCTTTTGAATACTTTTCATTTTAAAAGTGATATTCTATCTTTGAGTTCCATAATCTTGTGTTCAATACTATCTAATTCTCAGTTAATTCTAACTAGTATATTTTTTATCTTATTACAGGCTTTTCTTTAGAAGCTCAATTTAGATTTTTAAAATATATGTGTACATGTCTCTCTTTAACATGCTAATACTTTCTTCTGCCTTCTTTAACATGTGGCATATATTATATATTTTAATGTACTTATCTCCTAATTTCATCATCTTTGTCATTTTTGAGTTTATTTCCCTTGATTGATTTTTTTTTTTCTCCTCATATGGATGCTACTTTCTTCTTTGTCTACCTAGAATTTTTATTTGGATGCCAGTCATTGTAGATTTTACCTTATTGATAAAATGTTTATATTTCTTTAAATATTCATACACTTCATTCTGGGACATTTATTTAGAAACAATCAGATCCTTTCCGGAGCTTTCTTTTGAGCTTTTGTAGGTAGGACACTGGTAACCTTTAATCTAGTGCTAATTTTGTTCAGTATCCTTAGAGAAGATGCCCTTCTGAGAGCTCTACCTGATACCTCACATGTTACAAAGATCTTCCCTGTCTGGCCAGTGGGAACCCAAACTATAACCTGCCTCTGTGAGCTCTAGGATCATTGCATTTCTTTGATCCAGGGTCTGGTAGTTTTCTTCCATAGATGAAGCCCTCATCTGTACTCAGTTGAAGATGAGGGGAAGATGTCTGGAGCTCTCTTTCAGTACAGCCATCTCATCTCTGTTATTCTGCTTCTGCAGATCCTAACCACTTCAGTCTCTCTAATTTTCAACTGTAAGTCCTCAACTCAGGGAGAGCGCTGGGCTCTATTTGAATCCCCCCTTCTCGTGAAACTTTTTCCAGGTAGTTAGAACAATCTGCGGACTCATTTAATTTGTTTTTCTTCCCTTAGGGATCACTGTCCTGAGTTACCTGTTGTTTGGCATCTGAGTACTGTGGTTTCATATTTTGCCAGTTTCCATTGTTGTTTAGGGCAGTCCCTATATTCCATCATGGCCCACACTGGAAGTTCTTACACAGTCAATCTTGAAAAACATTGTCTTGGAGGACTTCACTGGCTTCCTGTGTCCACTGTGTTCTCCCTAAACCCTTTCAGACATGGAATCATCCTCTAAGATTTTGTAAGCCCCAATGCAACTTTTTCCTCTGATTTCTTCTCAGTTATAACCCTTCTTCTGAATAGAGGTTTCTCATGCCTTCTGTTCTAGAGATGTATCCTTGGTGAACCAGGATTTAGGAGACCAATGGAAAGTTCAATATTCCCTTCTGGGGAGTTCAAATAACTTAATATTACATATTACCAAAATAGTTTTCTGTTAGAAAGATATGGAAAATAAAAGTGACATTCTAAAGCAGTTAGTTAAGGCAACGGAAAAAAACAAAAATAAAACCATTTGGCAGAGGGAGAAGAGAAAAAAGCATTAGTCAAATGTGTGGCTAGTCAAAGCTATTCTGCTTTGAACTTAGGTCAGATAGCAGGGAAATGGTGGAACTCTCAAAATTTTCTGTCAATCACCAGTTCACATATTATACCAATTCATTATTCCTATAAAACTCAGCAAATGTTAACTACACCTGTGGGAAAATATGGCCTGAGTTCAAGAGAACTGATTAACAAGGTTTGGAACACAGCCCACTTATAAATGGGAGACGCCTGACTTTCTCCTACAACTCTGGAAATGAAAACTTTAGGCTCCCTTAGCATTTCCCAGCTTGTCCTATATTAATATCTAAGGGAAACCACTTGTGTTTCTCCACTGCTCAGCCACCACCCTTGCCAAGCCAACATCATCTCCCGCTTGGACCATTGCAGTGGCCCCTGAAGTCATCGCCTTGTTCATACTGTTGGCGTATTGCAGCTCTTTTGTCCATACAAATCAGCCAGAGTCATTTTTTTAAAAGCTCATTTCTGATCCTATTACTGCCTTGCTTAATTTTTTTTTAAAACACTTAGAGGGAGTTCTAAGCTTCTTACCACGGCCTGCCTGGCTTCTGGCTTCCCTTCCAACGCATCTCATATTGCTCGTTTCCCCTGCCTTCAGCACACCGGCTTGCTTTCTGTTTCCCTTGCAAGCCACGTTCTTTCTTCCCTCCAGGTCTTTGCATTTGTTGCTTTCTCTCCTCATGTCTTTTTTATCTTTTTCTTTTCATTGCTGGTACCTCCCGCTTACTTTAAGTCAGAGTTCAAAATCTTCCTAGAGAAGCCTTTCTTACCACACTATAAAATCACTTTTAAAAATTTCCTTAATAGGCTTTTTTACTGTTTGGCATTTTCTTGGTTTACCTGTCTTCTCCAGTAGAATATAAGCCTCAGGAGGTTACCTCATCCATCTCACTCACACCTGCACCCTTATTCCTGTATGAGTGCCCGGCACATGGCAACCATTTGGTGCATATTGCTGCATGTTAGAGCCATAGACCACCTTATATACAAAAATATTTAACCTGATTTAATTGTATTGGAAAATCAATTTTTTGAAGCAATTTAGGTTAGATCTGGTTGCCTTTGCCTCTAATTTAGATTGTTGATGCATAAATATATTAAATCCGTATCTTTAGCATTCTTTGATTATTCAGTTAAAATAGGGGCAATTTTTATATTTTGGTATGTGTTTTTCTTAAATTTCAATAAACATGGCTTGGGTCTGTTGCACCTAAGAATCTATGATAAAAATATGAAAATGTTTCCAAAAGTAGATTTTTCTTAGATCCCTCCTTCTGGAAACAAGTTGGAATGGGATGTTAGAGTCACGGGAGAGTTCATATGCATGAAAGAATTCCTAATATATGAATGAATATGCATCTTTCAGATACACACACATATGCATATGCATGTTACCCCACCTCCAGCCATCATCAGGCATATCGGAGACTTGGGTAACTTTCAGGTAATGCTATGTAATATGATTTTACCTAAGGAACAAATGCCTCACCCAACATCCCTTTGATGCCTTTAACTATAAAGATATAATCAGTTATTTGTGAATATAGTATTTTAAAAATTTGCATTATGAAGTATTATAAGGTTTCCCAGAGCATAAGAGCATGGTAGGAACTCCCAGAACCAAAAGATTTATTCAGGGAAAAGTTTTATTTCGTTTTCAAAAGTATATTCCTTTCTTCTTGGTATGTGTTTTTCATAGGGGTGTGAAGAAGAAGGTTGCCCTTACTGGAATGGAAGGATGCATAATCTAGTTCTTAGGTCCTTCATGCTATTTTGAGTGTGTTGTTTTCTATTCAAATGATTCCCCAATTGTGGTTGCCTGATAGACTAAAGAATCAACAGGGTCTTCTGGTAACCATGGAAGCCACTGGCTCTCGAATGAGTTATTTTTAGATTGCTTCACTGAATAAATTTCTCTTCCTTCCTGAGAGGAAAATAATATAATATGATCTTTACAATTTGAGGCCTCAGCCATGGAAACAAGAAAGGGATGTTGAAGAAAGGAGAATTTTATATTGTTTCATTTTAATAATCCAAATGAGACTTGGGAAGTTACATTACATTAGTAGGCACTTAACGAAAATGTGGGAGTCATCAAACAGCTCTCCTTGGGTCTTCAGTTTATAGAGTCTTAGTTCTAACGATGCTTAAATTTGTGTTTCCCTCTACTAATCAGGGGCTCAAAGGCAGGCCTCAAGTAAGTCCTGCTTGTACTTTAATCAAAGATACTAAGCAGTGGTGCCTCTGACTTCTGAGTAGGTTGTGACATAGTGACATTTCTATAGGTTGTTTAATTGAGACTTGGATCTCCCTTTCAGCTTCTGTTGAAAAAGAAGAAAAAAATGACTGTGATGAGCTAGCATTTCTAAGTAATAACCTCTGGTCTCAGTATTATTTTGAAAATCTGCATTGGTCGAAAATTTTACAAACACTAATTATGAACTTTCCCCTGACTAAAGGACAAATTACATTTTGCTCCTGGAAATGCCACAGTATTATTAATGGTATTATTGTTACTTACGGAATTTGTGAAATGACTCAAGGGCCTTGGAAGATGCATGGATGAAGCAAAAGACCAGATTCTTTTCTAATGAGGTCAGCCAAGATTAGAAAGTGATTACATTCGTATTATTTCTACTTTCACCTAAATAGTCCTTTCGATAGAACCTAGAAAAAAAATGGGATGTCAGACCTGTGAAGAACCTTTCCTGCAGGGCCTCATTTCACAAAATGAGAAGTAGCCCAGCAAGTGGCCTCTTGTTTCTCTTGACTTGGGATCCATTCATCTTTCTGCCATGGACAAGCTTAATATCGCACCAGGAGAGCTCAATGGATGTTAGTGGCTTCTCTTCACCCATCATATGAAGCCTAAATTCTTATACATGGCCACCAAGATCCCCAGGTGGTGTGACACCTGCTGAGGCCTCTTACCTCTGCCCCTCCTTGCCTTAGCTACATCCACCATGTTTTAGTACACCAACTTTTTTTCCCTTTGCTGAAACTATTGAGTTTGTTACCACCTCAGGATCTTTGCATTTCCTGGTGACCCTGCCTTGAAAGCCTCCCCACTGATTTGGAATGGCTGGTTCTCATCGCTGGCAGGCAGAATCTTGAGAAAACCCCAACTCCCTACTCACTATATACACCCTGTAAAATCCACTCCCACTGACCGCAGATGGAACAAATTAATGTTATGCTGTTTCACACTGGCAATGTGGTCACTAATCCATAGACTTTAAGTTAATCAGGAGAGAGACTCATGGGTGGTTGTGATCTAATTGGGTGATCTTCTCCAAAGAAGGTGAAGTATCAGAGAGACACTTAAGTTTTGTCAGTCTAACATAAAGCAAATAGTCATGTCGTGAGAGGAGCGACCACAAGTCACACACTTGGGAGTGCTGTCTAGGGGCTGAGAGTGGCAGACAATCTCTAGCAAGACAATGGGAACTGATGAGCCTGGGAGAGGACTCAGAACCTCAGATGAGCTCACAGCTCCTGCCAACACCTTAATTTTAGCCTCTAAGAGCCTGAGCGGAGGTTCCAGCTAACCTATCTATACCCAGACTCCTGACTTAGAAACTCGGAGATAGTAAATCTGTGTTTTAAGGTGCTGAGTTTGTGGCAATTTGTTATACAGTATTAGAAAACGAATATGGTTTTCTTGTCTCAGCTCAAGTGTTCCTCAGAGAGGCCTTCCCTGACCCCTCTAATGCTTTGTGCGCCCCTGTCCCATTACCCTGATTGATTCACTTGTTAGCACTTAGAATTTAAAGACACCTTATTTGCTTACTGTCTAGGTACTTCCTATATTCCCCAGTACCTAATGTTCATTGAGTGTGCACATAGTAGGTGCTGAATAAATATTTGTTGAATGAATCACTGACTTCCGATTAATGAGTTTTTATCCACCGCCCATGACTAGACTCCTAACTTATTCCCTGGACCACCAGGTGGCAGATCATTTAGACAGTAAAGTAAATAGAATAGAAGAACCTTGGCCTGGAGACAGAACATCAGTTCTCTAATGGCAGTGTTGCCATCCAGGCTTTAATCTAAAACCATCTGCCTTTATTTTTCTTAACCTGGTCAGTTGGACAGCACATCTGCTAGTGCTGGTGTTTCTGTAGCCAAATTATATGATTAACTCTTTTAAAACAGGAGCTTAGAAACAGAATGGATTGATACCATCATTAGCACTAACTATATGACCAGCCACAGAGGATTATCTTTACCAGTGCTGTTTGTTACTGTGATTTTTTTTTCCTTGAATAATTTAACTTCTTGAGAGTGGATCTGCTTGATTGTTTAAGCTTTCAGTTGGTGATTTTCTTTCTTATCTTTGGAATAAGTGTTTTTATGCTTTGGGAGAATGTGTCTCTCATCATAACTTTGCTAACCTGGAACACATTCAACACTATAATAGGAACTCAGAGAACTGAATACCGGACTGATTTGCATCCGGATTTGTATGTCCGGGTTTTACCATGTGTGTAGAAATTCACCAGAGCATAAGAACCATGAAATCAGAAGGATCATCTGTTTTATTTTTGCTGTTCTTTTATCCTCTGTACTTTTGCTTTTTCATAGTTTCTGGATTGTTATGATAGTGGCAGACATAATGGGGGCTCAGTAAATAGCTTTGAAGAAGTGAAAGGTAGTCTCTTACTACCCTAACTATCACCAAGTCTTGGAAGATCTCCTGTTCTGTAAGTTACCCTAGAGGAACTTGCCCTTTTCTGTTTTGAGAAATTAAACATTCAAGACCCATTCATCTCCTTGGATAGTGGGTGTTAGGATGGTTATTGACCACTTACATGTCACCTTTTATTCAACATCTACCCTGTGCTTGGTATTTTGTGAGGTGTTAAGGGCGCAAAGGTAGATAAGACCCCTTACCCCAAAGAGTATACAGTCTTGCAATTTTGTCATGATGGGTACCTAATGTAATTCTTATGGATAATTGATGGTTCATTGAAGCCTAGGGTCTGGGTATTCTGAAGGTGGATCTTAGTGAGTGTCTGGGCTTGTAATATTGATATCCCTTTCCCTGCTTTTATTTAGTTAAAGTAATGCTAGTCACTGAAGCAGATAAACCTCAGTGGCTTAGCACAATTGAAATGTATTTCAAAATGGGGTTCCAGATCACTTGGCAATTTTGTCCAAAGCTGTGATTTAGGGGTCCCGGTTCCTTCTACTTTGCCAGTCTGCCATCTTCAACTTGTCATGTTGCTGTTCAAGGGGAAAGAAAGGAAGATCTCATCATGGGTCAGGCCTGGAAGTGTCATGTATTACTTCTGCCCAAGATCAGTTGACCACCGCGCAGTCACACGCTCACATCTAACTGCAGGGAGGTGCAGTGGTGCAGTAACTATACATGCGAAGTGCATTATGGTCACCAGAGTGCAACCAGGAGAAGTGATTTCTATTTATCAAGCTAAAGGAATCTTAATAATATTATTGCTTTTAAAAGGTCAGATTTTTTTTTTAAAGTTAACGTATTTTATAACTTTTTTAAACTCCAGGAATTTAGATATTTGAATAATTTTTTCAGGAAAGGAATATACTTCTAATAATAACAAACCAAAAATAATTACCAAAAAAATTATAAACTATTCTCACAAAACAAATGAAGATATCATAAAACTATAGTAAATGTAGGAAAAGAAAAGTACTAAAGGCATGTTCCAGAAAGGAAAAAACAAAACAAAACAAAACAGCTTTGGTGAATAGCTTAGATTCTATCAAACAGATTCTCTAGTACTGAAGTGATTTTCTAAGTAGGTCCATGCCAGCTCTGTTATCCACACAGAATAAAGAGTGAGAAGTCAGACTAATTGGGCTTTATATGTTTTTCTGCTGCTTAGTAGCCTGCTGACTTTTTATAGGCACTTATATTCTTTGGGCATTACAGAACACACATTTATTTGCCATATATAGTAATGTGTCGCTTAACAAGGATAGGTTCTGAGAAAGGCATCCTTATGTAATTTTAGCATTCATAGAGTGTTACTAACACAAAGCTGGATGGCATAACCTATGATACACCTAGGCTACATGATATAGTCCATTGCTCCTGCCTACAACCCTGCACAGCATGTTACTATACTCAATTCCTATAAGCAACTATAACATAATAGTGTACTTGTGTATCTAAATATATCTAAACATAGAAAAGGTATGGTAAAATGCAGTATTATAATCTTGAAGGACTACCATTGTCTATGTGGTTGGTTGACTAAAATATTATGTATACCAAAATATGACTTTGTTTATTTGGAAGATTGAATAAAATAATTACTGTGGAAGTGTGTTATGAAGTACAAATTCAAGACTGAATGGAAGGTGATCTCTCTCTTCTCGTCACCATCACCATTAGGATCACAGAATATAAGGAAAATGTACACGGCAGAGTGAGAAAGTCCAGTTTGGCATCAGCTTTATCTTCTGCTACTTTTTAGTTAAACTGCAACCCTTGCTGCCCTCTGATAAATCATATCAACCACATTTATTCATTTCCTTAACAAAGACTCACCAGGACCTAAGAATAAACAAGCATCTTTACCATCCTTTGATCTCTGGTTCTCTGGCTGGCACTAGACTGTGTATGCGCTTTACCTACACAACTTCATTTGATCCTCTCTCACGACTCCAGGAGGCATATTCTGTTATCACCCCCTGCTTTTCACAAATAGGGAAATCAAAGCTCATAGATGTGAAGCTGGTCATTTGAGGTCACACAGCTCAACACTGACAGTCTGGCTCCAGAGCCCATGCCTGCGACCACTGTATTCTCTTGGCACATGCTGGGTACTAAGGGCTTCCATGGTGAATAAGAAAACCTGATTCCTGACTTTAAGGAGCTTTCCTTTTGTCTCAGCAGCCACTAGGCCCTTAATATAGGCAATTCCTTTTTTAAAAGATAGACTAATTTTTTTAGAGCAGCTTTGGTTAATAGGAAAATTGAGCAAAATATATAGAGTTCTCATATACCCCCCTGCACCTACACCTTCAAAGCTTCCCTTATTATTATAATTATCATCATCATCATCATCATTTTTCTACCATGTGTTACCACTAATGAAGCTATATCAACCCATTGTAATTGCCCAAGTCCATAGTTCACATTGAGTTTCACGCCTGGTGTACATTTATGGGTTTTAATAAACATATGATATATACTCATCATTGTAGTATCACACAGACTAACTTCACTGCTCCCAAAGTTGTCTTTAACTGAGAAGACTTTAGTGCCCCCCCAAGTCATCCCTTTCCCCTCTTTCAGCCTAGCCAGTTTTTCCTCACCCTACAGATTTATGTCAGGCATTTTCTCCCTCACCCTTTTCTCACTTCCCAGGTAGTACCTAGAAAGTATCTCACGTGTGTTTCATGAGCAGAGGCAGTATTTCCTAGTGGACAAGGTGGTAGGTATAGACTGAGATTAGCTGAAATCCTGGCTCCATCACACCCAAGGTCTGTAATTTGGGATAGGTTACTTCACTTCTCTAGGTCTCAGTTTCCCCCATGTAGAAAATAGAATAGTTCAAAGGATAAAATGAGATAATGCACATGAAGGGTTTGCCACTTGCTTGGCAAATGTTGAGTTAACTTGATTAGCTCTCATTAACTATGGTTATGAAGATTGATCAGTGATCATACATAGTATAGCATTCTCATTTCTTCCTCCTGCCTTCTGTGAGAGACAGGGATATTGACTTGCAAGTTGCCTTCAATTTCAAGGACTTGTAGTTTGAACTGAAAGTTCAATAACTCTAAACCAAGAATGTAGGCATCTTGCACTAAAGTAGGGAATGGCTGTGACTTGACCAAAGCCCCCATTTTTTATGATGTTGGACATCTTAGTGAACACAGTCAGCTCCACACCCTTTCCACAGAAACATAGGGTTGATTTATGATTTTAATCAGAGCAGCCTTTGCTGATGTGGAATGAGGAATAATTAGTTGGTGGTTAGTGCAGAGAACTGCACTACACTCAGCCAGGAGGGGATGCTTCCTCTAGCATTTAGAATCCCTTGCTGAAGTAGCTTTCCTTCTTTTCCTTTGTTGCTCAGAAGTGAAACTTGATGAGTCTCTGTGGGAAGCACAGCCATTTCTTTCTTTGCACATCCTCTCCCAGACCCAGACAGATTTACAGTCCTCAGGTGAGGATGAGGACATGTCTAGGTAACTAATTAGTCAAAACAGAGAATCAAGAGACTTGTAGAACACATACAAATTTCAGTGGATTAAAGGTCAGTGTCCAATAAATTGAGTCTGAGCAAGGCTTTTTTCCTCTCAGGGGTTGGCATGCTGCAGAGTTTAATCTTGGAACTCCTAGGGTCTATAAAGAAGGCAGGTGTGCAGAATGTCATTCTTTCTTCTACTCCAAAGGCATATATGATCTTGAGCTCCAGAAAAATCTTGTCATGTCTACTGGAAACTTAGATTCATTTTCTCTCCTTCCTTGTGGTGCTTAGATGCTCCAATGCCTGTTTGTAAGTTACATGGGTACACACTTTACTTCAATCAGAGGCAGGAAATTTAGGGGGAAAATTCCTCACCAAAACCTTGGTAATTATTACCACCAATTTTAAAATAAGCCCAATAAGAAATGTAGCAGCTGCGTTTTTCCCATGATAAGGATGTGGGTGGGTCTGTGTTCCCTTTCCTTGAATCTGGTCAAAAGAATGGTGGGTTTGATCAATGAAACATGATGCTAGGTAATTTCCCAGGCTAAATCATAAACAGCCATGCAATTTCCACTTGTAAAACTTGCTACTGAAGCCCAAGCTACCATGAGCTTCGCTACTCTTGAGTGCACTATATTGTGAGGAAATTCAAACTCCATGGAGATACCTCATGATGCTCTAGTTAGTTTCACTGACACTAGCTTTGGAATAATCCTAGTCAAGGTGCTAGGTATGTGAATAAAGAAGCTTCTAGATGATTGCAGCCCCAAGAGGTTTGAGCTATCTCCAGATAATTCAGCTACTTTCAACCATGTATGTCTTTCCAACAGAGGCCCAGACGTTGGGGAGCAGAGATGATTCATCTTTATTGATCTCTGTCCAATTCCTAACCTATAGAATATTTGAACATAATAAAATGGTTGTTGTTTTATGGCAATAACTTTTAGGTGGTTTGTTAGGCAGCAGTGGATAGCTGGAGCAGAACGTTTCACAGAACCTTTCCCCAAATGTGACAAAAAGTGGAGTAATCTCAAATCTAATTGGTAAAAGACTACAAAAATCATATAACTGGTAGAATTTAGAATTATAAGGGACCCTAAGTTTTATTTAGTAATACATAGTTTAGCAGTTCCACTAATCTGAACTTTCTCTTTAACCTCTTTAAGCAGAAATAATTTACTCTTATGTGCTTCCAATGATGAGAAATTCATGACTTTATGAAACCTCTTGTCCTTCAGAGGTACACCTGGATACACTGAAAAGAAATGCTTGTATTGCTAGATAGATGTGGTTGGGGACAGAACAAACACAGATGTTCAAGGGAAAGTAGCTTTGAGGTAAGGCTGAACATACCTATTACCAGCTGGAGTTCATGAAAAAATGATAAGCACCCATGACACTTAAGGTTTGGAGTATTTGGTTGAAGTTTGTGACATGCTGGTGGCTTTTTCTAGGCTTTTGTAATGTATATAGGGCTTTCTTTCCCAGTGTCACTTGATGCTATATTGGATTCTGAAGGTAAAGGATAGGGTAAAATCAAAGCTAATCAGGGTAACAGTCTTAGAAGTATAAAGCATGGTAAAGAAGCTCAAAGAAAATAAGTCATAGCTCAGCACAAGATGAATATAATAAATGATACCACGCCACTACAGAGACCCCTAATTTATTCCCCAGTAGGCAGCAAGGGGGAGCAGTCACAGGTACTAGTTTAGTTGTCCAGTGAATAAATCCAATTTCATTTGCAGAATTCCCCTCAATTCTATAAACCCTACTTTAAGAATGACATTGACAACATAGAATATTTTCAGATGTCCACTAAGATGGAAATCATGTCACATAAAATGTACATATGAATATGTATGTATATATTATGTATGTAAATAATATATATGGATCTGAGCATGTTTACTAAAAGGGACAATAATAAGGAATGACATAATAATCAGCTTTCAAAGACTTCAAGGATTCTAAGTAGACAAAAATATAAATTTTGGAAGAGAAAAGATGGCTGAACACAGACACCAGCTGCCAGATCATCTCAGAAAGAAGGAAAAGCTTGAGATTAAAAACTAAACAAACAAACATTGTTTGAGTATAATTCTAAAAGTACAAAACTTACGAGAGGTTCCATGGAAAGAAGTTTCAGAGCAGAACAAAAGGGAGCAAGACATCACTGGAGATCAACCCTGAGAGGTTGAGAGTCCAACAAAAAGGGTAGGTAGAGTGGTTTGTTTCTCCCCTGATCATATCTCTGACAGATAACAGGTTCCTGAACTGCTAACAAGCCTTTATACATAACCTCGTAAGCCCAAAAGCTGAGGCCACCAACAAACTGGAAACTTATTGAGGACAGAGCACCAGGCTGCCAGCATCCTTAGGGTTGCTTCCTATCACCACAGACCCAAACCAAGACAACAGGCACTGTATTGCTTCTTCGCCCACTGTGTGCCTTTATCCTCTCCAAGGGGCTTTAGCTCCTTAGTTTTTACCTTGTACTTTCTTACACAGACATTTCCCAGTTCTGTCTCAGACTGCAGAAGCCATAGGAGCCAGTGGATCCTGGCCTGGACATTCTGGGCAGGCTGCCTTCCAGATAGAGAGACAGAGACAACAAACGTGCTAGTTTTCCTCTATCCCAACTCTTTGTCACCCCTTTCCATTCCCCATCTATGACTGATGAGAAGGACAACTAAGCTAGGGCTCTCAGGGGTGGCTGCTTCCCTTCTCTTGGTGCATTCACTCCACCAAGGCTTCCATAGAGAACAGAGCTCAAATCTTTCCTCTTAAAGACCTACAATAGACTAAGAGGTGCTCAGATTGTGAGATCCCTGCTCACTGGCCATCCCCAGAGCTGCTTGACTGGCTGTTCCATTAGAACAGGGCATACCCTAAAGCAGAGGGACATCAAACCTACTTGAGAACCTGGCACAGACTTGAGTAAATTAAAAGTCTTCTGCACAGCTAAGGAAACCATAATCAACAGAGCAAATAGACAACCTACAGAATGGGAGAAAATATTCTCAAGTTATACTTGGATCACAATGGAAGTTTTGAGACACACTGTGTTACAGTTTATTATTTTGCTTCTAAGAAACATAGTCAACAGCATCCTTTCTATTTTACCTGTGCCAATTTCAACTTGCTTGACTTAGCAGTGTTTCTACGAAGGTTTTATTTGTTTCTGTCCATGTGGATTTTATGTGTCTTGATTTTTGTGTATCTCAAAACTTTTGAAATGATCCATATATATCTAATAAAATGCTAATGACTAGAATTTCCAAAGAACTCAAGAAAAAAAAAATAAACCTATCGGGGCAGTGCCTGTGGCTCAAAAGAGTAGGGCGCTGGCCTCATATGCCACAGGTGGTGGGTTCAAACCCAGCCTCGGCCAAAAAATGCAAAAAAACCCCCCAAAATAATAATAATAATTAAAAATAAACTTATCAAAAAATAGGCAAAATACATGAATAGAACTTCTCAAAAGAAGTCACACAAATGGCCAATAGACATATGAAAAATACTCAAGTCACTAATCACCAGAGAAATGGAGATTGAAATCTCAGTGAGATTTCACCTCACCACCGTTAGAATGGCTTTGTTTAAAAATTCAAAAACTATAGATGATGGCATGGATGCTGAGAGAAGGGAAGGCTTATATACTGTTGGCAGGACTGAAAATTATCATGTTCTTTATGGAAAACAATATGGCAATTCCTCAAGGAACTGAAAACAGACCTACCATTTGATATAGTAACCTCACTACTAAGTATTCACCCAAAGGAAAAAAAAGTTATTTTATCAAAAAGACATTTGTACTTAAATGTTTATTGAAACACAGTTCACAATTGCAAAGATGTGGAATCAACCTGAGTGCTCAAAAATTTATGAGTGGCTTAAAAAATGTGATATATGAAGTATTAGACATAAAAAGAATGAATTAAGGCATTTTGCAATAATTTGGATGGAACTGAGAATGATTATCCTGAAAGAAGTATCTCATGAATGGAAAAAGAAACTCTACATGTACTCACTATTATATTGCAAGTAACTGATAATCACATATGTGCATAGAGGGAAATAAATCTCAGTGTAAATCAAGGAGTGGGGAGGCAGGGGGTAGGGATGGGTGAAAACCTACCTAATGGGTACCATGAATATTATCTGGGTGATGGACACACTTATAGCTTGGACTTGAGCATTACAGAAATGATCCATATAAACAAAACCATTTATAATCCTGTAACATTTTGAAATTAAAAAACCCCATGAAATTCACAAACTATTCTTAGCACACAAGTCCTGGCTCCCATTATTGCTTGCTTTGACTCTGTTCCAAGCTTAACTCTGATGTCTCTGATTTCCTTGCTGCCCCCCACCGTTATGTTTCTACAAATGCAGATGTGAACTTTTATAACTGCAAATCAGATCATAACACTCCCTTTTAAAATATTCTCTAAACTTCTCGTTGGCATTGGCAAATATTTTCACTCACTTTTTTATTCTCTCAGTGAACTTTACAGATAGAATAGCCTATCTGATTGTTTGTGGGTTTTTTTGTTTTGTTTTGTTTTTTAATTTCAGAATATTAGGGAGTACACATGTTTTGTTTACAAGGTTTTTGTACAGATTGGGTCAAAAGAATAAGTGTACCCTTCAGTCAGATAGTGCGTACTATACCCAATAGGTGTGAATATACGTATCTCTTCTTCCCCTTTCCCCAGCTTGAACTTCACTGAGATTTACTTTCATATGTGCACTTAAGTGTTAATCAATCTGTTCCAGTTTGGTATTGAGCACGTGTGTTTGTTTATCCTTTCTTGTGATGTTTCACCTGGAAGAATGGTTTCTAGTTCCAGCCATGTTGTCATAAAAGATACTACATCACCACTTTTTAAATTGCTGAGTAATACTCCATAGTACACTTATACCACATTTTATTAATCTGTTTATGTATTGGTGGGCACTTGGGTTTTTTCCCACATCTTTACAATTGTGAATTGTGTTGCTATAAACATTCATATGCAGTTGTCCTTTTTATAAAGTGACCTTTTTTTCCTTTGGGTATATAGTTGAGGGATTTCTAGATCAAATGGTTATGGGACTTTTTAATATGAGCCATTCTTGTTGGAGTTAAGTGATATCTCATTGTGGTTTTGATTTGCCTTTCCCTAATGATTAAAGACATTGAGAATTATTTTTATGAGTTTTTTTGTAATTAGAGTATCTTCCTTTGAAAAGTTTCTGTTCATGTCTTTGATTCACTTTTTAATGGGGTTGTTTGGTTGTTTCTTGCTGATTTGATTGAGTTCCTTGTAGATTCTGGTTTTCAGTCCTTTATGAGATACATAGCATGTGAATAATTTCTTATTCTGTGGGTTGTCTACTTGCTTTGTTTTGTCCCTGGCTGTGCAGAAGCTTTTTAACTTGACTAGGTCCCATTTATTTATTTTTATTGTTGCTACAATTGCTTTTGAGGTCTTCTTCATGAATTCCTTGCCTGGGCTGATATCTATAAGGGTTTTTCTAACATTTTCTTCTAGGATTCTTATAGTTTCCTGCCTTAGGTTTAAGTCTTTTATCTGTCGTGAGTGACGAGAGGTCCAGATCCTGTTCAGTTTTTTATATCTGGTTTTCCCAGCAGGGGAACTGAACAGGGATTCTTTTCTACAGTTTGTTTTTATCTGTTTTGTCAAAAATCAGATGAGAATATGAGAATGATTTCATGTCTGGGTTCTCTGTTCTGATTCATTGGGGTACTTTTTGGTTTTACATGAAGCATGGAACTATTTTTTATGGATCTGTAAAAAAATGACATTGGTATTTTAATGGGAATTTCTTTGAATTTGTAAGTGTCTTTGGGCAGTATAACCATTTTAATGTTGTTGATTCTGCTAATCCATTTGCATGGTATATTTTTTCATCTATTTACAACCTCAGTACTTTTTTTTCTCAGTGTTTTATAATTCTTCCTACAGAGGTCTTTCACTCTCTTTGTTAAGTATATTCCTAGGTATTTTATTTTCCATATTACTACTGTGTAAGTTATTATATATTTTATTTGATGTAATAAAATTTATTAGCTTGATTGTTGATGGCATGTATGAAAGCTATTGAGTTGTGTACAAGCATTTTGTAGCCTGAGACTCTCCTGAATTCATTTATCAATTCTAGGAGTCTCTTGGTGGAGTCTTGTGGATTTTCCTGATGTAAAATCTTGTCTCAGCAAGAGGCAATATTTTGACTTCTTCTTTCCTCATTCAGATACCCTTGCTTTCCTTCTCTTGCCTGATTGCTCTGGCTAGGACTTTCAACATTATGTCAAATAGAAATGAGGATAATGAGCAACTTTATTCTAGTTCTACTTCTAAATGCATTTAATTTTCCCCCATTCATTATAATATATGTTCTTTATCATTTTGAAATAAGTCCAGTCTATGCCTGTTTTTTCAAGTGGTCTTATAAAAAGGTGCCGAATTTTGTTGAATGCTTTGTTAGCATCAGCAGGATCATATGGTCCTTGTTTTTGCATCTATTTAAGTAGTGGATTACATTTATAGATTTGCATATGTTGAACCCCCCTGCGGCTCTGGGATGAAGTTAACTTGGTCATGATGAATTATTATTATTGTTGATGTACAGATGAATTTGGTTTGTAAGATTTTATTGAGAATTTCTGCATCTATATTCATAAGGGATATTTGTTTATAGTTTTCTTTTGTAGTCGCATCCTTTCCTGGCTTTGGTATCAAGGTGATACTGGCTTTATAGGACAAGTTACAGAGGTTTACTTCCTTCTTGATGTTAAGGAATAATTTCTATAGTATATGTACAAAATCTTCATTGTAGGTTTGGAAAATCTGGGTGTAAAATTGTCTGGTCTGGGACATTTTTGTTGGAAGATCATTATTGCTCCATCAGTTTTGATGCTTGATACTGGTCTGTTGAAGAATTTTCCTGATTGAGCCTAGGGAGGTTGTATGTTTCCAAAAATTTGTCCATTTCCTCCACATTTCCAAGTTGTCAGCATAGAGATTTTCATAGTATTATGAGATGGTATTTTCTATACTCATGATATCAGTTGTAATTTCCTCTTTTTTCATTTTTCATTTAGCTTGTTAGGGTCTTTTCTGTTTCTCATTAATCTAGCTAGAGGATTGTCTATTATTATTTTTTCATAGAACCAACTTTTTGCTTCATTAATCTTCTATATAGTTCTTTTGTTCTTGATTCATTTAGTTCTGTTCTGATCTTGGTTATTTCTTTTCTTCCTCTGTGTGTGAGATTGGTTTGGTCTCATTTTCCAGCTCCTTGAGATGATTCATTAGATTGTGATTTGTTCTTTCTGTCTTTTGGATTTAGGCATTTAAGGCTATGCATTTTCCTTTCAGGACTGATTTTGTTATATCCCACAGATTTGGGTAGTTTGTCTTTCCATTATTATTTAATTAAAGAAATTTTTTGATTTCCATCTCTATCTCCTTATTGAACCAACTATCATTCAGTAACAGGTTGTTTACTTTTCCTGACTTTTTGTAGGGATAAGTCTTTCTGTTGGAATTGATTTCTAATTTTATTCCACTGTGATCTGAGACAATATGTGATCACTGTTAGAGAATGTTCCATGAACTGATAAAAAGAACACATATTCAGTCATTTTGGGGTAGAATGTTCCATAAATGTGTGTGTGTTAAGGACTAATGTCCTAGTGTTCTGTTTAAGTCCCTTGTTTCTTGGCTTATTTTTGGTTTAGAGGATCTGTCTTTTTCTGTCAGTGGGGTGTTGAAGTCCCTAGTGATTTTGGTGCTCCTTTTTCTCATGTTGTTTAAATTGAGTAGTATTTGGTTTATTATCTGTGTACCTCTGTGTCAGGTGCATAAATATTTCGTATTGTTAAGTCTTCTGGTTGAATTGTTCCCTTCTGCATTATATAGTGACCATTTTTGGTTTTCTTTGCTTTTGTTGATTTGAAGTCAATGTCATCTGATATGAGAATGGATACCTTGGCCTTCTTTTTGTTTCCATTTGCATGGAATATTGTTTTCTATTCTTTTACCTTTAGTCTAAATGAGTCTTTGTGGGTTAGATATGTTTCCTGAAGACAGCAGATACTTGGCTTATATTTTTTTAGGCATTCAGCCAGCCTATTTTCTTCAGAGGGGAGTTTAAGCCATTCACATTTATTGAAAATATTAATGCATGTGGTGGATTTCTGTCCATCCTGTTGGGTAGATTCTTACTACTTTGTTTTACCTCTTGAGCCATTGAGGTATCTGACTCTGAACTTTAGCTTTTGAATGGCTTTACTCTGGTGGGTATCTGTTGTGCTGATCACTGTATAATATAGGTTGAGTACTTCCTGCAGGGCACATCTCCACTTCCCAAATCCCCAATGACTGCGTGTCAGAAAATCTTTATTTTTCCCTTAATTTTTATATATTGCTCTAGCAGGTTTAATGAACCTTAGGGTTGCCTCAGGTAAGAAATCTAGTTTTGCAGGATACAAGATTCTAGGCTGGCCATTATTCTGTTTTAGAAGGCTATATATGAGCCCCTACTCCCTTCTGGCTTGTAGGGTTTCAATCAAGAAGTCTGCAGTTAGTCTGACTGGCTTTCCTTTGTAAGTTACCTCCTCTTTTTGCTTTATTGCTGGCAGGAGTGCCTCGTCTATGTTTACTTTGGCCAGCTTAATGATTATGTGTTTTGATTACTGCCTCTTTGCAATGAATCTCCTAGGAGTCCTGTGTGTTTCTTGTACCTGGATGTCTAGATTTATAGCAAGGCTTAGGAAATTGTCCTCCTTAATTTCCTCAAATAAATTACCCAATCCTGGGAGGCGCCTGTGGCTCAGTGAGTAGGGTGCCAGCCCCATATACTGAGGGTGGCTGGTTCAAACCCAGCCCCAGCCAAACTGCAACAAAAAATAGCTGGGGGTTGTGGCAGGCGCCTGTAGTCCCAGCTACTTGGGAGGCTGAGGCAGAGAATCACCTAAGCCCAGGAGTTGGAGGTTGCTGGAGCGACTCTACTACCGAGGATGAAAAAGTGAGATTCTGTCTCTACAAAAAAAAAAAAAAAAAAAAAAAAAATTACCCAATCCTTGTGAATTTTATTCTTCATTTTTAGGGATGCCTATGATTCTTATGTTTGGCCTCTTTACATAGTCCCATGTTTCTTATAAGCTTTTTTAAAATTCTTGTTTCACTGTTCTATTGCTTTGACTTTTTTTAGCACAAAGGCATTATTTTCAAGTTCTAAGATTCTTTCTTCTGCCTGATTGAGCCTATTCTTAAGATTTTACACTATGCTTTGTAATGCCTTTAATAATTTTTTTATTTCTAGAAGTTCTGTTTGTTTTTTCTTTACTTGTATTTCTTCAATCTTTTCCTATATTGTCTTTGTGGCTTCTTTGTGTTAGGTTTCCATTTTCTCTTGTATTTCTATGAGCTTACTTACAACTAATGTTCAAAATTCTTTATCTGTAATTTTAATCTTTTCATTTAGATTGGTATCCATTGGTAAAGAGTTATTTTTTTTTTAGGGGTGACCTTTGGCTTTGATTTTTCATATTTCCTGAGTGTTTCCACTGATTCCTTCTGGTCTGGCCTCTCTTTTGACAGCCAAGGGTGTTGGGGTTAGTTGGTAGGCTTGTCTCTGAGACCCCAAAGTGATTTCTGACTGAGTCAGGAGGAAGAGTACTGGTCCTGAGTTGCCTATGGGTTGTCTAGCAGGTTTAATGAACCTTTTGAATTACTCCTGACCTGCTGCCTTCACCTCTTCCCAACAGAGAGTTAGGTCCACCAGCTTCCTCTCAGTGATGGCAGGTGGTACCTGTGAATGTGAATCAGTCACACCCTGTTTGCTTGATTTGGAAGATGCTTTTATGTGCTAAATCATTGTTCCACCAGTTATTTGTTGATATTTGTGTGAGTGATCCTGCTGCTGAGATCTTCTTTTGTGTCCATGGTAGATTCTGGTCTCCCACGTGGAATACTTGATTGCCCTAAGCTTTAGGAGAGTCCTTTAGGAGGACCTGTACCTCTCATGGGGTTTCTTGAACTCTACCAGCACCAAAGTGGGGTTAGGGGCAAGACAGTTAGTGGCTAGATTGCATGATCCTTCTTATCAGTAGGTGATACTTTGGGAAGGAACAAGCTATAGTGCTATTTCTGGGTCCCAGATCAGCTCTAGACCCTCAGGAGAAGCACTCAGATGTCCCAGATGGTCAGTAGGGCCCTGGAGCTTCCAGTTGAGATCTTATTCTCTGCTGCAGAGGAAGAAGTTGGGGGAGTGAGCTCAGCAGGGTTGGGATGGGTAAGCTTGCCCTCAGGCTCCATGGAAGCTGTGGTGGCAAAGGGTAAAGGTCTACTCCCAGTTTATGGATGAAGCCCTGCCAGGGAGAGGCTGAAGGGACCCTACCCAGCCAGAGGGTCTGTTTACGGAGGGAGGTCTGTAAGAGACTCATACACTGGTAGACTTTTGTGGGTCTTGCTCTTCACTCTGCCCTTTGCTCCACTGGCAGGCTGGATCTCAGGCAAGCTGAGATCTCCCAAGTGACTATGTTGTGGGCTGGCAGGTTCCCCACCTAAGATCCCAGGTTGGGCAAAGAGTGCAACCCTCCCAAGAGGGAAGGGATGCCCTGTGAATGTATCACAACCAGGATTTACACTGCACTCTCCCTACTTACTAATCTACCTATGGGACTTCCTCACCTCCCTAGACTAAGTAGGCCAATCTTAGACTATACCAGGAAGAAGTATGCCCACCCTGATCTATCTACAGGATGTCTGAGAAGGTTCAATGTCCTGCTTCAGAGTGTGCCTAGCTCCAGTGGAGCTGCTGGGCAAGTAGAACCAGGGCAATCAAGAGAACAAGAGTCACAGTCTGAGCACACCTCAGTCCACTGTAGGACCTAGAGAGGAAAAGCCTGAGTCCCATACTCTGTGGAAATTTCAGTGTTGTGGCTCTATTATCTTCTGGGCAACCACACATGGGGGAGGGGAGGGGCAGAAAAGAGTCTATGATCAGGAGGGCATCTGCCCTGAATGTCTAGGCCCCAGAATCACAGAAATCACCCAGAACCCACTAGATGCTTTTGGATCCTACAGTCTGGGTTGAAGTTGGGCAATGAGCATGGAAATGAGCATGGTGAAACCTAAGGATTTGAAGCCTCTTGGGAAGGGCAAAGGCATATGCTGAGTGGAGAAGTAATATGGCACTTTCCATCCTGGCACAGGACTGTGGGGGCTAGAAGACTTATGCCTTGTCCACAAGCAGTTCTCCAATCACTGGTGGCAGCAGCTTCATGAGCATGGGCTCATATGGGCAGAAAGTCTTTCAAGAAGCTTGGGAACCTTCTTGCTGTCAGAAGTACAGGAAAGGAAGAAGCCAACTGCCCCACCTACCCTTCTCACGGGGCTACAAGTCTCTCCAGCATTGTCCATCATTGATATCTTGGTCTTTCTTGTTCTGCTCTGCAATTTCTTCCTGTGGAATCTTTTGTAGGTTCTGGCACTTTCTCCTCATAAGTATACCTATTTTATGATAGTTTGTTAGCTATTTATCATCTAAAACTTTTCTTTCTTTATGAGAAGATCTGGTAGCTGGTATCTCTGGTCAGCCATCTTGTTGAACCCTGATTATTAAAAATAGAAATACTGTCCTAATTTCACATAATACAAAATAGAAAGAAAGTATTTTTTTAGTAATACAATATGTATTTCCATATATACATGCATAGGTATAATTATATCAGAAGACCGAGGAAGTAGATATTTGCACCTGTAGGTAAAGTCACAAGGAATATGGGAGTGACAAATACAGACTGATACAGGTTTACTTGTTTGTGTTTTGGCTAGTGACTCACACCTCATGTAGCATTGTTAAAGGGACATTATATCTTGGTAATGTTCAGAACAGAAATACATGTACTCTTCCCTCAGTTTGTGAGATGTTTGTCTTTGTGGAAAATGTAGGGGCTAATGTATTGTTAAAAATTGCTACAGTGTAAAATTGAGTTAGATTTTAGGCACTGATAATTATAACCAGGCATTTATTGTAAGTGAAGTCCAATGGGACTTTAAAATGTCATTCTGGATGAATGACAACTCTTTGATACGAAGACTTTCAGGTGTGCTACAGGAAGCTCAGCAGCCCTGGCCTTGCCTTCTCAGTGTCAGAAAGGAGTTTCTTTGTGTTATTGCAACTAACAAAAAACCCCCCACTCTAATAGAGTTTTAGAAATGCCTACAGGGGTGGCTGGCCCCACGGTTCCCACAGAGAACCCCTGCCCTACAAAATCTGCCTCCTGACTTCTTTCTTCTCTAGTTGTATCACCTACTAATCTCGCCTCAGGGGCTCCAGACTCACTGCCTTCTTCTCTTACTCTTAAAAGAGTGGATAGTTGAATATGCTTTTTATACACTTTGAACTGTTTTGCCACCACATCATTGCCTGACTTGATTCTTCTTGTCACTCAGGCCTCAGCACAAACGCAACCTTCTCACAAAAGAACTCTGAGACCACCTCCGCTCAAGTAGCATCCCTGTCCTCATCCCATTCCCTTACCCTATTAAAATTCCTTCACAGCACATTTGATAGCACTTAATACTATCTGAGAGCAATTTTATGAAACTTGTTTACATATTCATACCTTTCTTCCATTAGAATATAAGCTCAAGGAAGTCAGGGACTCTTGTCTGCCATCAGATATACTTTTAGTGCCTAGAAAAATGCCTAGCATATAGGAGGTGCATAATAAATACAATTCTTAAATAAACTAGTAATTCCTCCTTTGTGCTCTTCAAGATAAAGACCAAATTCTTTAGCATGGCACTTGAATTCTCTCAATGTCTTTCCCAGCTTATATTTTTCCCTCTTTGACTTCTTTCATTTACTTCTCTCCTTCTACTGTACTTTTACAAGTATGTCATAGCATTTAATGTGTTATTCCTTTACATACTGTGTCTTTTCTGCCTGAAATTCACCGGAGATGAAGCTCCTTCAATCTTTCCCTCCTTCACATCCTTTAGAAGACTACACTCTCCTTTCTGTGTACTAGCCTTGTGACTATGCTCAGGCAAGGAGGTTGTCTTCGTTGGTACATGCACCTTTCTCTCCAATAGGACTTTGAGCTCACTGAGAGCAGAGACCACTTCTTAATCATCTTTATATGCCCATGCTCAAAATGATGCCTGATATAGAATAGGATATAAAATTCAATTTCATTATGTTGAAGTTGGATTATTATCTCAGCTAGTTGAGTACATTTGAAATTTCAATTTTGTCATCCATTTCATTGAATATTTTCCCCAGTATCATATCAGCTTTAAATTTGGTAAGTATACCCAGGTAATAGAGACTTCATTGGGGCACATAAAAGTATATGAATCCCTTGGATTTTCAATGAATGACAAAATGATTTCTAGATTGTATTTATGGTTCTTAATAATATTATTCCTTGAGTGTGTGCGCTAGGCACAGTTTTCTAAGCACTTCCTATGCATTTTCCCATTGAAGCCTTCAGCAATCAGTGGCAAGAGTTACTAGTATTAATCCTATTTTTCAGACTTAGAGTTAACTTCACAAGGTCACATGTGCTAAGTCAAAGAATATGAGTCATCTTGATATATTTGACCCCCACAGAGCCTAAGCTTTTAACTACTATGCTTAATCTTTTCTGTGACATTTCTATATACCTGTATTTCTTAGACTTGGCCATCTGGTCAAAATAGAGTTAATGGAGATGTTTTAAGGCTAATTCTGTGTTTTGAGGTTAAAAGACTTCAGTTCCTGCTCTCTCTAAACAATAAATGTTCTTTTGTTAATTATTGCTTTTTCTTCTCTTTTCTCTCTGTCAGGGAAACTCAGTTTATTACAGGTCATGTGGATGCAACCAAGTTAATGACGATTGATGTCCATCCTCTTCTCTCATTAGCAGTTCCGTATGAGCCTCCACTCCCCTTCTTGGGCATACTGCTCTCCATCACTGTTCCCCCCTTGGCTGAGGTTTTGCCTTAGCCAATGAACTTTTAAGCAAACTAAATTGCTAATAACTATAATTCCTCACTGTCCAAAGCAGTGAGTTCATCATGCGAATGGACCCTGTGTCCTTGTTAATCACACTAATCGCTCACCACTCACAAGCTGTAGAAAGTAGTGACGAGTCTTCTTTCATCACTCAGCTTGCCTGCCATCTGAGGAAGGCTGGTAGGAGAGTTTTGCTTTACCAATGTAGGCTGTGGGACTAGCAGTGAAATGCTTGCTAGAACTGCAAGTTTCAGATCTCTGCTTTTAATTGTTATTTTCCTGAATTGGCAGATGCTCAACTGTCTACCCCCATAGTTGCTGATGCTAAAGCTCCATGGCAGGGTTCCCTCACAGGCCTTTTCTTTCTTTGGGTCAAATGTAATGATCCATCTTGTTTGGCATTCTCCACTGAGCTTACTAGCCAGGCCATGAACTTTCATCCCAAGGTAATCTAAGGGTATTTGTGTTATATTGGGCTTATTTTGGTAGCAATAAACAAGAAACCAATCCATGTGGCTCAATCACAGGGGGGATGTATTATATAAAGAATCAAGAGCAAATCTTTGACCCATGGCCTGGAAATCCAACAGTTTTTCAAAGAGACATAAACTAGACTTGAAAAACTACTAGCTGTCAAGGCAGTTGTTCTATTAATCTTATTCCCCCTCTTCTTCCACGTAGACTTCTCTCTCCATATGTGATGTGTATTCTACTATTTCACTTTTCTATCTTTCTTTTTCTTGGCCACTTCTCTCATCTTGATTATGGGATATAGGCCATAAACAGACTTACCAAAAGGGCATTCGCAGTTTACATGTCCTGGGCATTCCAAGGTTTGCAACTTAACTGAATGTACTTTCTGAATTCCACAGTCTCATCTATGGCTTTTCAAATTATTTCCTATGACATATGTCCCACTGTCTATCTCTGTTCCTAGATTTGCATTGTCAAGGTACTGGAGAATAAAGTACCGCACATTTATTAGACACCTTACCCTTAGAACAGTTATTTTAAATTGCCAAAAGAAACATTTAAAAGTTATCTGGATGGGCCAAAAACCATAACAGATGAGAGAGAGAGAGAGAGAGAGAGAGAGAATGAGAGAGAATGAATGAATGAATGAATATATGAAAATGAAAAATGAATGAATAAGACAATCCAGATTCCTAAGGGAAATCAGAGGCCTGGGATATTGTAGAGGATTTTTTTTTTTTCTATGTAATATCCATTTCTCACCTGACACTCCTTTTTGACAACACGTTTCCCCAGTTTTCATTTGGCTATTTATGTCTTTTTCATTGTATAGATTCTTGGTGGAATTGCCAATCAATTGTCCTAGCCAATAGATCAGCAAGAACCTGAAAGGCTAACTCCATTCTCATCTGGGGGACTTTAAGTACTTCACAGTTCAGTGATAATAGGATGAAAAGTTTATCAGAGCTGATTCTTTGTAGTATTGTCACTAATTATTGATTAATTCTTGTTACTTGGATCCCTGCTTCCTTCTTTCCCTGCAGATTGTTTTTTATTGATTTTTTTAGACTGTTTGAATAATTTCATATCCTCCTAATAAAGCTGTTTTGCTTCAATTGGCCAGAGCAAGTTTTGTCGTTTGCAAACAAAATGAAGAAATACCCAATGGATGTAGGTACTGTGTTACAGGAAGCCTTGGTTCTGTATAATGCATGCAGCCTAATCCTATGAACACAGCTTCTCTGTGACCTTTCTGATGGGATGCTGAGAATTTAAAGGCAGGGTACAGTGGCTTAGTGCCTTCTTTATTTCAAGTAGCACTAACAGGATAAGTCACATGAAATTTAGCCCTATTCATGGTTGTATAAACTTCAGTCTGGGTTCTGAAGGTGTTTCCCCCAGGTGAAATCCAAATATCAACAATTCTAACTCAATCCATCTTGGAGCTTGAATCTCACAGCTTTTGGCCTCCTCCATGTTTTGTTCTTCTAGCAAAGATTTTGAATGATCTGTGTAGAAGATCCAGGAAGATTGAGAGAGTTTTGAAGTAGTTTGGTAGTTGAGGGACACAAATAGTGAAATCTGGCTATACAAAATAACGTAGTCCCATCATCCCTGGGTGACTTCCAGGGACCAGAAAAGGAACCCCTGTTTTCTTTCCACCCCTCTCCCATTCTCTACCCCTCTCTTCCTCTCCTTGTGTTCCCCTTCCTCAGCCTCCAGCCCTACTCTCTTTCTTGTGCACATATTATACAACTTATTTCCCACCCTATGTATCTCTGTATCTGATATCAAGCAGTATCTTTTTCTATCATGTGATTCAAAGTAAAGACTTCAGAATCAGACATGCTAGAAATTTCATTTCATTTCTCTATTGCCACTTTCTAGCTGTGTGACCAGGGACACATTCTTCTCTCAGACTCAGTTGTCTTGTCTTCCAAATGGAAGGAATAAAAGTGTTCATGTGAGGCTTATGAAGAATGCACTTGACATAGGGACTAACCCACGGGAAGGGGTGGGGGGGCCTAGGCCACAATGGGTGACTAGGTCATGTAGTCATTCATACTAGTTGTATTAATATGAATGTTGTTATTTTCCTGTTATTATTTTCTTCTGAAAAGTAAGAAAGTTCCTTCCCACTCATTCTCAGCACTTATTACACGTATCTTTTCCTGACTGCATACAGTTCTCTTTCTTATTGTATTCAATCCTTTTCCCTTCCTTTCCCATGATAAGGCCACTCAGAGCAAACTTAAGCTTTGGAATGCTATTCCTGGGAGAACTTTTGAAACAATAGGGAAATATTAGTCTCTAGAAGAATCCTGGTGGATTTCCTGTTACACTAGTTAAAAATAATTTTAGATTATTTTAGTAATACTTTCATAGATGCTTCCCTTAATTCTGAGTCTCACTTCTTAATCTTTTGAGAATTCAGAAAAAAAGCTATAAAGGAAAATATGAGTACTTATAGTCTAAGTTAGGGTAAAGTTTCAGCATCTTAGAACAAGTGGTAATTATTAATATGACGAGAAGTTTTGAAACTGAGAGCACTATGGGTAAGAGTATACTATGTGTTTATTATACCAATGATAATGAGTCGGAGTTAAATGATCAAGCATTTTGAAAACACATCACAGTAATTCTTCTATTAAGTAGAGAGTAGTCGCAGTTTTTCAATGAAATCATTTAAAATGATAGTTGCATTTAACCCATTTATGCAAGAGGTTGAAATTTTTGGCATGATTTTTTGATAAGCTCCCACCATGGCAGTTTCTGCAGTGGAAACAAACTCTGTGCACCACATTGATAACATGTACCCCCAGGAGGAGACAGGTATGAAAATGAGACCTCGACACAGACCCGGAGCAGTAGGATGTAAATAATTACCACCTCAATGCCATTCATTAACCAGTTAATTAACCTCTCTCCTTTCTCTTAAATGTTTGTTACTATAAATATTTGATACATTGGTGTGGGGAAAACTTTTATTTTTTTTTTATTCTCCAAGGAATATGTGAGAAATACTTTTTGTCTAGTCAAGGCACTCTCAGCTTGGCTGTTTTCCTAGACTCTTGATTCTACTTTAAGATACGCATGTATGTGTGCCACAAAGCAGAGGATATATTCCTTACAGATGCATTAAACTTGGGAGCTTATCAGTAGTTTGGACTTTGGAAGTACGGTAGCTCTAACGGGCAACTTTGCTTTGCTGAACCATTAAAGCTCAAGGTTTACGTGTGAAAGCCAACTGTGCTTAATCCACTCCCTCCTGCCATTTCCAGCTGAAGCTTGGAACATGCTCAAAGTCAGGAGCTAAGTGGAAGCAGGGATCTAGTGACTTAAGAGGCTGAAGAGATTTTCTCTGAGTCAAAATTTTTCTCCAGACTGTTGTGGGACTTAACACTAGAGTGTAGCATTTCAATCTTTGTTTAATACGGGGACTTTGAAGGTATCCCCATCCTCCATCTTAGTTCTTTTTCCTTTTTACCATCTATGACAATGAATTCTATCTGATGGTACCCCAGGCACGCTGCCTGATCAGCCTCCTCAAATAATGCTTGATGGTTTCGTTCTCTGGAGTTTGCATTCAGATCTGTTTCACATCAAAATGCATTGGTCTGACTTGCGTAATCCTCTGTAAGCTTGACTAGAGAGCGTGGTTTCTGTTCTTCTCCCTAGGATATTTTCTCTGTGTGTGAGGAGGTGGGGAATATAACTTATCTTACTTTGAAGATGAGAATTAGGGAAATATTGAGGAGACTGAATGACGTTAGGAGGCATAAATAAAAGAAAAAGGATATAGAGAAATGGGAAAAATAAATGAACATAGAAAAGTATATATAAAAAGGGAAAGTAAAATGACTGCACTTCTGTGGTTAAGTGTACATCAATTTAAAAAAAAATTCAGCTTGTTTATAAAACACAGACACATCACAAAGTAGTGACGAATTCTGAGTAGATAAAAAGCGTATGCCTCTCTTCCCTTCTCCCCTCACCTATCTTTGTTCCCCTTGGAGGGGTGAGCAAAATTCATGTTCTTTTACTCACCTGTTGGATTATCTTCAAACCACTGAATTTTTTTAAGTCTTAGTTTTCACATCTACAAGATAGGGATAACACAAGTTACTTATCTCCTAGCATGGTTAAGAGGCTTAAAACCTGTCGTTTGTATACATGGGTACAGCACAAAATAAGAGCTCAATGAATATTGGATATTATTATCTTCCTAGCACATACAAATGTACATATTTCATAACAAATGAAAGTGGTGCCACATTATGGATACTGTGATTTCAGTTACCATTTTAAAACGAATGCTATGCTGAAAACATTAAAATATTATTTATATATGCATGATTTAAATGCATGCATAGGATCACATCATAGTTAATGATGATTTTTAGGCTTTCTCTCTCTAGGCTTTCTCCATCCATATTCTCGGTCTTAAGGAAATCCACGTAAAGGCTTAGTATGTGTGTGCCTGTATTTTCCTTCATGCTCATATGGTCATAGACAAAACACACATGTATGTTAATATAGTTTTGTCAGGGCGCTATAAAAATAAGAATATAATGTATAAATATATTTTCAAATTATAAGATACCTTTTCCTGAGCCTTTCTTTATTAAGAGGGGCTGGAATACTTGAAATTTGAATTTATTGCAAATATCTCTGCTGCTGGAAGGTGTTGTAGGCAAGTATCCCCACGCCAGTCACTTTCCCTTTACTCGAGGGAATGTCTATAGTGAGGATTTCTAGGAAAGTTCTTTCCTAATAAATGTAATCAATTTGGCTTTGTTGTTGTTCTTCTCCCTTCATCCTTCTTATGAAGGGGAAAGGAAATCTGAAATGGTAATGCCAGTTTTGGATCATGATGAGACACATGTAAGGACAAAAAGCTGTATCGTTAGTAGTGACGTAATATGAACATAAGAGGCTGAGGGCTTGATAACATTTTCAGTGGCTGAATTAGTGCCAGAAACTACCGGCCTCTGGATTTAAAAAATAAACCCAGTTTGCTTAAGACACAATCATCTGTGCCATGAAGGCTGTGTTAACCAGTTTGATGAAAATATTTCAAATTGTATATTGAAAACCAGCACATTGTACCCCATGACTGCATTAATGTACACAGCTATGATTTAATAAAAAGAAAAAAAAGACACAGTCATCTGGTTTTCTCTTCTTTACAGTCACATACATTCTTTACATGCACACAAATTATTCTACATTGTGTCTTTGCCACCCATATCTTGTCAAAGTTCTAATTGATTCCTTACATGGCAATGTAGTAATTTTTTTTTTTTTTTTTTGGCCGGGCTGGATTTGAACTTGCCACTCCGGCATATGAAGGCAGCACCCTACCCTTTTGAGCCATAGGTGCTGCCCCAGCAATGTAGTATTTCGTGGTGTGAATGATGATAACTTAGACAGCCTTTCTCCAATCGGTTGATAGTTTTGATCCAGTCTTAGTTTTTTTTTTTTTCTACTTCAAACAATATTTTATTAAACACCCTTAAAAACATATCTTTATGCGGTGGACTTTTACTTTTATGGAACAAATTCCTAGGGGTAGAACTGCTGAGTCAGGGATCTATATCTATTTTTAAAATTTAATTTTAATAAAAATTTCTAGAATTTATTCCAGAAAAGCCAGTAACTACATTTTACCAGCCTTACCAGGCATGTGTAAGAATAACTTTTTTCTTCCCACATTTCCGCCAGAAATAGTTATTTTTTTTTTTTCAGGTTTGATGTTCATACAATGATAACTCATTGTTGGATTAGTTCACATTTTCCTGATTACTAGTGATTTTAAGTCTTTTACTATACTTTGTTAATTATTTAGATTTTTTCTTCTTCTTCTTCCTTTTTTTTTTTTTTT
>NW_003852398.1:20801841-20807925 GCF_000181295.1 Otolemur garnettii | reverse complement strand
ATTCATATTGTTATGTATTTTGCTCTTGGGAAGTTTCCTTCTTGTACATTTAAGACAGATCAAACAATACTGTAGGTACTAAATTTCAGTCTTCAGTATTAGAATTTGTTAGTAGTATCTGCTATGGTGAATGTTTGTATCCCCAAAAGTTCATATGTTGAAACAGAATCTCCAAGGTGAGGGTATTTAAAGATGGGGTCTTTCAGAGGTGATTAAGTTCTATTAAGAATGGGATTAGTGTCCTTATTAAAGAGCATCTTCACCCGTTCCACCATGTGATTGCACAGTGAAAAGAGGGCCTCCTATGAAGTGGGCCCTCACCAGACTGCAAAGCACCCAGAATCTTGATTTTGGACTTTTCAGACTTTAGAACTGTAAGAAAAAAATTTCTTGAATTGTTGTTTATAAGTCACCTGGTCAATGGTATCTTGAGATAGCAAGCTGAATGGATGTCTTTTGCTATAAATATTTGAACTTTTATGTGGTTAAATATGCTTTTTAAAACACCTTTAGTCTTGTCCTAGAGGAAAGAATCTGCTTTACTCTGACTGATATTATCGTGAAGTCACCTAATTTTTCTTGCATGATTTATGTTTGTCTGCTCTACTTTCACTTTGTACTGTGTAAGTTAGGGGTTCCTTTTGTCGTCATCCTGATGGATAGCCAATTGTGCCAACTCCATTCAAAAAAATCCTTGATGCTTCTCATATGTTGTATCCTCACATATTCTGAATACTACATTGCTACCTGTATAAAATTCTTTAGAAGTATTGCCAGATTTTATTTTGTAAATATAATCAGAGGTGTGATTAGTCTTTTTTACTATGTATGAGATTTGGGTATTAAATGTATGCTGGCATTATATAATAAACTTGGAATCTCCATCTTTGAATTCTTAATAAACTAGAGCAGTTTAAGTAACATGAATATTGTTTTTTCATCAAAGGTTAGATACATTTAGGCGTAATCCCTCCCAGTTCTGATTACTCTTTCAATGACCTTCTCAATGTATTCTATGACAATTGTCTGTCCAAAATTTATATTGCTTCTTGGGATAACCATGGTAATTTATATTTGGCTGGGAAATTATACATACCCTCTAGGTTTTCACATGGATTGTTATATATTTGCCTATCATTTGTTTCTCTTATAATCCTTTTTTAATTAAAAACATTTTTAAATGTTATTATTATTTTTTTTTTTTCAGAGACAAGGTCTCACTTTGTTGTTAGGTTGGACTGTCATTGTGTGATCATAGGTCACTAAAGCCCCAGACTTCTGGGCTCAAGAGATACTCCCACTTAAGCCTCCCAAGCATGAGCCACCACACTTTGCCTACTTATAATCTTTTGGGCTGTATTTTTTATATCTCTCCTGTGCCTCTGTTTAAATTTTCCTTTTAATTCCTAATCATTTATGTATGGGTGCATGTATATTTATTCCACCCCCCCATGAGATTAGTTTATTTATTTTTTAGAGACAAAGTCTTACTTTGTCACCCTCAGTTGAGTGTTGTGGCATCATACAGCTCACAGCAACCTCAAACTCCTGGGCTTAGGCGATTCTCTTGCCTCAGCCTCCCGAGTAGCTGGGACTATAGGCACCTGCCACAATGCCTGGCTATTTTTTTGTTGCAGTTTGGCCAGGGGTGGATTTGAACCCTCCACCCTCATTATATGGGGCTGGCACCCTACCCACTGAGCCACAGGCAACTTTTCCTACAAATTTTTGTTCTTATTTGCCTCAAGTGTTTTCCTAATGAATGTTACCTTTTTAGTTTATATTATTTTATTTTATAGTTAGTTTTATACTTATAAAAGATGAATTCTAAGTTCTTTTATTTCATACCTTTATTCTTTAGTGATGAATGCATTAAAGATAATTATTTTCTTTTCAGTAGAGTTTTTAATTCACCATCTAGATTTTAGTGTAATGTTACTTTTTTTTAGTTTGTAATATTCTTTTCATCTGGGAGTCAGCCAGGAATTTCTTATGATATTAATTATCAAAATATATAGCCTATGACATATATGTTATTTATTTAATTACATAATTATTTTGAAATTTTAAAGGTTTACTTTGAGGAAAACACAATTTTTTTTTTTTTTACTTTTCCCTACCCCCCCAACACAAATTTTATTTTTAAAAAATATTGTATAGGAAATAAAAATATATTCCTATTTAAATCCACATCAAGGGATATAAGGTATTCCGTATGTTCTCGTATAACCATTATTACTCATGGATTAAACTTTATTTAGGTGTAAGTTATGTACAATAAGTTGCATATATTTCTTTTCTTTTCTTTTTTTTGGGGGAGGGAGACAGAGTCTTACAATGTTACCCTTAGTAGAGTACTATGGTGTCATAGCTCACAGCAACCTCAAACTCTTGGGCTTAATCAACTCTCTTGCTTCAGCCTCCCAAGTAGCTGTGACTACAGGTGCCCACTACAATGCCCAGCTATTTTTTGTTGTGGTTATCATTGTTGATTTTAGCTGGCCGGGGCTGGGTTCGAATCTGCCCTATGCACTGAGCTATGAGCACCACCCAGTTGCATATATTTCAATGTGGAGTTTTGTGAATTTTGACAGATATAAACCACTCTCTACCACAATTGAGATATTGATCATTTCCTGCACTCCCCAAAGGTCCCATCCACAATTATTAACCTTCTTTCTGTCATAAAATTGTATATAAATGACTTTTTATATAAATGGAATCCTGGGGTATACACTCCTTTAAAATTTAGATTCTTTTATGTGGAATAATAAATTTGAGATTCATTCATACTGTTTATTACCTGTGCCATGTTGCCGTAAGGGTGTTGCTGTTAGGGTCTCACGGAAAAGCCATGTCACGGAGAATAAGCACATTTATTGAAATTGTGTTTTAAATAAAGGTGACCATCTACTCACTCAGGCAAAATGGCGAGCCTTCTTTATTTGCTATTGGTTTATATAGGCAATCTTGTGCATGTGCACTATACAGCATTGACCTCATTAACATTCATTACAATCCCTCAGCACATGTGCATTGGACATCAATGACTTTATTAATCCATTTAAACATCTTATGACCACCTGCCCTGTAAGTAGCTCCTCCTTGGTGATCTGATAATCCACCTAACATACACCTTTAAGCATAATCCTTTCAAGATAACCTGGTTTAACATAACTTAATGAAGAACATGTTGTCTGTTATTACTTTCTTTGATCTTATCTGATGAAGCCTGAGGCTACTGGGGAAAGAGATGATTTGAATGTCTGTTCTACTGACCATGCCATTTGGAGGCAGGTACTTCGAATCTTTAAGCAAAGCATAGAGAAACTTCTTGAGCATATAGGAATTTGTGTGCAAACTTCTTCTCCTATGTAGGCCTTGAGTCAGGAGGTTTTTGCTGGAGACTTTTATAAGGAATTCTCAGGGTGGACTTCTCAAAAGCCTTTCATGAGCCCAGGTTTCATCTGTGCCATAGATACCTGTATGCATTGGGTAAATTCCTCTTCTCTTGAGGTCCCCTAGCACATTTCTATTCCCAGACCCATCAGCAAGTGAACTTCGTCACTTACCACAGATCAGAAAAGGTTCCATTCCTGGACCCATCAGCAAGTGACTTTTGTCACTCACCACAGATCAGGAAAGGTTACTGATGGGTATCTGGCCAGTTTTCCAAAGGGCTTTTTCATTGGCCTTATAAAGTCAACCTTAATTCCTTAACGCAGTCTGGAAATGCTATTCCAGTCAAAGCCTTGGTCATGTTAGGCCCGCAGCTAACCTGGCAACATGGGATTCTGCCTCAGTTTCTTACAAGTATGCCTGCACAAAGTCTTTTCACTGCTCTCTCTCAAACAGCTTTTTTGGCCAGAGGCATATAGGTGTTTTGCCTATATGCCAGTTGTTTTTATTGTTGAAGAATGTTCCATTGTATGGAAATTTGACATTTTATCTACTCATTTGTTCAAAGACATCTTAGTTTTATCCAGTTTTTAGCACTAACAAATCAACTGGCTATGAGCATTAATGTACAATGTTTAGTGTGAGCATATTTTCATCGCAGTTAGCTAAATATTTAGGACTAAAATGACTGGGCTCTGTGGTACATTTACATTTAACTTTTTTTTTTTGAGACAGAGCCTCAAGGTGTCCCCCTAGGTAGAGTGCTTTGGCATCACAGCTCACAGCAACCTCCAACTCCTGGGCTCAAGCGAGTCTCCTGCCTCCACCTCCCAAGTAGCTGGGACCACAGGCACCTGCCACAACGGCTGGCTATTTTTTTTGGTTGTAGCCATCGTTGTTGTTTGGTGGGCCGAAGCTGGATTCGAACCCGCCACCTTAGGTGTGTGTGGCTGGCGTCTTAGCCACTTGAGCCACAGGTGCCAAGCCTACATTTAACTTTTTAGGAGACTGCCAAACTGACATTCAAAGTGGTTGCACCATTTTATCTGCTGACCAGCTGTTATAAGACTTCCATTTGTTCCACATTCTTAACCAGCATGTGATATTATCTGGCCTGTTAGCTAATCTAATGGCTATGTATTAATAATATTTTTATTTCAACCGCCACTTCTTTGATGACTAATGATATTAGACTTTTTAAATGTATTTTTTAAACATTACTATATAGTCTTTTGGGAAACAGGTGTTTACAATATTTGCCCATTTATTATTAGGTTGTTTTTTGTTTTACCAAATGCAAGTTCTTTCTCTGTATTCTTGTTACAAGTCTTTTGCCTGATATATGTGTAGAAAGTATGTTCTCCTAGTCTGTGGATTCACTTTTTATTTCCTTAATGGTGAATTTCAAAGAAAAAAATGTTTCTACTTTGGATAAAGCCTCGACTGTAATTTAATTTTTTTAAGACATTGTATATTTTGTGTTTTACCTAAGAAATCTTTACCTAACAAAAGTTGGTACAGGTTTTCTTCAGCGTTTATTTTTAGCAGTCTCCCATTTTTAGTTTTCTTAGTTCTACAATCTATTTTGAGTTAACAGCTTATATGGTGTGTTTTGATTTTTGTCAAAAAAGCACTACTTTCAGATTCTCCATGCCAAAAATTTCCAATCAGAGCATACTTAATGCCTCTCCTTCTTTCCACTATAAGGCTCTTAAACACCCTTGCCTGCCTTCAAGTTTCTGCCAGATTCAGGTAGTAGTGCTGTCTCCCTCGCTATAGTAAGCCCTGAGTAACAGGTTTTGCTTATTCATCTGGGTGGTCCTCACTTATTTTCACATAAGTTTTAAAATAGGATAGGATAGGTCTTACAACTTTGTTGTTAGAATTTTCACTAATTATCCCAAAGGATTTACATTACATTTCTGTATAAATTTTAGAATCAGCTTTACAACTTCAATGGAAACCATGTTGGAATTTTCCTTAGGAATGCATTAGATTTATAGGTCTTCTGTTTTTTGTTTTATTTTTGCCTTGTCTTTTCTTTATGGAGCTTCTTTCATTTGTATCTTAAATCTCTCACAGTCATCATCCTCCAATTCATTTTCATCTTTTTTTGCCTTGTGATTTTTACCATTCTATGAATTTTTTCATACTTTGAAAAGTTTTTTTTATTTTACAGACCACTAATTCAGGTCTCAGCAGTGATCTTAAACATACTCTCCCTTATTTAATGGACTAAGTAGTTTTTCTGGAAACCATATCCTATTTCTGGGGAGTTTGGGGGGGGGTTGGAAATAGAAGGTGGAGGGAGTATATACAGATGTCTGTAAGATCTCTTATTATTTTTCTTTTCAAATTTTCACATGTTTCTCGAGCATATATTAAAGACTGGTTTTCGATTGCCCTACCTCTCTCTCTCTCTCTCTCGCTTCTATGCTGCTTTGAGCATTGTTAACCTGGAGTACAGCTCTCTACTCCTGTCTCCTATACTCACCCAGCCTTTAGGGTAGGAGCCCCTCATTCACCTTTTAAAGATTGTCCCAGATCTGCGGGGGACTGGCACTCACTGGGGCTACTATTCATCCACAGATATCGACAGGCCAACAACTGTTGCCAAGACCCACATTTTGGTTAAGATCCTTGACCTGCTTTCTAACAGCTGGTCTTGCTTTTCAAATGTCTTCC
>NW_003852398.1:20791061-20801821 GCF_000181295.1 Otolemur garnettii | reverse complement strand
CAGCCAAGAAAGCCCCTCCCAGATTCTTTTTCCCAGGACTCCTACAAATTTGCACTCAGATGCCAGAGACCGTAGGCTTTGATTTAAAGGAAATGAAAAGATTTTGAATTGAGATAGAAGGAGTCACAGAATTGTATTCAAGTCACCATTTTTTCTAGTATGGCCATTTTCCTGGGGTATCTTCCCAGTTCAGTACTTAGAGAAATATCTCCTTTTAAGTGCTACAGAGAAACAGAGTCAATTTTAGATTAGAATGTAACTTACAGGTCATCTAGCCCAATGCCTCCTCTTATGGATGAGTCCATTTCCTGTAAGGCATCTTTGACAGGTAGTGGTCTAGCTCTGTTTAATCTCCAGGGATTGTGAGCTGGCTACCTAGTTAGAGCATCCTTTCTCAAACCACCCCCAACTCTGACTGTCTCAAGTTTATATTGTCTTTATTTCTTTCCCTTGCGACTCTGCAAATGTTTGTTACCTACAGCTTATGGACAGTTGGATAGTCTTTTTCTTTCCCCCTCCCTTTGGTCATTTTCCTGCTCGCAGAATTTGCTATAAGTTTAAAAGGAGGAAAAGAACATTTATAAAATAATCAGCTTTCTAACTCCAGGATTCACTTAGATAAGTTTTTTTTTTTTTTTTAAAGAAGATTGAAGTAACTTATTTAAATGAGGATTTTAGATACATCTTTTCTTACAACAACCCACTATATTCTTTTTTTTCTCTTTACTTAAAGTACCACTTCTTTTTTCCTCCAGCATGGAAATGAGCTTCATTGTTTTGTTCTAATTATGAAAATGATTCAAGATTATTGGGAAAAATTGAAAATAGAAAAAATATTATAAGAAACTAAAGAAAACCCTACTAATCTCAGCATTCCTAAATGACCCTTCCTCAAATATTTCTCTGGGTGCTTATAATTTTACTTTGGCATTAGCGTATTGTACATGTTTTATAATTTTCCCCTTTTGTTTAACAAGATTCCTTGAATTGTTGGTCTGTAGTTTTTTCAGTGTCTATATATGATTCCCTTGTATGCATGAGGTATGATGTATTTACTTGATGATTTGACTGATGGTAGATGTGTTTGGTTGGTCATTCACTCTAGATGAACAAATAATGCTTCTCTGAAGTTTTCTATCCACTTATCTGATTGTCCCATTAAATTGCTGACATTGAGAAGCACCAGATCATAGTGTAAATCCATTTAAAATGTTCACATATATTGCCAGACTTTCCTTCGGAAAAGTAATATTAATTTATGTGTTCAACACAGGGCATTGTTGATCTATTTCAGCCTGGTCACTTAGAACACTGACAAATTATGTTTTCTTAAAATCTTAAATTATTTTTTCTAACTATTATAGTTTTTATATCCTTTTAGATAAAGCTTAGAAGAGCTTTATTAAGTTCTGAAAAAAATCTTAATAGGGATTAATACAATGTACTAGGGATTATTCTGTGTTCTTGAAAGTTCTTGCAACCTTTTAAATTTTATTTCTGGTTATTTTTCTATATGCTGTAGTTGCTATTGTGAATAGAAGTTTTATCAATATTTTAAATATTTCTTTGGTGAAAAAAAATCTGTCTTATAATTCTAAAAACTAATATATACCTTTGTAGAAAATTTGGGAAATATGGAAAAAACATGAGGAAGAAGAAGAAAACTGCCTATAATCTCCCTAATTAAAGAAAAATCTTAGTCATTGATTTGATATCTTTTATTCTGGTCTTATTTCTTCCTTATATATCTACAGATAACTTTATTTTCTACTTTTTAATTTTATAGTAGAACACAAATATTTCCCTTTCACTCTCATAAACTTTTTGGAGACATCTTTAATTTCTATAATCCTTCTCATCAAATAAATAAACATAAGGCACATGTCTTATGTTATCCTCTCAGCATTCAATAGATGAATCTTATTCCTTAATCTTAAAGATTAAGTTTTACATTTTATTTTGCACCGATTCCAAGGCAATTAATGCTAGAATAAATTCATAATAAGAACTATATTCTATAAATTATAGTAAAAGATTTTTGACTTTACCATTAGTTTCAGTAATAACAGGGTGTATTGTCTCTAGTAAGTTAGCTCTTCTCTTTGGGCCTTAGTTGTCTTATTTATATAAAAGAAAGTTTGGTAATTTCTTCTTCTCTTGCTCTCTATTTTTCTGTTATCATCATTGTTCATATTTATTGAGTATTTAAAACATGCAGCCTGGGTGACACCTGTGGCTCAGTGGGTAGGGTGCTGCCCCATATATTGAGGGTGGAGGGTTCCAACTTGGTCTCAGCCAAACTGCAACAAAAAAATAGCTCACTGTTGTGTTAGGTACCTGTAGTCCCAGCTACTTGGGAGGCTGAGGCAAGAGAATCGCTTAAGCCCAGGAGTTGGAGGTTGCTGCGAGCTGTGACACCTCAGCACTCTACTGAGGATGATAACATGAGATTCTGTCTCTAAAAAAGAAAAAAAAATGCAGCCTTTTGTTATGTGTATTACTTAATATTTTAGTAATTAGTGTTAATAATACTAGTTATTTAGTATTTAGTGTTAATAATACTAGTTATTATTAACTACAAACAGATAAGGAGAGGGATGTCCAGAAAGTCTGTGGTTATACAGCTAATGTGGTAGAAACCAAACATGAATTTATCTGTTTTAGAAAGTCATATTCCTGGGCGGTCCCTGTGGCTCAAGGAGTAGGGCGCCAGCCCCATATCATATGCTGGAGGTGGCAGGTTCAAACTCAGCCCCAGCCAAAAAAAAAAAAAAGAAAGAAAGTCATATTCCTAATTATGATAAGCTGTTGTGATCACCTCAGTCCCTTCTGATCCTAATGCTTTAGTAACTAGTGGCCCTAAATTAGATCTCAATATCTTTTGTAACACTTTGTCCTGTTTCTGTGGTTGACAGGAATGGATGAGAAGTAAATAACAGTGCTTTAACTCTAATTTTGGTTTACTATTACTACTACCAAGTGACACTTATTTTATTATCAGAGTTTACTCTGTGGACAGCAACAATTGTTCTGTCAGGCCACTGGATTCTTAGAGGACCCATGAAGAAGAATAAATTGCCTCATGATATTTCCCCCGATAGAGATTTTCGACTGTAACATTTAGGGAAGAGAATATTTTTCCTCCATGTACTTGGATTTTTTAAAACTTGGTAAGCCAATTAAACTGAAAAAGGAACAATTAGCAAGCGCAAAGGCATATGCATTTTTATTGATGCTAGTATTTCTAATTTTAAGTACATGAGAACTTAAAAAAGAAGTCAAAAACCAAAGATGCAGTTACACTCTGGGGCCTGTACATCATTTGATCAAAGGGTGATAAATAATGGAGAAGAATTATATAAAGGAAAGGAGTTGGGTTTTGGGGGCAGTAAAATATGGTCAGGCGAATAAGAAACATATGGAGGAAACTAATGATGGGTAAAAGTTATTTAGTAATATGTGTTTATACAGACTCATTTTGGTACTATCTCTGCCACCTATAATAAAGGTGGTTCTCCTCTTGCTGGTATGGAAGAGAAGGGAAATTTATGCCATGCTTTTAGGCCAATATGCTTAATTGGTTTCAGCTCAGAATAATCCTTATGCCAAAGAAGGATATTTGGGAGGGACATGTTCTGATTCTCTTTAGAGATAACATAGAATCCTAGTACCTGAATGTGGGGAAAACTTTAATAGTTTGTTCCACCTAGCTTTTCATTTGATGTTGGGTTCTCCCCAAACCAACCACCTCTTTACCTCTTCTTTTTGTTCTATATTTTCTTGGTTGTTTCCTCTTTATCTTGTTCTTTGTTCCCATTTACCTCATTATCATCTCCCCTCTTTTCTCTTTAATGCATAGCAAATGCATCCAGCTCTCAAATACATCTTATCACCACTTAGCTGGTTGTCTTCTAAGCCCTTGGACAGAATGGTTGATATTACTTATCTTTCTATTGTTTTTCTGTCAGGCAGCTCTGCCTGGGAGCCCAGCTACATTTTACAATATTAATGATGCACTGTAAGAACCTAACATAACATTTTATAACCCTATAACAAATCTTATTATCAGATGACAATGAGGTACAGTACATTAAATATTCATCATCTTTGGTTTACTTTAAAACTTTAACGGGGGATAAGGCACAGAGGCTGCTTCAGACTAATTACTGTTCTAAATATATAGCTCGGTTTTCAATATTTAATGGGGGCCTCATAAAACTGTGATTGAAAACAATGTGGTGTATCAATCAGTTGCCCTGCTGACATGCACCATGAAGAAAATACCCTGTTATTTTATCAACGATGCTGTTATATTTCTGCGGTGGTGGCAGCACTATCTCAGAAGGCACATAGTTGTTCAGCCAGTAGTCTTTTAGAACCTCTCATGTTACTCAAGTTGCAGGTTTTACTTTTGTTTGTTGGCAGCCTGGATAGTAAAGGCAGAGAATCTGTCTTTAGCATCTGTGGAGTGGTCTTTTTCCAGCATATTTAGTTTCTTAGGTGACTTGATATTGCTAAGTAGTGTTCAGTTAGAGGCTGGGTTGTGCAAGAAGGAAAAGAAAAACAGTATCGTAATCACCACTGCCCAGCGTTACCAGTTGACTGTAGAGGTAGGTATGACGTGGGGGAAACAGTGCCTTGGTTCAAGTCTCAGCTTGATGGTTTACTTACTATATTCCCTCTCTATGTTCTCTCAGGGGTGTTATTTTGGTCACTCTGTCAGGTAAGATGGACAACTGTAAAAGTCCAGGGCACTTGTCATTACCAATTTTTAACCAATCTTCTGATGATACTCAGCTGTAGTTCTCAAAGTTATTACTTGCTGAGAGGAAGAGAACAAGAACTAGGAAAGCTCTTTTGAGGCTGTACAGTCAGAGATTGAGTCTTCTGCATATTCTAGGAAGTCTCGAATCTTGAACTTATTTTAAGGTGTTCCTGGAACCATGATTAGATTACAATATGTGTGTTTGTTAGGTACGTTCCCTGTTAAAGCTGTGCCCTGTACCCAGGAGGTGTCGCATTTGCCCTTACATTGTGTCTGTTAGTTGGAAGCACACCAAAAAACAATTTTAAAATATAATGTGCAATACAGCCAAAGATTTAGGCATATGAGAAAATTAGATTCCATGAATAAAAATCAGCAAAGAGAGCATTAAAAAAATCCCATAAAGACGTCAGATATTTACATTCGGATATGAGACAGATCTGAAAACAATGTTGATGGCTATGTTTAAAGAAATGTAATGCTAAATTGAAATAATTTGCAAGAAGTAAGATGTTGTAGAAAGTGACTTAGTGAGTTTGAAAATGAACCAAATGGAATCTCTAGACCCAGCTCATTTTCAAATTAACGAGAAATTTATTTTTGAAATAAAATGGCTGAAATTGAAAACTAAGGGGGGGTTTAATGGCAGATTAGGTATGATTGATAATAAAATTGATGAACTGGAAGATTGAGCAGAAGAAATTACTCATAGTATGATGAGAATAAAAGAGATGGAAAACACAGAAGGAAAGGTAAGAGACAGATACTTTGAGAGGCCTTAACCTATGTCTAACTGGAATTTCAGAAGAAGGAAAGCAGGTGAAATGGGAATTGGGGGAAATCTTCTAAAGAATATTGTGGTGTTCTTAAAATTTGTCTGCAAATTGAATCAAGTGTCATATAAAACAGATGAAACCATTATATAGTATAGAAAAAATTACTTAGGGAACTTTAGGTTGTATTTAACATTAGATAAGCATATAATCGTTTCAGTAGATATAGAAAAAAATTCTGCTAAAATTTAATATCCATTTATAACAAAATTTCTTACCAAATAAAGGGGGACTTTTAAAATTTGATAAATAGTATCTATTAATACAAAAAACTTATAGCAAACATGTTTGCTGGTGATATACTGAAACTTTCCTTTAATGCTGGATGTAGATGAGGATGCCCCCTGTAAACATTATATTCTTCACAGAGCTGGGGTTCCTGACCAGTAAGATTGGGGGGAAAGGCATAAGGAAAGGAAGAAGGAAATGTTATTATTTTTAGATAATATAGAAAATTTAAAATCTGTAGTAACCTATCAGGAACAATAAACAAACTTAGCAGGGCTGCTGGAAATGAACCCAATATATTATACTACTCCACCATAATGTTTAAAGTAGGCTCCAAAAATCCAGTCAGTAAAATGTGACTGTTCGTTTCTGGTGAGGTTATTGTAAAGTAAATATTTCAGGCTATCTGTGTTGATGTGCAAAGTTTAAAAGTAAAGATGAAACTTATGCTGTACCCAATTAATGTACAGTGACACCCTCCCCCAAATTCCATGTGATTCCAAAGCAAAACCAGTCTCCTTTCTAACTGTCTCCCTCCTGCCTTTCAAGGAGAACTTTAGCCTCCATACCTGTGGCTAAATGGAGACCAGAGGACTCAAACACCAATTGCTTTATATCCAACTTGGCTTCATGGCAGAGCATGTTATCAAAGAGTTTTACTGTAGAAATTCAGTTGGATTTCCATAAACCAGAAACAAGCAGACAATGAAATTAAAGAAAACATACCATCATAGGCACAAATACATATAATCTCAAGTACCTGGGAATGAATCTAACAAAAGATATGCAAAACCTCTTTGGGGAAGACTGTAGTGTTGTAGTTAGGGGCAAGATTCCAAACAAGGAGGTTAAGGCAAGTCAGCTAATTAAGAGGGTTGGATGTGCAGGACCACACAGAGACAGCTGTAATTGTTGTGCTTGTACCGTCTGCCAAAATTCTGGTACCCAGTGTGTGACCAGCCTGGAGGACAGATGTGAGCTGAAAGGCCACACTTGGCCAATGAAGTCCAGCCAGAAGGAAAGGTCTGGATGTCAGCCAGGCGTTGACACGTACAGATGCTTAATCAGATGGCACCCACACAGGGAGGGCCCAGAAATGCCAGCATTACCCAGCACCTGATTCCATATCTTCAGAGGCTCTAGGCAAGGAAAGAGCCACCTTAGAACTCTCTGTCATGATCACTCTTCTGAAAAGAGTTTTTTTAGACATTATCCTGAGGCCAAGTCTGTGAGATTAAAATAATTGATATTCAGTCCCAACTGCATCCCAACTGCACTGATGCGGGACCTGAAATAGTAAATCAAAGGCCAGAGAAGCAAGTACAGTCTGGTTTGTGTGGGGCCAGAGGTGGCCCTTAGAGTGTGAGTCTCCCTCCATACAGCCAGATTATGTCACCTCCAGTATTCTGAGGAGTTATGTTGCATTTGGAGAAAAAACGTTTCCCAGCACTCCAGACTGGGAAATCAATTACAACTACAAAACCCAAGAGCTTTAGGGAGGAAATTTCGGAGCTAAGCCAAGTAAAAGTAAAACAAAAGACAAGAAAAAAAAATCATTGCTAATGTTGGTAAATTTAGGACTCTTGGGCTTTGTGAAACCTCCTTGTCACATTGAATTACTAACATATTTAGAGCAAAACTGCTATACACCAGACATACAAACAAGTAAGCAAGTAAACACAGAACTATTCTGTGTTTTTCTTCATTTACACAAATTTTAAACTGACACTTTGGATAGCAGAAGCAGGTTAGCACTCTTCACAACACAGAATGGGCTGTTTTGAAAAGCATTTGGTGCTAGTCACTGGGCACAGTCATGTTGAAATGAGATGGCTGGTATCCTGGGATTTTAGGCAAAGGACTCACATCCTAGCATTAAAATAAAAAATGTTCATGTTTCTTTCTAACACTGTGGTTGGGTCTCTTGTTTTATAGATGAGGAACCCGAGGTAAATAGAGGGAAGGGAACTTAGCTGGGGTCATCCAGGGATTGGGAGCCAGACCAGAACTGTCTTCATCTAATGTCAGATGGTCGACATACACACACACTCTCTCTCTCTTTCTTGGAAAAGAACCTTCAGAAACAACCTCAAATCTTACCTTGGGAATTCTGAAAGGAAGAGGTCCAGATAATTTATTTAATTCATTCCAAAATTATCAAGAAACGTGAAGCCAAACCATAGAATCCTAACCCACTTAAAATGATATAGAACTGTCTCAAATAATGGCATCATTAGAGTATGTGGACACATCTTGAAAGAGTTCTAAAAATTTAGGATGTTTGATTCCACTGAAAATTTCCTAAATACTTTAGATTAAATATTAAAGCAAAAACAGAAACGTCAGTTCTTCATGCCTGCACTGTTTTAATCTCATAACTCTGTTTCAACTACCTTTGGCAATGAATCACTGAATAGGATATTCCAAGGGCATTTCTAATATCCTTTAATTAAAACTCACAAGGTTTGTATGATGTAATATTAAGGAAATTATTTACAGGTATTCCTCTGCCAAGAAGCCTTGCTTTGGAGATATGCAATCGTGTCCCTGAATATTACCTGCTGTCCTATCTGATAAGATATCTGTCTTCCACTACGGTTGAACTTGTGTACTAGTCCTGGTTCGTCTAAAGCAAAGCCTGAGACAAAGGCTTCTATGAAAATTACTTATTCGGGAATGTGTTTCAGATACTAAGTATGATCATTAGGGTGCCTGGGTGCTGTCGATTCAACATCGTTTCTCCCCCAAATTCATATGTTGAAGCCTCATCTCCAGTGTGATGGCATTAGGAGGTGGGACCTTTAGGGGGTAATTAGGCACAAGAGAGGGTCATCAGGTCATCTTCATGAGTAGGTTAGTATCGTCATAAGAGGAGACACAACAGAGCTTACTTTCTCTCTCTGTATGTGCCATGTGAAGATTCAAGAAGTCAAACATGACCCTCACTAGATGCTGGATTGGCCAGCATCTTATCTTAGAATTCCCAGTCTCCACAACTGTGGGAAATAAATACATGTTGAAGCCACCCAGTTGCTGATATTTTTGTTAGAGAAATACTGAGCTGACCAAGACCCTGAGGAAGGAAGAGAAATATGGGGACATGTTATCAAATTGACCGTCATTACAGGAGATGTTTACTTAATATTGTACGCAACCATATAAAATTATCTCCTAAGTGTGCACTTGGAAGAGGGAATAAAGAGAGGACACGTTTATTCTTTAGCATTGCCCTTTACAGCAAAGGGTTATCCTGGGGAATAGCCCTTGGACTCCTGCACTGCATGTGTGAATGCCGAACCCCAGAGAAGGACCTGCCCAAAGCTGGTTGAAGCCTGCATAGAACGGACTGGGACTGCCGCCAGGAGGATTCACAATGTTCCATGTGTGATGTGCACTAGACATTCCTTTAGAGCAGCGGTTTTCAACCTTCCTAATGCCACAATGTCTCTTCATTATTACAAAGGGGTTGAGACCCACAGGTTGAGAACTGCTGCTTTAGAGCGTATGTTAAGCCCTTCTCCTATGCACTCCTGCCTGACTTCATCACTCCACTGTCTGCCTTCTTGGCACAAACCACACTCTCTTGGATGTCTCCTTCTTTCCTGTATATGTCATATTTCATAGATTCATAGCCTGGTGCCAGTGTGGTCAAGTGTGTTCTTAAAATCTGGGGCCTTCTCTATGCCTCAGTTTTTCTACCTGTACTATGATGGGATTGGATTAAGCCCAGAGCTAGAAAGTCGGATGTCAGTAGGGATCAGACAGGCGAATTTAAGGGAGCCCACATTTGTTTCAGAATGGTGTGTCCTAAGTTGTTTTCTTTCTATAAACATATGCTATGTTCGGATGACAAATACATAGGAATTTCCCTCACGCAGGAAAAGAAAATTCTCTTTCTTGAAAAAACCGAGCTCCTCTGGTCTATTTCATATTCTCCTGCTTTTGATAGCAGCACACACAGGGACGGCTGCAGCACAGTCTCTCTGGTAATTGATGGCTCCCCTAGGGCCTCAGTGTTGAGAATTCAGATGTCAACAAGGGCCATGGGAAATCATCGAAGGGGGTATCTGATACTCAGATTATTGCCAGTGAAACCAGTGTTATCAAAATCTTCAGATTTTTTGGTCAGAAGCCAAACATCTAGATGTATATTCCTAATTTCTCAATTTGGAAATATGGATATCTCCTTGAAATTAACCTTGAATGCTACATATGCCAACAAAACTCTTCTTTGGGCTTGTTATGATTGTAGGTCAGTAGTTTGCCAAATTGGAATAAAACATTCCTAAAAGTTTTTCCAGAGTATACATGCTGTTTCATACTTGTGACTGCTAAGAACCTCTTTTCCTACACACTCGCCTCCTGGTCTGCGTTTAGCCAGTCTCAGGAATCCTTATTTGGAACCACAATTCTATCACGATCCTTAGCCTACAACAGGGCCTTACTCCCAGCTTGGAAGCAGGTCTCTGGCAAGACCAGTTAGTTCTATGGCCTCCAGTTCTAAGAATCTCTGAGGTCCAAAATGAATTGGCCATGAAATTAGACATCATTTTTCTGCCTAAGTATGGTAAGTTTGAGCCAAAAGAAAAAGCATCAGAAATTATGGAAAACCTAACTCACGGCTGTTGCTCAGGACAGAGAATGTGTTACTGCAGTGCCGGAGTAAATTGTACTGTCTGGTGGTGAGCGCTGAGCTACCAGAGGAACAGACACTATCTGCTCCACATGGGGTCTTTTTGCCCTTGCCACCTTGGTCACCTGTGCCTTCAGCAATTTATCTGACAGTCATATCAGTTTGTACCTTGGGAGGACTATAACATTCTGAGACTATGAACACCTATATAATTCATGAGTATGTGAAGGGGACACGGGACACCTTCTTCCCTTTTATATTTGTTTTATCTCGTATAAAATACCTGATACGATTTTTATCT
>NW_003852398.1:20789255-20791041 GCF_000181295.1 Otolemur garnettii | reverse complement strand
AGCAGTGATGGAAGAAAAAAAAGTGCTGTTTCTTCTTTTTTTTATTTTTAAAGAGAAATATCTTAATGGCTATAAGACAGGGAAAGTTACTTCTTCAACTCTGCTGCTGGGGAATGGGTCATGCAGGCTCTCTGCTGTAAATGGATCACTTGTGACAGGGGTAATAGTTATACAGCAGGTGACAATTTTGGAACATGATCATGTCCTTGATAGCAAGATAAGTACTTAACACATATCATTTTGTTTTAGTCCTCAGAATAATGCTATGGATAACCTCCACTATTGTTCCCATTTTGTAGGCTGGGGAAACCCAAGCATGGAGAGGTGGTGGCTTCCCCAGGATCATCTAGTAACTTAGTGGTAAACGGGAGCTACATTACCCACCTCTCCCCTTCTACAAGAACTTGTAGTTAGGAGTAGGTAGAGAGGCTTTACTTGGTTAGGGTACAGAATGCAGAGTATATATGGCAGCTCCATAAAAACATTAATCTATGAGTTTTTTCTGCTTTGTGACAGAGTTGTGTAAATACCTGGCTGTTTATATTTTTCCTGGACATCTCTGTCTGGAAGGCTGCAAGACTGATCTTTTTCCTAATAACCTTTAAAGATACAATAGTTACTACACTAACTAACAAGGGAGCTTTGGACCAGCTGCACCTAGAAATGAGATGTTCAAAAGCTGGCTTCAAGGCCCTGTCTGGTTTTGAATCCCTAAATTGCTTTGTCATAGTAATTATGAGAATCTGTTTCTTCTAATGTCATTTCCCAACTGCTCATAGGCAATACTGTAAAAAGAAGAAGAACTTAAAAGAAGATAATTTGCCAGCAAAGTGAGAGGCCGTCATAACAGTAAACACATAAACACTTTATTTACTTTTTCATCCATAACATAGTTATTTTCTGGTTTTCTGTTACGTGCACTTGTGATGTACCCCTCATTTATCTTACTTCGGATGGCTTTCTCTCTCTCTCCTTGCCTCCAACAGCCTGGCATTAGGCTGGACATGTGTCTTCAGTAGGAATCGAGCTATTCAACTCAACTATTCAGGGAGACCATCCTTCTTCTCAATCCATCCCTGGGCTTTGCTATGAACTATCCTGTTGAACTTGGAGTCCCTTGGAGACAGTGTTCTAGAGAGGTTCCATGAATGAGCTCTGTTATCACTGAGCTTGGGTTCAAATTCCACACTGCAATTAGCTGTGTAATCTTGGGTCTGCCTCTTAACTTCTCAGGGTCTCAAAATTACCACCTGAAAAAAAAAAAAGAAATGAAATTTCCTGGAAGTCTAATCTCCTATTAAATAAGGATATATATATATATATCTCCACTAGCATAGTGCCTGACCCATGTTATGTGTGCAAGAAAAAAGTTGGTTGTAGTTTTTACTGTTTATTTTTTCCTTTGCAATTGCTATCTGTACATTCAGATTGAAATTTTCAATTTTTTTTATTAAATCATAGCTGTGTACATTAATGCAATTATGGGATATAATGTGCTGGTTTTATATACAATTTGGAATACTTTCACCAAAGTGGTTAACATCACCTTCAACGCATTTTTTTAGTTATTGTGTTAAGATATTTATATTCTACCCTTAGTAGATTTAACATGTACCCTTGTAAAGTGCACTATAGATGTGGTCCCACCAATTACCCTCCCTATACCCATAAATTTTCAATTTAAATGTTCATTGCAGCCCAATTCATAATTGCCAGGTCATGGAAGAAGCCCAAGTGCCCATAGATCCATGAATGGATCCATAAACTGTGGTATATGTACACCATG
>NW_003852398.1:20786264-20788956 GCF_000181295.1 Otolemur garnettii | reverse complement strand
TTGTCTTACAAGGGTACAAGTGAATCTTTCTAAAAGTAGAGTATAAACATCTTAACACAATAACTAAGAAAATGACATAAAGGCTATGTTAACCATTTTGATGTAAATATTTCAAATTGTATGTGAAAACACCACACTGTACCTCATGATTGCATTAGTGTACACAGCTAACATTTAATAAAAATAAATAAATAAATAAATATCATATTACTTGTATGTGGTTTGCTTTGCCAGTTTTGCTCTCAGGGCATTTGCACACACTTTGTATCATTCTGTCTTCTCAAGGACCCTCATACGAAGACAGGCTAGATAATTAATCCTCATCTTAGGCCTGGAGAAATACTCAAGCAAAGATGGCCAGTGCCTGCACAGAAGCAGCCTGCTGCTTTTCCCTCTGTTCAATACTGACTTCCCAGCTGCAGAATTAGAAAGTGGGAGGGAGGATACATTGCCTGGGCCTTCATTACAAGGATTACTTGTGGCCTGCAATTGCATGCATTGCCAGCTATTGGGGGGGGAGTGTTTTTCCTTCTAACTTAGAATGTGGTAAGGATGATCTTGGTTGAGAGATAAAGGGAATAACCACATCTTTCATGCTGTCCACTCTAAGACTCCTTGACTCATAACACCTCTTAACCTCACACTTCCTTTCTTGACAAATCGCAATGGATCGTCATGGTGTCCAGCCCACACTTGCCTTTCCTTATCTAATGTTTAAGAAACTACTTCTCTGATTCTACCACTTCCATCTGATTTTAAGTCTCACTAAATGTCACCAGTCTGCTCTGCTAAGCCTTTCCAGCCTGCATACACTCTGTATCAGTCATATTTGGGACCGTTGTTTATGGCGTTTGTAACATCATGCTCTTCCTTCCTCTCTCACCTTCTTAGTCAGATTTTATACATCCTCCTTCATGTTAAAACTGAACTGGAGATGTCTAGTTATACTTAGTGGTGGGCTGCCTCATCCCATAAAGTTGTATGATGATACAACTTGAATAACTTGTAAATGTCTTTTCTTTAAGACCTATCTCTTTTCCTGACAAATATAGCTCCCACAAATCCCTCCTTTCTTTGATGTCAAGAAAATTATTTCAAGTGCTTGTGGTAGGTGCAGAGCTTTGCTGATCTTTGTTCTGGTCTAACATAGCACAATTTCTCAACCCTCTTGCAACTCATTCTTTCTACTGCCTCAGCATTTTCTTTTAGTAAAAATAAGACCCTGTCTGTTCTCTAGCTGGAAATGTTTCTACAACTTCACCACTGCCTACAAAATAAAGCCCAAATGCCTTAGCCCAACATGTAGTCTGCCATGGCTGGCTCTCATTTACCTTTCCAGCTTTTCTTTTAAATGTGCTTTCTGCTAAAATCTTACCAGAATAAGCTTTGAACAAGTTCTGTTATTATTATTATTTTTAACCATCTCTTTCATTTTTATTGCATTGTTCTTTTACATGAATGTCCTCTCCAAGGATATCCTTTTTCCAAGTCCAGATCATACCCTTTCTTGGGGATTTAGAGCAAGTGTTATTTTCTCCATGAACCTTTTTGGTCTCACAGATTTAGAACCTCCTTTGCCCGTTCTCTGATCACACTTTTTGCCTCATTATAGTTTTCTGGTCACCCTTCAGATTAGGAACTTCTTTAGGATTTGGGCTCTAATTTTTGTTAGTGTTCCTTACAGCACCTGGTACAGTTCCTGACTAAGTTTCTGAGGGCAGGAGAACTGTTGAAGGAAGGAAATTCCTTTGATTAATGCCATTCAGACTGTGAACAGTTGATATGAGATGAGTGTAGCTGTCAATTAGATCAGCAAGCAATAGGCTACATGGGTTCTATTATATCCCCTTAGAGATACACATTTACTAACTGTGCTCTTCAAAAGAGTGTAAACTTCAGATAGTTCTCAGTGAATATTTACAAGACCCACAGCAGAGCCCAGAAGAGTTCCTTAAATCCTGTGTTCCTTTGGTCTCACCTAGCCTCTCTCCCCACCCTGCTGCCTGGTGCACATCCACCTCCCCCATGTGGTGTGGCCACAGGCAGGCAGACAACATCAAAAGCCTAATGAATCCCGTATGCAGAAAAAGCCAGAGCTTTTCTTTGTCAGGCAGATCCTGAAGAGAAGTCTTTTGTATTATAAACAATGAGAAAGTTCATGCAGCCTTGCAAATTAGCACAGGCTGGCCTTGGCTAAATCTGGTCTTGAAGAAATTAGGTAGAAAAATGAGTAAGAAAAGGCATGGAAATGAAAAATGAAATCTTATCTAGTCACCGTGTGGGATCCCAGCAGGAAAACTCAAAGTTGTTGGGGAATTCTTCTGCAGAGATTGATATTTAGTGCAAAGAAGATTGGCAAAATTTAGGAGCAGGGGTAAGGTGACCAGATTTTAACAATGGTAAAGCTGTACACCATGGGGGGGTGGGGTGGGCAGGGCCTGGGAGGCAGGGCCTGGGGGGCAGGGCCTGACAACAATGCAGACTTTGATAAGCAGTTCTCAATAATCAGTTCTCAACAATTATTTGTTATTATTAAAGTTTAACATTATAAAATTAACAAAAATAATATAAAACTCATATCCTGGTGAAATAGCCACATGGCAGCCGAAAACCATATATTCCCTTCCTGTTCTCCCGTGTTCCCTAGCTTGTAGTGCATTCTTTCCAAAAATCCGGGCTTTTTAAAAACGTC
>NW_003852398.1:20748073-20786132 GCF_000181295.1 Otolemur garnettii | reverse complement strand
GCTAATTGTCCTTGCCTAGAAGCAAGGGAGGGAGCCAGTCTCCTGATACCTTGCCCAGGAGGGGAGTAGGGAATTTAGCCTTTTCATTTCCAAATGAAGTTACATTAACCTCTTCATTCCCAAATGGAGTTACATTAACCTTTTCAGCAGCTGAAAACCGTCTGTTCCCTCCCCATTCTCCAGCTGTTCCCTAGCTTGTCATGCATTCTTTCCAAAAATTGGGACTTTTTAAAAACACTGCGGGATGCAGGACAGATTGTTAAAAATTGGGACTGTTCTGCCAAAAGCAGGATGTCTGATCACCTTAAGCAGGGGTATAGGGGAAGTGGATTTATATATGTAACTGTTATGCCCTGAGTGTGAGTCAATGACCCCTGTTTTTTATATGGGAAGTGTTCCTTCTACTAATCACTGTGAGCAAGGTCCAATTGAGAAGGCCAAAGGAACTTCAATTACAGATTAGCCCAGGATGCAGACCCTTGTAAAACCACATCTGGCTCCTGTTTTAATTGCTCGACCCAAACCCCTGCCCCATAGATCTAACCTGGCCTCTTGCTTCTGTAAACTGCTTCGCATTAGGAATTCCAAGCCCCTCCCCACCTGAAAGAAGAGTATTAAAAAAACCCTACCTCTGTAATGCCTTGCCAAGAATTTGGGATATGAATTCGTCTTGGTCAGCTAGCTGAAAAGGACCCCATACCTAATTTGAACTCAATGTGCTGGCATTTTCTCTATATTTCCACTCACTTTGGGTACAGCACAATCTGTGTTGGTGGATTTCTGACATTCATTTTGTACAAGGCAACCCTCTATTCAGCATTCCCTACCCCAGCACAGTTGAATGAACTAAAGCTGACCATTGTACTCAAGTTAGACCAGTCAGAGTTCCTTTCCTGAGAAGCTGATATCAAGATTTAGCTTGAGTCAATCTCTCTGGGTGGGTGAACATGGAACTTGAAGGTCACCAATGGCCATAGACGTTAGTTGCTGCCTAAGGGCCAGAGGAAGATGTTCTGTAGCAAGAGAAGGATGACAGTGATGCTCAGAGAAGCAGGAGGGAGAGAGGTGTGCTCCTACCTCCTCCCAAAGTCCCCCTATGGTTTGACTTAGAATAGCTATAACCAGCGTCACCACCATTGGCAGTTCATTCAAGCAAGAATGCTTTTTTCTAAGAAAGGAAATATGATTGTAAAAACAACCACCTCATTTGGTCTGACATTAAGAAAATTATAGTACACAGTTTGTACAGCCATTAAAAGGGATAATCCTTACAAAAGATTCCTAATAATCTGGAAAAGTACTTAGGTTATAATGTAGAATTTTAAAAAATCAGACAAAATATTGCATATTTATAGTATGAGCTTAACCACATTAAAATTTTTATAAAACTATGTATAAATATGCATAGAAAAATAACCCCCCAAATATTAACACTGGCTATCTCTCTGTTATTTTATACTTTTCTTTATTTTTCACTATTTTTTCTAATAAGCCTGTTTTTCTTTTTATAATAGAAAAGTCTGATTTTATTTGCAGACATTTTCATAGTGCCTAGCTTTATCCATTATTAGCTGAATTAGAATTTAAAAGAAATTCAACTGGAAGATTACAGAATGTTAATGTTGCAAAGATCTTACAAATTCTTTAGTGCATGGTTTTGAATATTTCTTTCAGGTTATAGATATCTTGAGAATGTGATAGAAACTGACATTCTTTTCAGAAAAATATATGTATATAAGTATCAATTTCTTTAGATTCTTTAGTTGTAAGTTACAAAAAAAATCCCTGTGACATAGGCTTAAACTATAAAGGCAATTTATCGATTCAAGTAACCAAAAAGTCCAGGAGCATTTGATTCCAGGTGAGGGGTGATCTGATAACTCAACAATGTCATAGAGGCTCAGCTTATTTTTCCCGATTTCTGTTTTTCCTTCCCCGAGTTCAATTTTATTCTGCGACTGCCTCATGTTTGAGTCCCAGAATGGTTTTCATAAGCTCCTGGAGTTTCTCACTTACTCATTTATGTCCAGCAAGAAAGGAGACTCTTTCCCTCAGTATTCCCAGTAAATATCATCTGATTTTTAACCTCACTGGTCAAGCTGAGGTTATTTGCCTATCCCTGCTCTATTGCTGTGGGCAAAACATTGAACATGCTTTTCCTACATCATTTTCCTACATCCTCCCAGCTTCCTCCCTGCACCTGCACCTTCACCTCCCCTATAGGAATGGGACTTATGTCATGGTGTTCCTAGTTCATGCAGTCCTGGCATTTCAGGCTAGACTTTTGTCTATTCTAACAAAAAAAAAAAGAAAAAAAAAATGAAGAGGCACAGAAGATTTGTAATCCTTCTAAATCACTCCAAGTGACACCCAGGTGGATGGATGAATGGAGTACTCAAAGTTTTGTGAAATGATTTTGGTGACTGTGAAAAATGAGCACAGCTCAAGGTTGAGGACAGTGAAACCTGAACAAGAAGCTCACCTCTGATGTTCTCACTCCTAAATTCATTAATCTGGATGAAGCTCTGATTTGTCATCAGGATGACCCCATTGCCTGCTGCTAAGTTCACGTGGACACCTTCTGGAGAGCTGGAATCACTCCTTTTTCAAATAAATAACAATAATAGCAAACTTGTTAATCATGGTGTTAGTGGTGATTATGATGACGACAGTGTAAATGAATCTGTCAGGCTGTACTGTTTGGCTATAGAAATAGAAACCCTGCTCAAACTAGATTAAGAAGAAAAGCAGGTATATTGGCTCACTTATCTGAAAAATCCAGTCACAGTTGGTGCCCACATTTTGCATCTTTAGCTGTCTGATGGCTCTATAGCCAGCCACTTGGGTAGGTATGATTATTCCCCACAGATTTAGAATGATGCTTTGAGCTTGCTTATCTCAATGGATGGTGAAACTGTTCTCAGGGCTAGAGAACCAGATCTGGGGAGATGATCTTGAATTTAGATTTTGACACACTGACTTAGTGATGCTTAAGAGACCTCAGAGAAAGCATTAGTCCTCTCTAAAGAAGGAAAATATAAGCCAATATTGGAAGGATGAGCTGAGCAGCTTTATGGGAGCACCAGAAGAGAGGGAGACAGCATTCTGGGCAAAAGACTCAATCAAGACCAGACTTCTATCAGCAGCATCAAAGGAACTGAGAGAAGAACTGTGTGGCTGGTGGGCAGTGAACAAACAATGGAAAGAGTGGCATGAACTGGCACAGTGGGGGTAAGCAGGACAGAGCTCCAGCGGAGACATGTAGAACTTTGCAACCCTTGGAGAAGGAAAGCTTCCTCCCTGAAAGCTTGGGTGGAAAGGATGATCATGGTTAGACTCTGTAGGACAAGTCACTATCCCAATAATGCCAGAGAATGGGATCTTTTAATTGGCCATCTCTAGAATTTGTAATTATCCCAGAGATGGGAAGCAGGTGAGGGACTGGTCATCACCTGTGTTCTCTATGGGAAAGACTAGTTACATTCTTTATAAAAAGGGGTGGCATGAGGAGAGAGGGCTAAGCAATGTGGGGCCGGCAAAAAAATGCCCAATCTACACCTTGAAATTGTTTGCTGATTAATAATAATGATAATTATGGTGTAATAACTATGCCTTACATTTTATTGGTTGATAAAGATGTTCTAGAAATTAGGCTGAGCACTTTTCTTATATTATTTCACTTAAGACAGTGATGTTTTGAGTTAGGTGTTCTCATATCCCCACTTCAAAGAAGAGGAAACTGAGGTCCAAAGAGGTTAATTAATTGCCTGAAATCACACAGCTGGTAACAGGCACAGAATACTCATGTCTATTTTTTTTCTGATTTGGGAGGCATATGTATATGAATATGTATATGTATACAGTAACTTTCTTAGAAAGATTCCAAGATCTCTTTTACACAGCTTTCAGCAAGACCTCTGTGAGCAAGTGTAGAGTGTGGAGGCAGTGAAAATATGTCTCTCAGATCTTTGGTTGTCCCAGCTCCCACGCTGTAAAAGTCATCACTACTTTAGTGCTAAAGCCACAGTCCCGTGGGCTACTGCCAGCTGATGACTGAGCTTGACTAAGACCTAAGACAGGACTGTTCCTGGGAGACGTGGGGCTTCTCCGACAGGTGACTTTGGTTCAAGGACTTTCCATTGGCTTTGCCAAACATTCTGAGAAATGAAGTGCCATCTAAGACTCTCCCACTGAACCTTCCTTCCTTTTCTGGTTCACAAAGGGCAGGCTTGCGTGGTGCTCTAATGATTTCCCTGGCCTCCTTTGACACAGTCCCATTTTCCCTCACAGATGTCTTCGCTAATTAATGTCTTGCAGGTCTAATCTACTGTGTTAGCTTCCTAGAGCTGCCTTAACAAACTACCACAGACTGAGTGCCTCACACTACAGCAATTTTTCGTGTTGCAGTTCCAGAACATAGAAGTCGGATAGCAAGGTGTTTTGCAAGCTCGAGTCCTTCTGAGGTTTATCTGTGCCTCCTCAATAGCTTCTGCAGCTTGGGATAATCCCTGGATTATAGATACTTGTCTCCTTGTGTCTTTACTTCTTCTGCCCTCTGTATGTGTCTTTGTCTGTGTCCGTATTTCCCCCTTTGAGAAGGATACAGTCACATGGAATCAAAACCCGCCCTAAGGACCTCATGGTAACTTGATCATCTGTAAAGGTTCTATTTCCAGATAAACATTACATTCACAATTCAACCCACTGCATCCATTTTAGTGTGTCTTTCTTAGAGAACCAGGGCTAACACCCAGGGGAATTCAGGTATTTCAATAAGTCTATTTATATTTAAAACAGGCATCACTTCTAGATTCACCATTTGGCTTCGGTATATTTTTGAGGATGGAAAATCCTGTACTCTTTAAGCTGTGAAATGTGCTAGACATATTTAAATTAATCTAATGGAACATAATTATACTAATTAGATGCATTTAAACATTTCATCAGAAATACCCCAAAATATTAATTTTAATGCATAGCTATTCTGAGCTAGGCCAGAGATTGGATAAATTAAATTTCCCTTTATTTTGAATAACAGTGAGACTTTATCTGGCTTAGTTTTTCCTTTCTCAAATTGTGTTCTATGGGATGCAAGCTTCCTATGAGATACAATAGACAATTTAAAAAGGGAGTGGGTGAGTGTTGTGTGGTCACGTCTTTACTGGGCTGATTTCTTGGAGATTCACTCCTTTGTCTGACAAACATACCTGTAGGGGCTGTAGACTGTGTGAAGAGGATTCATACTGAATATGATAGCCAATGTCTTTGTCTTTCTGGACTTTATATCCTTGTGTCCTTGTGGGCCTTCTATTTAGAAAGGGTCAAACATCAACTAATAAATAAGTAAATAAAGAATTGGACAAGGCATGTGAGGGAAATTAGAGGGATGATATGATCAGGACAACTGGGATAGGTGAGATGTGCTTTAGATGGGGTGGTGGAACAGCCTCTTGGAAGAACTGCCATTTCAGCTGCGACCTCACAGGTGAGAAGGAGGAGGAGTCAGCTGTGTGTAGAGCTGAGGGACCTGGGGGCAGAAGTGGTAGTGAAGAAAGAATTTGGCCAATAGAAACAAGCAAAAGTTCTTGGCCTCTTCTAGGAGAGTGTGGCTAGAACATGGGATTGGAGATGAGAGCCATGGCTTGAGTTCAAAAAGGTCATCAGACGCCCCATCACAATGGGCCTGGTGGGCACTTTTGAGGAGCAGGCATTTTATGAATAGTTGAAATGTGACCCACATGGGCATATTAGAGGTTCAGAGTGGTCCTGGAGGAGAGCAACCTGCTTGGGCTGGCTTGTTTCCAAGTTTCCAAAATGTTATTGACCAAATTGTTTTGCCAATATCTGACAGAACAGTGGCTTTCTATGAAAGACAGATTTGAAGATGCTGATTTGGTGAATTTGAAATAGTTGCTACTTTAGGAACGCCAAGCCCTAACGAAAGCAGGTCACTGGGACACCATTTGGTGCAATAAAAGTGGGATTCAGATAACAGAATGTCTGCCTTTTCCATCTCTGACATCAGAGTTCATATCCCAACTCCATTATTTAATAATTATATTCTTGTGGGTAAATGCTTCATCTGTCTGTGCCTCAGTTTTCTCACCTTTAAATGGGAGATAATAATATTTCAAGTGATTTTTTAGGACGATTACCTGAGAAAATACGTGTAAAGTTCTTTGAGTACAATACTCAATAAATATTATTATTTTTATTGGCATTTTTTGTTTGAGACAGAGTCTCACTCTGTTGCCCAGGCTAGAATGCCATAGTGTCTGCCTAGCTCACACCACCTCAAACTCCTGGGTTCAAGGATCCTCCTGCTTCAGCCTCCCAAGTAGCTGGGAGCACAGGTGCCTGCCACCACACCTGGCTCATTCTCCTAGTATTAGTAGAGGCAGGGTCTGGCTCTTCTTACTCAGGCTGGTATAGAACTCCTGAGCTCAAGTTATCCTCCTGCCTCAGCCTCTCAGAGTGCTCAGATTATAGGTGTGAGCCACCATTCCTGTCCTTTTATTAGCATTATTAACCTAGAAATGTCAATTATTTTTTCCCACAGAGTAGTCAAGCATCATTTCTTGATGTTTATGGGCTCAGGAGCAAGAAATAAGATGTTTTGGGGAAAGTTTCTTTCTTAGCATCTTTTTATTAAGTAAATACATAAGAGTTTGTTCATAAGAACCAACACATGTATGCAATTTTAACAAAATAGTGTCTCATTTATACTCTATTGTAAAATGAGTAAAAGTTTGATTACCAATTTCTAGATTCCCTACCTCCAGAGAAGTTTGATTATCAATTTCTAGATTCCTCTTTTACAGAACTACTAGACATAAACCTAAGCAAGTTGGAAGTTATTCATTCGTTCAGTGCTGATTTGCCCACCAGTAATTCACATCAGCTCTGGTCCAGGCTTGGATACAGGTGTTTTAACTTTTTGTAGTTCTGATTGTTCCTTTATTCCATTTTCAGCTGTTGATATGTTCACTGCAATGGTCACTCTCTGAGAATAGCTGGGACATCTGACCTCTGTCTCTTGGTGCGGGTTGGCTGCGCTGAACTAAGTGAGCCTAGCTGACTTCTAGAACAGGTGAGCAAATCTCACCCGATGAAAATATGAAAGTACTAGGGAAAGCTATCAAATAATCTTCATTTCTCTATTTTCAAACCTAAACTGAGAATCATTGGCATAATTATGTCCCATTATAGTTTTGTTTTTTTTAAAACCTGCCTTGCCTAAGTATATTTCATATTTTTTGTTTTGTTTTATTTTGTTTTTTTCCTCTGGAAACTTATAAGGTCAGGGAAAAAAGAAAGCTTAATTGCAACATTTCCGTATAATTGCTGTGATAAATGCTTGAGGAATTTATACTTCCCAGACACACTAAAACAAACCAAAAAATTATATCATAATCAATACTTCTGGGTGAAATGAGAGATCCTCTCCCATACCCTATGGGTAGGCCCTTTGGATTTGTTTCTCTACTTCATTTGTCATCTTCTAAAATAGGATTCCAAAAAAATTATTTTCAAACAAGGTGTTCTCGTGGTCATGGGTGTTTCTATGATTGGGGTGTGTAGTGTACTTATCAAGGGAAGAACAGCTGTGTGTGCCACTTCATGGCTGTGTCTTACTCTCCAAGAGCTGACATTTGGGGAATAAGGCTGTTAGTGCATTTGGAATAATTGTGGAATGATAAAGGAGATTTGAGATGGTTGAATGCTTCCTATTGTAGCAAAGACTCTAGGTATTAACTAATTCCTAAAGAAGGATTTCTAACAGAGATGAAATCATGTGGAATGGGAAGTAGCATTCCCAAAATACTGCTTAGCTTTCAGTTAGGATTCACGATGATATGAGACAATGTCCAGGCTGGTGGTCCATTGGCTTCTCAGGGTTGCAGCTACATTTGGTTTGACTGTCAAGTGTGTATAATAGTTTAGAAAGCACAGTAACTCAGCAAGCTCTTCTTTCAATATATATCTTAGCCTCGTTGTCTTATACCCCACAGTTCTCATGCATTTATATGAATTTAATGTCCCAGGCCAGCATTTGATTTTGCAGTGACTAAATATATAAACCACAGATTGGTGAAAAGAGTGTGTGGGGAGTAGAGTAGATAACAATATGAACCATCCTCCCTGATACGCTGTGCTCTGAAAACTCAGGAAGAGTTTGAGTTTACATATTGAGATAGTAAGGGAGATTCTGCAGAGTAGGCAGGACTTGCAATGGAGGCTGAAGGGGAGGGATGACTGGGACTGGTACAAAAGAGGGTCTCCAGCAGGTGGAACAGCAGGAGTAGAGACAGCTGGCGGTAATGAGCCTGAGGAAAAGAAAAGACTACTTGGCCTGCAAAAGGCAAATGTGTTGACCACCAATAAGGATACCTTCAAGATCAAAGAAGCGTGAGTTTCACAAGTTCACACAACAAAGAATGCTGAGACTAGATCTCAGAGCTCTCAGCTTTCTTTGACATTGGTCATTCTGTGATACCTCTGTGCTTTTATAGAGCTAACAGGTAACAAAATTTCAAATGAGGAGACCCAATAAATAAAACCATGCCCACTTTTACAGTCAGGTCCTTTGAAGAATAGAACACATGTATATAAATATGTACGTACATTCATTATTCCTGGGTTGTCTATCTCTTCACTAAAATGGCAAATGATTTTCTTAAAGGGTAGATAATTCACAGTTATTTTCTTTGTCCCATCACATATGTCATTTGTACCCGGGCATATCCACCATCACATTATGATGGAAACAGAAAGAATTATTTATTCTGGGAATCCTGCCTGCTTTTTTGGCACATCATTTTTATTTCATTGTTTGATTTACATGCTTATGAAAGTAGAGGGTCTTGGCTGTTCATTTCCATGAGCTTCTCTTTTTTTCTGTCATGATGTGAAGGTGAACTAGATTGTGGAAATGCCACCAGCAGCCCTGAATTTGTCCCTCTATCTATTGCCGACATTTTGACATCTGAGTTTCCATAATGAGCACGTGGACTTATGAACCTTGTATTCAGATACTTTTGGTTGCAGGTAACAGAAGCACAAACATGTTTACACACACACACACGTACAACACACATGTCTGCCTTGCATAAGTAACGAGTTCAGGAGTTAGCTTCAGGCACAGCTGGCGCTCAAACTGTTTCAGCAGGACTTGGTCTTGCTCCATCACTCGGCTCTGATTTCCTCCCTGTTGGCATCGTTCTCAGGAAAGCTCTGCCCATAGAGTGGCCAGATGGCCCTAAGCAGCTCCCAGCCAGCATCCTTCCAGCCTCAAGTCCACACAAATGAACTTCTCTTTCCTGATTACCTATAACTGAGTCTCATTGGTCAGGTTTTCTTTAAAGCCAGGAAGGGAGTCTGTCACTGAATTACGAGAAATCACGACGCAACTGGCAGAGGAAGGCAGGTTAGGGTGTGATGGTGACTTGAGAAGGATGAGCCAGCATTCCAAGTGGGGGCTTTGCTCTTCTGGAAAAGAGGACTGAACCCAATATTTCTTTGCATTCTCATCATGCTTTGCCTTAAAACGTTATATGAATTCTCCACTGTGTGTGTTATACTGCAAAAGTAAAGCTCTTTATTACTAATCCCTCCTTATAAGAGCTTTCACGTGCCATCAAGAGACTTTTTTTTTTAAATTTCAGATTGATTTGAGGGTACGAATGTTTAGGTTTCATTGTTTTCATTTCTAAGGTGAAGTTCAAGTTGTAGTTGAGCCTTTCACCCAGAGAATGTGCTGAATACTCTTATAATGTGCACGTTGGGTGAAAACTTGCCAATCACCCTCCCTCCTCCTCTATCTCCATTCCCCCATCCCCTCCCCCACTAGAATATATTTGTATTTTCTCATTTTTAACCCTGGGGTGTCGGTGTTCCAGGCACTTCCCTGTGTTTCAGAGCTTCCTATTTGAGAAGCTCAACTATATGCAACCATCAAAGAACAAAGTGACCATTGGCAGGATTCTCTTCTGTATCAAGTAAATTGATTGAGCCAGGAGGAAATCACAACAAGAAAATCAGCGTACAGAGTGGCCATTAAGAGAGCAGGTTTCTGGTCAGACGGCCATGGGATGGACTCCTGCTTCACCACTGATGGTCTGTATGACTTTTGATAGATGCCTTGACCTCACTGAGCCCTCACTATTCAGTGGCTAACACAAATCATCCTTAGAAATTGTGAGGACTAAATGAACTAATGCTTGTAAAACCAGAACAGAGCTTGGTATGTTATAATTCTCTGGAATCATTCGTTATATAGTAATAAGCATCATTATTAAGTATTCATATGTGCTGTAGATGTAAAACACTTTTTGAATAACTTATTTCTACCAACAATGACTTCATATTGCAGTTTCAAAGCCAAGTATGGAGGGGTGATAGATTTGTTTTTTGTTTTTCTCTGACCTGCAATTAATTTTAAAAGTCTCTGAGTCTAAAGCAGGGAGGCCGAGGAGATTGCCTTGAGAGTGGAGAGTTTTCATTTTCATGCCATTAGCTTACACTCACTGTAATATTTTCCTACTCTTTAATTCCTACACAGTTGTCACTGATTGCATACTTATCTTGCTGTTTACCAGTGGCTCTTATTTCCTTACCAACTCTCGCACAAAGCGATTAGCCAAAATACATCTTTCTTTAGCTTTCAGCAGAAAATCCACCGGCTGAGCATTTTTCACATACCGAATAAAAACAAGCAAAAGAAAGCAGCAGGAAATAGCATAGCTGGCTCAGATCATCAAGAGATATTGGTGTCTTTTAATTTTAAGAGCTAATGATTATTTCTAGCTTAAGAAAATGCCCACCACCTTTGAGAAGATCATAGCTACCATTAAACAGAAGGTTATAGAACATGAAATGGTAGAAATAAAATGATCCACAGGACTCCTTTCATTTATGCTTTGGAGACTCTAATCTTTTTTAATTTTAAGGTCTACCATTCAACTTGGCCATCATTCTTTTAATAGCCACCTCTGCTTATTTTCCCAGTGTGCATGTGTACCAGTGTGATTATATGCTGGGTACATGCTCCCATTTTAAAGATTTTAAAATGTCTTCTATAAGGGTGCAATTTGAACATATAGAAAGTTCTACATCATTCACTTGACGAAATCAATGTAAACAATTTAACTCAGGATAGGGGTAACCCCCAGTGGAACACTTTAGATTTTAGACATGTTGCATGTGAAATTTAGATCATTAACAGTATCTCCTAAGTAAGAAAAGGGTGGTTCTGAGGTTCTAAAACACATATCCTTAACCACCCCCACCCCTTTTAAAAGAAGAATTATAATATCATGATTAAGATCTTAGAGTCTGAAGCCAGAGTACTTGAGTCCAAATGTTAGATGCATAGGGCTCTATAGAGTAGCTCCAGAGTAGCTATAGAGCTATTAGAGTACTTGGACTCAGAGTACTTGAGTCCAAATGTTAGGTGCACCAATGCCTACCTGTATGACTCTTAGGCAATTTATCTTCTAGCTCTATATTTCACTTTTCTCATTTGTGCCTATTTCATAGGGTCATTGTGAGGATTAAATGAGTTAATCTGTGTAAAATGATTAAAACAGGGCCTGGAACAGAGTAAATTATTTTCTACACATTTGCTGCTGGTGCTGTAAGAATGTGCATGGTCTTTAAGAGCATCAGTGAATGGATCTGGTCTGAATTTGAAGCCCAGATCCACAACTTACCCTAGCTGTGAGATCTGGGGCCAGAGAGTTCCTTAGATTTTCTGGGCATTAGTTTCTTCACTAGTAAAATGGAGATAATACCAATGATTAGGATTTGAACTTGGTCTGTAGTCAGAATGAATTGAAGAAAAGTCTAGGCTTCAATCCTCGTTACTCTTCAAACTTGGTCAAATTACTATATCTGAGAAATGTTTTTATTGTGAAAATTAAATAAGCTAATCCATTACAAAGGGCTTAAAATAGGACTTAGGGTTTTATAAGGGCTGAATAAATTTTTTTTTTTTTTGAGACAGAGCCTCAAGCTATCGCCCTGGGTAGAGTGCCATGGCATACAGCTCACAGCAACCTCCAACTCCTGGGCTTACGCGAGTCTCCTGCCTCTGCCTCCCAGGTAGCTGGGACCACAGGTGCCCACCACAATGCCCAACTTGAATAAATTTTAACTATTACTATTGCTTGCTCATCTTATATTACTATTCATACCTTACAAGTAATAAGGAAAATAGGCAAGGTTACCTGCTTAGTCCAAGTGACCAGCATGCAGCAGTCTTTGGATGTAATTCTAGGCCCTCCTACACTATTAGGCTGTGCTACGTGATTGATTGGCCTGGTGATATGATCCAGGCTGTTGGTATAATGTGGTATTAATTCTTTGTCCATGAGTTGCTTCGGCCCGAAATGTCCACATGCCCAGATCCTTTAACATCCACTGTAGGTATTTTTTTGCTTCTCAGAGGTAACTGTTGTCTGTATCTGCATTAAATTGCTACTGCTTTCACCACCACTCACTTAAAATTACCATTACTGTGAATATTTTTTTCTCCTCTAGGAGATTATAATTACTGTGAAGGACTGCTCTGTGAATGATTCATCAATGTAATCTCCTCATTGCTATAACAATGCATGGAATTTAGAAGGAATCTTACAGATATTTGCTGAATGAACGAATAAATGAGTGAATAAATGAAACAGCTAATGGCTCGGATGATTATGGGCAAATTAGCCTGGGAGGGAAAATAGTGAGCATTTGAATTTATACTGAAAGTTCATATTTCCTCTTAGAATATTAAAATCACAGGCTCTGATAAAACTCTTCCAGTTAGGAAGTAGGGCTGCAATCTGGGCCTGTGAACTGGGTGGAATTTGTGGGGTTTTGCTTTAAATAAATCATTCATTCATTCAGCAAATATTCATTTAGTACTTATTACTTAGTGTAATGTAAAGCAACCTGGTTTAGAAGCACAGTTTACCATGGAGTCACAGGACATCAGAGACGGGAGGGACCAGAGGATCTTACAAATGGATTTCTTAGATTGATTAATGAGGAATATTGGCCCCCAAAGAAATATTCCACAAGTAAATGAATAAACAAGACATTTCTATAGTCTCCTAAATTTGCAGGATGCTAAATTCTATATGTCTCTCCTTTCCAGAGTAATAATTATGATAACCATAACAATGGTAGCTAATATTTATTAAGTTCTTTGCCACTGATTTATTTAATCCTCACAAGAACTTTATGAGGTAGGCACTATTATCCTCTTTTAAAGATGAGAAAAGAAAGGACATTACAACTTCAAAGGCACTGAAAATCTTAAAATGAAGAAACCTATTTTGTTTTGCATAATCCAGCATTTTCCAAATTCAATTCACCACAGAGTATATTTTTTTTTTCGTATATCATCTAATGATATCCATGGATCCATAAAATATATACATTATTTTGGAAAATGTATCTAGTATATTGCCTTTAAGAGGAAACTGAGGCCCAGGGAGGAAGGAACCTCATCTAATTCTATGCCTAGCAGATTGCAGAGTTGGGGCTAGAATTCAGCCTCTTGATGCTTACTGAAATTATTTCTTTTTTTTTTTCCTGATACTTTTTGCTTGCTTTCTTCTCTGTTCTTCTATTCTCATGCTCCCCTCTTTTTCTCCTTTCATCCTCCCCTTCTTTGATGTATTTTTCTGAACTCTAGTAGGAAAGTGACCATTAAACATTTTGCAGCTGGGCTTCTGGTAGGTTTTGCTGATAGCCCCCTCAGCTCCCCTATCTCTTAGTACTTTTTACTAGTCAAACAAATGAAAGTCACTTAAGGACAAAACTTTACGTGGCAGAAGCGGCAGGTGGGTTCTCTCTAGGATCACTCTCTGTGTGCGCTGTCCGCTGTACAAGGAAGTGAGTGGTCTATTGAAGAATCATAATTCTGCCTAATTAAGTGAAGACCTTTAGCTCTCTTCTCCCTGTTCACTTTCACTAACAATATTTTTTTCAAGCAATAACTTAGAGGACCAGGGCTTTTTTTATACTTCTTGCTGATTTATCTGTTTCTTCCTTTAAAAACCTCCCTGTGATAGTTTTAAATTATTGACCAAATTTTCAAAAAAGATGTCTTCTGGTCTCTTCCAGAATCTGAAATTTATATCTTCTAGACTTCTGTTCATTCATTTAACCCACATTTTTTTTTAAGTCCCTTAAAAAGAGAAGTCCCTTTCTCTTTGCAAAGTACTCAATGAAGGATGATACCATGATAGCCAAGATGTATTTCCTGTTCTCAAGGGTCTCAAAGCCTAGGCAAAGAGACAGATGTGTAAATATTAATAGACAATGGCTCTCCAAATAATTTTGCAGTAGTTTATAGAATCTTGTATTATTTAAAATGTACCCTTAATTTAATAACTCATTATCAGATTGAAATTAGAAGTAAATTTTTGGAGAAAGATGATTCTGAACGGCATTCAGAAAACCTTTTCTGTGCAGAAATTTGCACTTGGGTAAAGGAAGAAATGATGTATAAAGTATAACCAAAGCCCATGACAGACAAGATGGTAAGCATTTAATAACATATAGCTGTGCTGACCATTATTGGCAATAGTAGTAAGAACAGCAGCAGCATTAGATTATCCAGATTTAAATGTCAGATTTTTAAACTCACTAGCGGCGTGACATTGAACAAAGAGCATAATTTCTTTAAGTGTCACTTTGGGAGGACTGAAATCAAAGGAAGCTATTAGTCAAGTGTAAAGTGCTTCACAAATGCTTCATGGTTTAACAACTATAAAATGTCACCCCTTTGCCTTGAACTGATCCTTTCAATATGCTATACCAAGAAAATCTATTCTTTTTTTTTTCTTTGAGATAAAGTCTCACTTTCTTGCTCCTGGTAGAGTGCTATGGCATCATAGCTCACAGCAACCTCAAATTCATGGGCTCAAGCAAACCTCTTGCCTCAGCCTCCCAAGTAGCTGGGACTACCGGTACCCACCACCACTATTTTTAGGTCTCACTCTTGCTCGGGCTGATTTCTAACTTGTGAACTCAAGTGATCCACCCACCTTGGCCTCCCAAAGTGCTGAGATTCTAAGTGTGAGCTCCAGTGCTGGACCCTAGAAAATCTATTCTTTTGGCCAGATCATACATGGAATATTGTGCTTACATCATCTTTATGGTTGCCATATGAAATGCAAGATACCCTGTTAAATTGCAGTCTCAGAAAGATAACAAATAATTTCTTTTAGTATATGTCTCAGATACTAATCCTAAAAAATTATTTGTCAAAAATTCAAATTTAGCATACCATCTTGTATTTTTATTTCCTGAACTTGGTAACCCTAATTATACTTTAATGAAGAAGTTTACAAACTTTAACTAGTATTATTTGTATCATCTGAGATATGAGAAAACTGACTTATGACCTCTATCATTCATTTCAAACCTGAGGATTTCATAACTGTAATAAGAAAAGGTAACAGATGGGACCAAAGTTTCTTCAAATAGCATTGCTACTTTCTACTTAGATGAATTTGGTTAAGTAAATCTTGGTAAACATTAGCTATTATTATTAGATAGAATTTTCTAAGTCAATTACAGTCAGCCTTCTATGTTCATGGGTTCCTCATCCATGGATTCAACCAAGAGTAGATGGAAAATAGTTACAAAATCCAATTGCATCTGTGTTGAATATGTACAGACCTTTATTATCATTCTCTACATAATATAGTAAAAAAATTTACCTAGGATTTACATTGTATTACATTATAAGTGACTGAGAGGTGATTTAAAGTATACATGAGGATGTGTGTAATAGGTTATATGTAATATGTAATAAATTCTATGCCATTTTATACCAGAGAGTTAAGTATCTCTGACATCTGAGAGAGGATCCTAGAACCAATCCCCCACAGATACTGAGAGATGAGGTATTTTCTCTTCAATGGATTTGCATTATCCTATTTTTAGCACTCATTTCTGACCTGTATTATCAAAATTTTTATTTTTCTCTGCAAACAGAACAAATATAGCATTCTAGTTCTGAACTTTTATAGCTGAGATTATTTTCCTAAAGGATTCTTCCTTTTTTTGTTTACGGTCTCAGAGACCCCAACAGGAACTCTAGGCTCATGCTGGTAGAAGAGATCTCCAAGTCTGCAGGTATTGCGGGGTCAGCTTTGAGTCTGTGGAAAGCTTTGGTTGCTGCCCATATGTTTGTTGGTGTCAGAGGGAAAGGTAAAGCTAGAAGTTCTCCAAGTTATTGAAGGCTAGAATTAAAAGAAAGAGGAAATTTTAGAGTGTAGAGTGAGTACCTGCTTCTTCCTTCCACTCTTTGAGTGGAAGAGGGATTTGGTCTGAGCCTGGCTGCAGATGACTTCTATTCATTGAGCACCTCCTCTCTGTTCCAGATATGATGCTGGGCATCTCATACCCAGTGCCTCATCTCATCCTTGCATAACCTTTGGAAATAGGTACATGTTATCCTTATCATAGTGGGTGAGGAGATGTTCTCATGTGACTAGACTAAAAGTCCACTCTAATTCCTAGGTCATGGGAAGAATGTCAGTTGGGCACTGGAACTACTGCCTAGTGAATAGCTTGTTAGTAGTTCCCAACTAACCTATTTCCTTGAGGCTTGTTTAAGATGGCAATCTGCATAGATGTTGTTCTCCCCAAGATGTGATATGTGCACATCAAGGGGTTTGAGGGTGTGCTTGGCACAATACTTTCTTTTTATAAGCAGCTGACTTTCTCTAAGTCACCAAAATGACTCTGTGTTATTAAATTAAATAGTTTGGAAAACATGCAAATAACACGTGTTTTGGTTTGGGCTGCTAGTAATAGAATACCATAGATTGCATGACTAAAGTGACAGAAATTTATTTCTCACAATTCTGGAGGATGGGAGTAATCTTGGATCAAGGTGCTTATAGATTCAGTTTCTAGTGAGGGCTCTCTTCCTGGTTTTCAGATGGTTATTATCTCACTGTGTCTTTACATGGCAGAGAGAGAGAACGCACGTTCACCTATGGAAGGTCTGACAATTAAGTTTGTGAACTTTCCACCATGTACTTATGTTGGCAACACGGTGTAAACAATTCAGTAAGGGTTCATAGCCTTGGTATGTCAGTGTTTCATAGCTGTGTTCCTGGACACTAGACACATGTGCTAGTGTCTTGCTGAGTAGTGTTCATTATTGTTGCATGATTTTGTATGCCATAATGAGAATGGCAAAGCTTGAATTGGAGCAACAAACAAATATTAAATTTCTTGTTAAGCTTGATAAGAGGGACATGTTAGTCCAAGTTTATGGGGATAATGCCATGAAGAAAACAATAGTGTACAAATGGATTAATCTATAATCTTTTTCTGAGGGGAGAGAAAATATCACTAATGAAGAGACGTTAGAGTGGCCAGTAACAAGCAGAACTTTTGAAAACATTCCCCAAATTTGTATCATCTGGACAGACAGTTAACTGTGTTTACCATGTGAAGTGCTAAAAAGGCTATGTGAAGAAGTTAGATGAAAACTATCTGAATTTTTGCTAACAACTCATGGCTCTTGCATCACAATAATGTACCAGCTCACATAGTACTGTCTGTGAGGGAGTTTTTAGCTGGTAAACAAAATGGTATTGGAAGACTCTTCCTACTCACCTATTCTGGCCTACAATGACTTTTTTCTTTACCCAAAAGTATAGGAAAGATTGAAAGGAAGAAATTTTGATGATATCTAAAACATCAATGGTAATACGACAATAATTCTGATAGCCATTCCAGAAAAAGAGTTCCAAAAGTGCTTTGAAGGGTGTACTAAGTGCTGGCATCAGTGTGTAGCTTCCCCAGGGGAGTTCTTCAAATGTCACTGTAGTGATATTTAGCAATGTGGTATATAGCACTTTTTCTAGGATGGGTTTGCAAACTTAATTGTCAGACCTCATATATGTATTCTAGTCTTTACATGCCCTTATAAGGGCACTAATCCACTCAATGAGGGCTCTATCCTTGCTACCTAATTACCTCTCAAAGACCCTACCTCCAAATACAATTACATTAGGGATTAGGGCTTCACTGTATGAATACTGGGGCACCCAAACATATAGTCACATGTTCATTATTTAAGTTAGAATACAAAGCTATATACACTTAAAAAAAACCATAATCTACCCTCTCCCAGTAAGACATTATTAATATTCTGATGTAATGTCTTCAAAATAGATAGGCAAATAAGGATAGAGATTGATTGATGAAATATAAATTATTTTTACAGAAAAAAATTTCTTTACAGAACAGAATCACAAACAATTTTAGAATTTACTTTTTTTTTTTTTTTTTTTTGCTTAACAGTATGCCTTTCTAAAATCCATACCCCAACAAAACTTATCTTTTTGTGGGAAGTTGGTCAACATATGTATAAAATCTTCAAAAGTGTTGTATTAAAACTTAAATTACATGGTGCAGGTTCTATATTTTTAGGCTAAAATAGGTATGTCTTTTCTGGAAATACTACTTGTGATTGGTAGGAGTCCATATTCTGTAATATTTTTATTTAAGTATATAAGTTTCCCTGGGGTACAAAAATAAAAATGTAGAATTAATAATAGCAGTTCTTTATTCCTTATGAACAGGACCCACAACTTTTATAACTCCCTCATATCTGGGTAAATATTTTCTGGCATGAATTTCCTACTTAAATTGCCTTGAAAAGTTTCTTGGATCTATTAAAAGACAGAATTTGCTCTTCTGCTACAAAAACCACCAAGCTGTGTGTTTTGACAATTTTACAGAGTGAAACAAAGAATTTAGAACTCAATTTGAAAATTAAATTCCAGAAGAATGTGCCATCCCCCAAACCCCAATCCAAGGTACTAAGTTTGTTTTGGGGGCATCAGAACCACAATGCCTGGAAAATTGTCCAGATTCCGTAATCCTCCTGGTAACAAACAGTCTAAGTTAAAATGATGGCTTCATTGTAATGTAGATGTAAGTGTTTGTTCTGGAGAGAAATTCCGCAGAGATCTGTTCTTAGGAGGCTAGTAAAGGAAGCAGAGGAAATCATACTTTCTTGTGACAAGAGTTTTTCACTATCTAGCTGCTCCATACATGCTTGTGGCTTGTCATGAAAGATAAGACTCTCCAACTTTCCCCACCCAATATTGTTGCCAGGGGGAAGATTCCGTTCGCAGTAGGTGGCAATGGTAAAAACAGGCAGGTTCATTTCCTTTAGAAGCAAATGTAGTGGAAGCTGTAATAAATGTGCCTTGAAAGACTTGAACTTGAGCCTAACTTTGCTGCATACTGGACTATCAACCCAGAGCAAGTTATCAGGTCTTGTTTTCCTCATCTGTAAAGCAGAAACAATGATCCTTGGTTTCTTCAGTGGAGTCCTATGAAAATAATGCATAGAAAATGCTTTGTACACTACAGATCACTCATAATAAAGACAGAGCTGAAGTTTCTTAACCGAGGTGCCCAAGAAGACCGGGTCCTGTGCCAAACACTTTGTATGCATTGTCTTGTCTGATGCTCCCGATCCCTACTCAGTGGATATTGTTTCTATTTTCATTTTATGGATAAGACAGCTAATGCTTAGAGGGGTTAAGTAACTTGCTAAGGCCACAAAGCTTGAACACAGTAGAGTAGATGTTACACTACATAATATTAATTATATAATTTTTCTCAAAATATGTTAAGTGAAATATCATTGCAACTATGATACCCTTTAGTAGAAGTATAAGGATATCTTAAAAACTCTCTATGCATTTATTTTAACATTAGGAAAAACATACATACCTATTAAATAGCATATCAAGCACCTGATTTTAGGGCTGTGACTTCTTAAGGTGAGGGCAAAGTTCCAAATATTCAGTTTACAGAAATAAGGTGATTTCAACACAAGTCTTAAATAATAGAACAGATGATGCCCAGGTACGATAAGATCACAGTGTGGTAGAAATGACTAATGTCTGTGATACATGGGCCTATGTCACAAAGATATAGTTACATATAATATTATATGCAGCATTTTAAAATGCAGCAAAAATGCTGTATATAATAAGATTTTGGTGTTTTGTACACATAGGCTACAGAAGAGCAAAAACTTCAAAATGGACCTATTGTATAAAATGAGCCCAAAGCATCCAACTACAGTGATAATAGCTGTTATTTACTGGAGCTTACCATGTTTTAGACATTATCTTTATAACCTAATTTCAACCTCAGGTTTCATTTGTGCTTAGAGAAGTTGTATGAGGAATGCCAAGGAGCTCTGGATCTATTATGTCCAATACAATAGCCTGTAGCAGACATGGCTAGAAAGCACCTGACGTGGGAAGAGTCCAGTTGAGATGTGGTCTAAGTGTAAAATATGCAGTGGATTTTGAAAATTTCATATAAAAAGGAATATGAAATATCTCAATAATTTTCACATTGATGACATGTTGAAATGACATAATACTTTAAACATATTGAGCTAAATATATCACTAAAATTAATTTTTCCTGTTTATTTTTCTAAGGTATTAGAACATTGAAAATCACCTACAGGGCTCTTAACGTCAGCTCACGTTACATTTCTGTTGAACAGTGCTGCTCTGCGTGAGGTATATGATGTACTCTTGGCTTGTGTCTCAGCTGAACCCCAGGTTAGCAGGTTTTCAGAAAGGTAGATGAGACTCTTCCTTTGGTTTAATTAGCAGGTGCAAATATAAACGTATCCAAGGTTCAACTACTTTGATTTTGCATTTGCATTTTCCTACAGAGGCCACCAGCTGCTGAAAAGCCAGAGAGGGATAAAAAAGTCTGGTTCTGGCTGCGTTAGAGCCATTAAACCCTTAAGATAGGACTGTTTCCCTTGATTCAGTGTGCAAATAACAGAGCAGTTTAATTAGCATCCGTGTAGTTACACTGATGTAATCTCATGTGGTCAAGGCAAATCATCATAGTCTGGGGCTCAAGTGCATTCAGGTTGGGAAATTTATTCATAGGTGAGGTACAGCAGTTTTTTGAGTTCCAGCATGCAAAGCTTTGGAGGATAATTATTACTGCTGCAGTAGTTGTTGTTAAAAGGGGGAACACAGATGGTGAATGCAACCTGACCTTACTTTAGTATTAACACAAGTTTAAGCAGCTATGACCCAGAGGAAAAAACTTTCCCTTTTGACAAATGACCCTCGTCTTTCCCCAATTTTGCTTTCCCCCGGGTCAAATGGCCTTAGCAAGAGTTTCCTCAAACGAAACCAGACCACATATGTGCTGTTAAAAACTGAGTCAAAATCTAAACACCAATCAGTTGTTAGGGTTGAGGGGGCAAAGCCAACGCCAGTGCCTCCCACTCACTCAGTCACTTTCCCTGTAGTTTCTTATTCCTCCTCACGGTACCTTCTTGGAGTGGGGAGAAAGAGTGCTGACCTCAGAAGAGAACATTCAAGTTCAAGAGTGGTTAATTTAGTAGCTTTCTGTCTTTGGAAAAATCACTTGACTATTCTCAGCTGCTATTTCTTACCCACCTCAAAAATGTCATCATCAAGTACATAAGAGAATCTGGAAAACTCCAGCCTGGAGCAATCATGAAGGATTTATGACTAAAGGTTTTCCAAGTTTCATGTCTTAGCTTTTGGCTTCTTACTGACTTTCTCTTTGTAAAAGTGAGTTAAATTTTAGGACTGTGCTGCTTTCCTCTGATTTTTTGTTTGTTTGTTTTTTATTTTTTCTACTGTGACATGTTACACTTAGAAGAAAAAAATAAACATACATCTTAATGAATTGCAATAGTCTTCTCTTTTTGATGGTGTTGCTTCCTGCAGTTTCAATTACCTGTAGTCAACATTAGTCTGGACTATTAAATGGAAAATTATAGAAATAAGCAATTCAGAAATCTCATGCCATCCTCCTCTGTCCTGCCCAGGACATGAGCCATCTTTTTGCCAGCATCCCAAGGCAGTCTGACTTCTCACCTAGTAAGTCCCTTAGTAGCCATCTCAGGATCACAGGAAGAAGGGTGAACACAGGACAATAGATATTTTAAAGAGAGAGGGAAAGAGAGAGAGAGAGATGTACCACATTTCTATAAATTTGATTATGGTATGTTGTTATAATTGTTCTTTTTAATTAGTAGTTATTGTTGTTAATCACTTATGCCAAATTTATAAATTAAACTTTTTCATAGTTACGTAGGTATAGGGAAAAAACATTGTGTGTGTGCATAGTGTGTGAGTGTGTGTGTATGGTTTAGTACTGCTCAAGGTTTCAGGTGTCCACTGGAGGCCTTGGAATATATCCCCACAGAAAAGGGAGGATTACTGTTTTATAGAATGAGTTCTCAGTATAACCATAGTCCAGATAAAGAAATAGCATGAGCGGTACCCTTGAACCCCCAAAATGACTTGACTCAGTGATAACTCCCTTCATCCCCTTAAAGGTAACCATTATTCTGGCTTTATGATATTCACTTTCTTTCTTTCATATTTTTTAACACCAAAGTATATATCTGTAATCACTATGGTTTTGTGTTAGCAGTTTAGGAATTTTAAATAACAAGATCTACATAGACTCTGTGTTTTTTGTTGTACTCTACAGCATCGTGTTTGTGATGGTCATTCTTGTTGTATACAGCTGTAGTACTTTCATTTTTATTTCTATTTCCCATCATGTGAGTATAGTGATTGGTTTGTCCAATGTGTTGTCAAGAAACTTTTGAGCTGTTTCTCATTTTGGCCTATTAAAATAATGCTGCTGTGAACATTCCTGTACATTCTCCTTGGTGCACATGAATATGCATTTCTGATGGGTATATTTCTAGGAGTGGAATAGCTAGGTCACAGGTTATGCACATAGTGCATATAAGTAGATACTGCCTCGTTTTCCCATTTGTGTTTTGATCAATTTATATCCTTACCAGCAGAGTCAGGGAGTTCCCCTTTCAGATCCCTACCAGCAGTTGGAATCATCAGTTTAAAAAATTTTAGCCAGTTTGGTATATTTCTGTAGTTTTCATTTGCATTCCCCTGATGATTAATAAGCTCATTTTCATGTATCTGGTAGCCATTTGGATATCGTTTTTGGTGAAGTGACTGTTCAGCTCTCTTCACAATTTTTCTACTAGGTTTTCTATGTTTTTATTATTGATTTATAGTACTTACTTTTACATTTTGGATACAAGCCCTATATTGGTTCTATGTGTTATAAATACGTTCTCTTACTCTGTGACTTGCGCTTTCATTCTGTTAATGATGCTTTTTGATGAACAGGTGCTCTTAATTTTGATGGAGTTGAATTTATCAAACTTTTATTTTATGGTAGTGATATGTTCTTTTTAAAATTCTTCTCCACCCCTGAGGTTGCAAAGATATTCTCTCACATTATCTTTTCAAGGTTTTATCGTTTTACCTTTCACATTTAGATCTATAATCCACCTAAAATTGATTTTCTGAAATACGATATAAGTTGAGGTCAAGTTTCATTATTTCTGTATGGATATCCAATTGCCTCAGCACCATATATTGCAAAAGCTATCATTACTCTATTACTCAACAGTGTCACTGTTTTAACCTAGGTTTTCCTGAAAGTTAAATCCCTGAGCCAAAGACTTGCTTGGAGGTCATTTATTTGGCAATCCCAAGTAGCAGTAGCATAGAACCAGACAACGAAACAAGAAAACACAGAAAGCTAATGGAAGGATGTTTAATCTTACTGGATATTACTCTAGGTCACTGGTGCTCCATCATTTTAAGGTGTGTCATAAAATGAGATTTGGGGCTGTCTAGGGATAAAGGGAAGAAACATTTCTACATTGGGTCTGCCACTGGCCAAAGCTAGGTCCAGGGTGTTAACTCCCCTAGACCTCCAGGTTATGCATGTGTGAGTGCTAAGTGCGGGCACCCCATGCTTTGGCATTCCTTTCTAGGGCAGGAAGAAAGAGGTGTGCAATGTGAGTGGACAGCCAGATCTAGCATAATTGCACATGTGCGTCGGTGGTCAAGACAAACTGGCTGTTGTAGTAGCAGGCTGGAGTAAAAGGTGGCTCTAAGAAGATTTTGATGCGGTTCACAAGATGTTCTTTATTCTAGTCCAATGCTATATATATCTGTTTGAGCCAATACCTTAGTTTATCGAAAGCTACAGCTCAGCACCAAGTTTTTGTATTCAGTGGAAGAAGTTCTATGGTTTTGTTCTTCAAGAGACGTTTTTGGCTTAATGTTGCCCCTTTGCACTTCTATGTACAATCTAGAGTCAGCTTGTCAAATCTTGCAAACTTTTTTTCCAGATTTTGATGAAAAGTACCTTGAATCTCAAGATCAATTTAGTGAAATGTGCTATCTTTAGAACATTGAGATTTCCATGAACATAGTTTATCCTTTAATTGCTCTTAGTAATGCATTCTAACTTTTCTGCAGAGAAGTCTTGAACATCTCTTGTTAGATATATTTCTAGATATTTGCCTTTTATTTTTAAATTTTCTAACTTTGTTCTTGATATATAATAAAGATCCAATAAGTGGATCTTTTTATATCCATTAATCTTGCAACTCAGTAGTTCATTATAGTAATTTATGTATAGATAATTTAAAGTTTTCTACATAGGTAATCTTAGCTTTTTTGAATAATGACCATCTTGTTTTCTCCTTTCAAATTTTTGCATGATCTATATCTCTTTCTTGCTTCACTGTACTGGCTAGAATCACACAGAAAATATGGAAAATACAGAATAGAAGGATGAGAGTGAGCACTTTTGTTTTGTTCTCAATCTCAATGAAAGAGTTTTTATATTTTACTTTTAAGTTGCTTTGTAAGGATACTCTTTATTAAATAAAGGTAGTTACATTTTTATTCTTAGTTTGCTAAGAGCTTTTTAAAGTAAGTGGATTTTGGATTTTCTCAAATACTTTTTCCAAACTATTAAAATATTAACATATTTTTCTCCTTCATCCTATTAATGTACTTTAACTATGTACTTTAGAATAATTTTAGACTTACAGAAGAGTTGAAAAGATGGTACGGAGTGTTCCCATATGCCTTCGTTGCCTTCCTGTAATGTTAACATTTTACAAAAATCACAGTATATTTATCAAAACTAAAATTAGATATTTTTAAAAAGTATAACCAAAATTGTGTTACTTAAATATATCTCAATCTGATTATAACTTTTACCCTTTTATGTATTTCTGCATGTGTAAAGTTTAAAAAAAAATTATGTTTATATTTATAAGGGAGATTTGCTTCAATTTTCTTCTTATATTGTTCTAGCCAGGTTTTTGCATTACAATATGATCAAATACTTTTGGGAATTTTTTCTTATTGAAAAATTAGTATTATTTATTTCCTTAAATGTTTGGTGAAATCTTTATGAGTAAGTATTTAAATTATGGATTCAATTTATTTGATAATTATGGAACTATTTCAGTTTTTTATTTCTTTTAGAGTTGATGTTTTTAACTTATATTTTTAAAAGAATTTATTCATTTGCAGTGAATTCATATAATTTTATGTTGACTCAGCATTCATTTTGATGATAAGTTGGATGTAGTTTCCATTTCTTTGCCTCCTCTCAATTATTCAGTGCAGTCAATCCAGGTATTTGCTGTATACAACCACATCCTGGTGACCACTTCTCTAAGGGACAGCTAGATGCAACCTAGTTGACCCCTCATTTTACATGGACTGTTAAAATATTCGGTAGTGACCCCTTGTGCCTGGCTACTATAAACGTTCAATTAAAACTACCCATAGGAAATGTGCTGGGATAACACCCCAGACTCCAATGAAGATTTTGGCCCCCCGGTCTCTTACTCTCTCACTTGCTTTCCAACTACTGGTTAAATTTTCATGTCCCAGATGATCATCTTCCCATTAGCCCTACAAGGCATTCTACCCTCTTCTCTCTGGTATCCATAAGTAATAAACTGTTAAACTTCTGTTATTTCATGGTTTTTTTGGAGTTACTATTGCTGGGTGATTCTTTCTTGTGGGGAGAGAAGGATAGGTTGGCTGCAGGTGCAAGCTTGCTCCTAGAATTGTATGAAAGCAAGAAACAACTGCACACTCTTAGATGGCATGTAGCAAAATGTCTTTATTTTCCACTCCCTTTTATTGGGAGTTAGTCACGTACATCACATTGATCAGTAATCCTAACATCCTCCATTCTTATCTTAAACTATAGAAAAGAAAGAAAGTCCAGGAAAGTGAGATAACCATCTTAAGACTAGTTTAAAGGAAGAAAGTCTGGGAAAGTTACACAACCATTTTATGACTAGCCTCAGGCTATTCCTCTCTAGAGACCCCAAACAACTATACATTATCTGACTTCTATTGTTAAAGTTAAGGGTTAGGATAAACAGGGGATTATAACCTTTTTCTTCTATGTACTCAATTAAATTTCTGAGAAACAGGCTCCATGACTATTTTCTCATGGTTTTGAGGCCCCGCAGTTACGATAGAGTGTTTTACTCACATCATTACAGTGGAGTTTTTCTTTTCACTCACACCAGCTTTTGAGTCATGTCCCCTGCACAGATGGGTCATTTCAACCCTTATCTGACAGGCTGACTTGAATGCACAGTCAGGGTTCCATGTAGGAGGTTGTTAAGCCTCGCCTGTGGGCCCCCACCCTGCTTTCTGAGGTCGCTTAGGCCTCAACAATAATGCATAATACTCACGAGTCTTTTCACTCAGTTTCTGGAATTAAAAGAGCACATTTCATTTAATTTTGTGGGAGTTCACCCCATTTACTTCCTCTGGGTCAGCTGACTAAGACACCTGACCTAACTTCTTTCTCTGTCAGGGCTCTCCTACAGAGTGGCTATCTTGGTAGGAACAAACCTAACATAATTTAAGCAAGAGCCACAGAGGTGTTTGCCATTATATACAAGTTTTCTATGATGAGATGCCTGGTCATGGGTTCAGCACTTAGGCAGGTTTAACACTTATCCACCAGAATAAAGAAGGATGCCATGAAAAGTGCATTGTAAACATCTATAACCACATCCCCTTTGGCCCCATCAGAGCAGGGATGGACTTTATATAAGGTGACCAGATTTTAACATTGGTAAAGTGGGACACTATTGATGGGGGCAGGGGGAGGGTTCATAATTAAAAATTTGGTCTATATGGAGCAATGAAAATTTTCATAGAACGCGAAAATAGTATTGTAATATATATATTTTTAATTCAACATAAGTGCAATTTACAAATATAATACATTAAAAAGAATTATGTATAGGGCAGAGCCTGTGGCTCAAAGGAGTAGGGCACCGGTCCACCTGGGTGACCTTGCCCAGGAGGGGAGTTGGGAATTTACATTAGCCTTTTCATTTCCAAATGAAGTTACATTAACCTCTTCATTCCCAAATGGAGTTACATTAACCTTTTCAGCAGCCAAAAACCGTATATTCCCTTCCTGTTGTCCCGCCATTCCCTAGCTTGTAGTGCATTCTTTCCAAAAATTGAGACTTTTTAAAAATGCCATGGGACACAGGACAAATTATTAAAAATCAGGGCTATCCCACCACAAGCGGGACATCTGGTCACCTTAATTTTATAACCACTCTTCAGAGACAGTCCTCAACACCAAATTAGAAGGAAAAAATACCCACTGAAGCATAATTTTCAAATTTATTGTTTTAAGTTGTTCGTAATATCCTCTTATATTTTTAACTGCTGTTAGATATGCAATGATATACTCCTTTTTATTCCTGATATTTTAAATTTGTTTTTTCTCTTCCCTCCCTTAATCATATCATCAGAGGCTGACAGTTTCATTATTCTTTTCAAAGGAATAATATTGACGTTGTTGATTCTCTAATAAATATTTATTTTATTGATTTCTGTTATTCCATTTTTCCTTTGCTTTTCTTGCTCTAGCCTCTCAATACAGATGCTTAACTGATTTAATCATACTCTCTTTCTTATAATACATGTATGTAAGCTATACTTTTCCCTCTAAATACAGCTTTGGCTAATCTCACATTGTGGCACATAACATTTTAATTATTCAGTTAAGATACTTTCTATTTTGGTATCTTCTTAGTCCATGGTTTGTTCACTGTATATTTCTTAATTTACAAACATGAAGTTTTCTAGTTAGTTTTGCTTCTGGCTTAATTGCCCTGGAGTCAGAAAACATTTTGTGCAAGTACATAGAATATTTTCATAGAATTTGTATGATTGATAGTTGTAATATTTGCTCTTAGTGTACCAGGGTTTAAATTTCCTCTATTTATATCTTGTGGTTAGGATGGAGGATGGTTTGCTAGATTAGATGGTTTATCTCAACATTTTCTCCACCATCAATTTTAAGTCTCTCTTTTGTTCTTTGCCTCTGAGAGGGACTCTTTATTCTTTTTTGTCTTTTGATTTTCTTTTTCTCTCTTCCAGGAGTTTCTCTTATTGCTTGTTATCAAATGCTTATTGGTAAGGGTTGGTTGAGAGTTATTCTCTGTTGTGATAAAGCTTTAGTCTTCGGTGGGTCTTATGTCTATGGTCTCATGGATGTGGTCTTCTCAGAGCTCCTGCCTTGTCCCCAGATATGGTTCTGACCTCATCTATATTCCTGCCTCTCGCCAAGGAGCACAGAATTTTTTTTCTGTTTCTTCCTTACGGTTTCATTGGACTTTCCCTTGAGTCCTAGTGGATAGGGCATTGTAGAGTAGTAAAGAAAAGGGGTCTGAGCAGTCTTCATGCCCCTCCAACTGTGGCTGCAACTCTCCTCCCCAAGTCTGTATCTGCAGGGCTGCCCTCTTACCACTCCCACCAGTCTCTTCTGCATGTACCCTATGAGGTCTGTGGAGAAAAAACTACATATAGATCATGTGAATTTCCCCCTGTACTGGCAGCCCTGGGAGGCTCTATTCAGTCTTGCCAGCCTACACTTTACTTGTTTATAAACAATTCCAGCTGAATTCTCTTTATTGGTGTTTGGCTATGTCTGTCCCTGGTAAACAAGTGCTTGCAGTCTGCTCTTCCTTGTAAAAATCACTGTCCTTATATTTTGGGCTTATTTTTGCCCTGTAATTGTAACTATCTGATAAGTTCAAGAAAAATTATAAACTTTGGGGTTTTTCTGACTTTTGTATTACAATTATGAAGGAGAAATTCTTTTGACAGCTCCCTACATCTCAAGTAGACCAGAAGTTCATTGGGGTTCTTAAATCTATATATTAATAACCTTCTTCAGTTTTAGAAAATCCTCAGCTGTCATCTATTAAGACATGTCTTATACCTTCATCTCCTCTTTGCTTCTTCTGGGACTCCAGTAAATATGCCACATTAGATCTTCTTTCTTCTCATTATATCCTTTATACATTTTATACTTTCTTCTGTATTTCAATACCATTATACCTCTGTACATAATTTTAAATAGTGTCTTCTGACCTGTTTGCCAGTTCTTCTCTTTGAAATAATTCTTAAAACTCACTTGCCTGTGGCTCAAGGAGTAGGGCGCTGGCCCCATATGCCAGAGGTGGTGGGTTCAAACCTGGCCCCAGCAAAAAACAAACAAACAAAAACCAACTCGCTTTGTCATCTGCTATTAAACTCACTTTGCTAACTGGCAAACAGGTCAGAAGACACTATTTAAAATTATGTACAGAGATATAATGGTATTGAAATACAGAAGAAAGTATAAAATGTATAAAGGATATAATGAGAAGAAAGAAGATCTAATGTGGCATATTTACTGGAGTCCCAGAAGAAGCAAAGAGAGAAGATGAAGTATAAGAATATCAGAAACACTGATATTTTAATTTCATTGATTATGTTTTCATTTCTGGATTACTGAGAGTCAAATTGGCAATTTCTTTGTTTAATAGTTTACTGTTATTTGGTAAAAATTTTAAGTTCAGATATTTCCTTTTTGAGTATTATATCATAGTTGCTTATAGTCTAGATCTGGTAATATCACTATCTGAAGTACCTATAAATATATTTTCTTTTTTGCTATTTTTATTGGTCCTCACATTTACTTATGTCTTTGAATATCTGGTCTATCTTATTATAGGGTGGAAATTGCATTCGAAAATGTGTTAGTGAAGTTATATGAGGCTAGAGTGGTGTTAATATCTTGTTCACCCCAAATTTTTATTTGCTCTGTCAGGTGCCTCTAGGCATTAGTAATCTGGAATCTTAATGTGGTAGCTAGGCTAGAAATTTTCTGGACCACCTCAACATCTGGAATGTAGGCTATAGTCTGTAGGAGTGTTGGTTTATTTCTAGTTTCTTCTGACTCTTAGGAGGTAGTTCTTTGTGGCACCCATCATAAGCATGGATGGTTTATTAGTCTCTGTCCTTTCTGACTTTGAAGCAGCAAGCTGCCATGAGTCCTACAAACTAATTAAATAAATAACTGACAAAATTAGTTCCAACTCCGTCAGTGAGCTTTCCAATCCCTGTGCCAAAATATTTCCTCCTATATCTCTTCAAAGAGATATAGATTTTTTTTCTTAACATTGTCTCTAAATTATCAGGCATTTTTGTATATGATGTGAAATAATTTTAATTTTACTTTTTCCAAGTGGAAACCCTGTTTTATACAATCTTGCTTTTCCTCCAGGTTCAGGATGCCATATTTTTTGTATTCTAGGTTGTCAAATGCTTCAGTCTGTTTCTAGACTCTATTTTTCATTACTCTGTTTATCCATATACTAGCACCATAGTCCTCAGTGTCATTCTCTTATAGGATTTTTGTTTGGATTTGATTATAATGGTCTTGAATTATATAGAGTAATTCAGAAAAACAGTTCATATCTAATATATTTAAACTTCCCATCCTACAAATTTGATTATTTCTCCATTGTTTCAGACCTTTTTGGTGATCTTTGCCAACATCTCAAAATTTCCTTCATAAAATTCTAAACATCTTTTATTAAATCTCTTCCTTGACTCTTAAAGTTGTATTATTGTGAATGTTAGCACTTTTCCCTCTTATATTTATTAATTATTAATTAATGGATTATTGATAATATATAAATGTTTATTGACTTTTGTAGTTGATTTTGTATCTAATAATCCTGTTGAATTAACTTTCTTATAGTTTGATTTTTCAGGGGAGATATTTTCTACATACACACTTCATTAGCAAATGACAAAACTTTGTAATCTTTATAAATACCATCCCCCCCCATCTTATTCTATTGGCTAAGGACTTCAGTAAAATTGTTACAATGGAAATATTTATCTTGTTTCTGAATTTAATAGGCATGTTTCTCCAGTTTTATCTTTACATGTCGTATTTGTTGTAGCTTTTTTCAGAATAAAAAATGTCATTGCTATTCTTTGTTTGGTCAAAACTTTTATTAGGAAAATTTGTTATTAGGAATATGTAATAATTTTTCTGCATGTATTGAGATGACCATAAGTTTTCTACCATTAGTCTGCTAGTATGATAAAGATTTCTTTGGATACTCTGATTTGAAACTCTTACCTTCTTGGGATAAACCCTACCTGGATATGATTTATTATATTAAAACACTGCTGGATTCAATTAATGGATTTTTTAAATTTTATATCCATGTTTATAAACACTGGCTAGTTAATAATTCTATTTTCTGATATTATCTCTTTCTATTTTCAGAATAAAAAAGTCCTGGTCTCATAAACTGAGTTGGGAAGTTGCCTTCTTTTTTCTAATCTTAGAAGCAATTTACCAAAATTATTATTTAAAGGTTGTTCGAACATTTGTTAAAGTACTTTCTAAAAGTATCTTGGCCTGGAATCTTCATGAAAGAGAAATTTTGTAAATATTTCTAATTGCTTGAGGTGAGAAGGAATGATATGCTGGGTTAGCTTAGTTTGCCATTCCAAAAAAATTCCATTTTTCTGTATATATTTTTTTCCAACAAAATTAAACAAAGATGCTGTTTTGTGAACCTTTAAAATTTCAAAAAAAGTACCGAACAACAGAGTATTGAAGAGAAAATCTCTCTGTATTCTTAGGTCTGTGCTTGGCATTGGGAAACTTTGCTTACACCCCCAAATGCAGGCATTGTTACTTGACCCCTCAAATGTTGGGTATCATCATTCCTGGCCTAATAATCAATAACCAGAGCTAGCATTTAGTTGTGCCCATCTGCTGCCCTTTATATGTAATCGATAATAAATTTATGAAAATTTTTTTTATTATTTGTATTTTACACAAGAAGAAAAATATGATTGGAGAAATGAAATAACTGGGCCAAGGTTACTTGACTGAGAAAGTGGCAGAGGAGGGTTGGGAAACTGTGTATCTGCTTTATTACATCAGGGTTGGCATTTCAGAAATATTTGCTGTTTCTCTTTAATCCTTACTTTAATACACAGTCTCCAGCTGAAGAGTTATTTGTCAAATCAATTTTCCCTCCAGTTTAATTTGATTTTATTAACTCCTTTCATAATCTCTTTGGCAAAAATAACGTTTGCAATGTTTTGTTTAGGCAAAAGCAGTGTTAATATTCTCCACATCATTCCTGCTTCTTTCACTTTCTCCAAGTTATCTGTGTGTAGTCTTTTATTTCTTTGGCTGGATTTATTAGTACAGTCTCAATAGATGTATTTAGTTGAACAAAGGATATGGTTAATTTTTTTCTTTAATCATCATCAGCTGATCATCATGACTGAACAAAGCTTTTTAGTGAAAATGGCCAAACCATCAAAAGGCTTGTTTCACTGTTTCTGTTTTCCAGTAGCTTCTGCTTCAACTTGAGAGAGGCAAGATTAGAGGGGCCTGTCAAAAGCACCATCTTTGTATCTGAATGACATGATTATGAATCCCGGCTTTACTATTTTTAATGGGGTCAAGGGGAACTTAGCAAATGGCTCAATGTCTACTATCTGACATACTTGTCCCCATCTTTTAAAATTTTTTTGAGATATAATTCATATGTCATAAAATTCACCATTTAAAAAGTACAATTCAATAGTTTTTAGGATGTTCACATGATTGTACAACTATTACTACTACATAATTCCAGAACATTTCTTATCCCCCAAAGAAACTGTTAGCAGTCACTCCCCAATCCTCCCTTCCCCCCTCCCCCAACCCCTGATAACCACCTTTCCACTTTCTGTCTCTATGATTCTGACTACTCTAGGTACCTCCTATGAGTGGAACTACATAGCATTCATCCTTTTGTGGCTGGCTTATTTCACTTAGCCTGATGTCCTCAAGGTTCATCCATATTGTAGCATATATTAGTCTAATACTTTGTTCATTTTTATGGCTGAATAACATTCTGTTGTATGAATCTACCACATTTGGTTATCATTTATCAGTCGATAGACATCTGTGTTGTTTCCATTTTTGGCTTTTATAAATAATACTTCAATGAACATTCATTCACAAGTATTTGTGTGGACATACATATTTGTTTCTTTTGCTTATATAGTCAGGAATGGAATTATCAGATATTGGCAACTCCATGTTTATGTTTTTGAGATCAGATTGTTTTCCACAGTGGCCTTATCACTTTATATTTCCACCAGCAATGTATGAAAGTTCCAATTTCTTCTTATCCTCAGAAACACTTGTCCTTTTTCTTTTAAAAATTAGACCTATCCTAGAGGGTATGAAGTAGCATCACATTCATCAAGATTTTGATTTTCATTTCCCTAATGACTAGTAATGTTGACCATCTTTTTATGTGCTAATTAGCCATTTGTATATCTTCTTTGATAAAATGTTTACTCAAATCCTTTGCTCATTTTAAAATTGGGTTGTTTGTGTTTTTATTGTGGAGTTGTGAGGCTCATTATATATTCTGGACACTAGTCCCAATCAAATACATGATTTGTGAATATTTTTCCCATCTGTGGGTTGCATTTTTACCTTCTTGACAAATGATACACTTAGATGTCATCATATTTAATCTTTTGATATTGTTGTAAAGTAAGCAATATTAGCCCATTTTAAAGCAAAGGAAACAGAGTCAGACAGGTTACATGGCTTGCTCAAGGTCATACAGCTAGTAGGAGGCACGAGCCAGATTCAAATCTAATCTTTGATTCAAAGCTGACTGTGCTAATTGCCTCCTTATAAGAAAGCAATGCAAGACATGCTCCAAAGCAATGTACGATTCATGACCAACCAGGAATTATAGACATGACTATGGATTCAGGCAAGGTACAAACAGGCTAGAAAAATCTGAGGAAACTCGAGGAATCAGAATTTCAAAAGAATAGGTGGGGGGAACATGGAGCAGAAAACATTGTTAACAGTGGCTTTAAAGTGGGAACACAAAGTTGATTGGAAGACCAATAAATAAACCACTAGGGCTGAAGTGAAGAATATTGTGGGCCACAGTGGGAGATGAGAGTAGAAAAGTAATTTACTGTCAGATGATGGAGAGTCTAGGTGTTATTACGTGTTTTTTATTTTCCCCCCTACTGCAGGCAGATAATGAGAAACTGTGGAAGATTTTCAAATTGTAGAGTTTTAGAGCAATTAGTCTGGCAGTAGATGAATGAGAAGAAGACTAGAACAAGATGACATTGCTAGATGTTGAATGTAGATTTATTATGAAATAATGAAAGCCTAGTGGAAATGGTAGCAGTAAAAAATGGAAAAGGGTGAAGAGATGCAAGAAACATTTCCTAGAAAGAATCTATAAGTTGTGATGAGTTACTACATGCATGAAAGAATATGCAAGTCAATTCCACAAGATAAATACTGAGTAATCATAATAAAAATAATATCAGGCATTGAATGAGTATTTTTTATTTGCTAGGGACAGAGAAATACCATGGACAATTAGTTGTGACGAATGGGTAAGGATTTAATTGGAGGAGGAGTTATTCAAGGTGAAGAAAAGGCTATTCTAAGCATTTTAGATGTCTTATATCATTTAATCTCTGCAACAACTCTTACAGATGAGAAAACTAGGGTGCAGGGCAGTCTAGCAGCTAGGTTAGAGTCCCAAGTTAGTAAGATAATGAAGTGAGTATCCAAGCCCTATTATAATACAGGATATGGAATCAGCTGGAGTCATAGGGTGAATACAATTTCCAGTGTAGAACAGGAAGAATGAAGAGGAGACTGCTGGGCCTCAAGGAAGGTGGAGGTGAGAATGGGAGGATTAAACTACAAAGTAGAAGAAGATGAATGGTCAGAGAAGTAAAAACAGGGAAAGAGGATAGAATTAAAGATAGAGTGTGTAAGGAAACCCCAAAAAAGCAAAAACTGAGCAAAGGCAGGGCTGCATGGTATCCTATGGTGCTTCTGGGAAGCTGTTTCAGAGAGAAGTGGTTTAGACCCACTCCAGGGGGTTGAGGTGTCAGAAAAAGAATAGAAAGAAAGAAGGGCCATCACTTGTAGGGTTTCCATCCTGGACCCATGGGCTGCATGTGGATTATGTGATTATGTCTTTGCTTATCTGATTGTCATAAATTATCACAAAGATTATTTACAGACTTTTTTTTTCTTCATCAGCTTTTGTAAGTATTTGTGTATTTAATGTGTGGCCCCAAATAATAATTCTTCTCCCAATGTGTGGCAGAGGAAAAGGTTGGACACCCTGGAAAAGCATTCAATTAAATGAGACAGTGTTTGGAAGGAAAGAGAACTGAAGCTAGAAGAACACCAGTATCTAGAAATTGGTTTGGTGTTGGTGGGATTCTGTGTATGTTTGAACACAGAAGGAAGAAAGACAGGTGGGGAGAGCAAGCAAAAGCAGCGTGTTAAAGGAGGGGGGTGCCTCTCTAATGGTCGTCCTGAGGCATCTGCCAGTGGTCAGGAAAGTTTTTATTATTGTTTTTTTAAAGTCAAAAGCTAGTGTTTATTTTCAGACAGTGTAATAGGTTTTTCATTCTCTGAACCCTTTTAACAGCCCAGCATTTTTGCGACTGTGAAACTGATGCTTCTTTTGGAAGCACTGAATTATTCTACTGTCTGTAAAATCACACAAAGGGGTGACCACTTAAGTGTTTACATTTAAGAACAATGCCTTGTATGAATTTTTCTCAGCAATTTTGATGAAAAAAGTGGAGTACTATCCTTTCTAATAGAAAATAGCTGACACTACTGTGTATTTGCCATGGGCCTAGCACTTTTCTAAGTATTTTTTTATAGGTATTTAACTCATTTAATTTTCCCAGCCACCCTAAAAGGAGGTACTATGACAGATGAGGAATCAAGGTAAATAATCAAAAATGATGGTGGTGGTGTTATCAGAGCTGAAATGCAGATCGGTGACCTCACGCCAATGTTTGTGCTACTCATTCCATTCTAGACTCCTTATGTTGTCTTTTAAGATTTCCAAAGTGTGTGTGTGTGGTTTTTTTTTTTTTTATTTCTTTGATCTCTCTGCTACCCACATGGGATATGTTTGCAAATTTTGGCAAAGTGGAAACTGAGGCATAGGAACGTTAACCCTCTGTCACCAAGAGGTAAGAGATTGAATGTGAAATGATGTCTACATCTTCTTACTCTTAGAATTGTCTGTTTCTCCTTAAAAGATGACATGGATAAAGGAGGTCGAGGCTGGAAATGGGAGAGGTGGTGACTCATTCCACATCTGTCCCTTATTCACCATGCGACCACAGTCGGGTCTCTCACCTAATCTAGCTCTTGGTTTTCTTCTCTGAAAAATGAGGGGGTAGGATTTGATAATACTCTGTGAGCAGTGAGGTTTAGTCTAAACATAATGGAAGCCATCTATGTAGCAGCCAGTCTTCCCATAGCCACATGAGAAATGTAAAAAGCTACCAGGGGAAATTAATTTTAATTATATATCTAATTTAACCTAGTTTATCCAAAAGATGACCATTTCAACAGGAAGTCAATATAAGAAATTATCACATTCTATTTTTCTTTTGGTACTAAGTCTTCAAAATCTGGTGTGTATTTTATACATTCAACACATGTCAATTTGGACTAGCTATATTTCAAGTGCTCACCAGCTACCTGTGGCTATGGTATTGGACTGCACAGATCTGTATTTCAAACAATAAGTAGAGCAGAGCCTCTTCCTCTAAGATAGGGGGCTAGAAGCAATCGGAACCAGCAGCAGACGCTGCTAAGATATTGGCCTTCCCTTCTGCTTAGCTTCAAGCCCTCCTTTTCCTCAAGCTTCAAGGCATCTGCCTGCCTCAACTAAGTAGAGTGGGAAATTATGAATGATGGCCCATTCCTTATAGCCCACGCCTCTCAACAATCAGTATCCGTGAAGCCCACACAAGAAGGGCATCATCCTTCCAGGCTGACAGCCCTGGGATGGTGACACTTGTGGTAAATTAACTGGAATGTTGATGAAAAATGAAGTATGGTCACAATCTAGCAGTGCTGGCACTCAGCAGAGTCCACTGTGGCTGTTGACAGATGTGTTCCCTTTTAGATCTTTCCATGACATTGGCGTGTGGGATCATGTATTATCCTGCACTTTATGTACGAGGAGAGAAATAAAAAAATGGAGTGTACATAATCCTTGTAAAGGCATGTTGACTAGGTTCTATCACAGTTTGTCTGCAGGAGGAAAGCCCACTGCAAGAAGGCACGCTTGTTAAAATCATCTTTATAGTCAATGAGGGCTTTTTCACAGTTCAGAAGTATGGGTTAATCTTGGAAGATCATAGGGAGATTAGAATTTCCCTTTTATTAGTCACCAAACTAGTACGTTTGCAAAAAAAAAAAAGAGAGAGAGAGAGAATAGGATGAATGATTATGATGAATTGATTATTATTAATTGATAGAGGTCTGAGAGACATACTAGTCTGCTTCTGAGCACACGGAATCACACAATTGGTCCATGGTTTGTGACTCTTAGGATAATCCTATAAAAAATTAAAAGGCACTAATATTCATAATACCCATTATTAATATACATAAAATAAGAGCAGCCAAATTTAAAGATAGTGTGACATTCCTTTTTGGTTGGGAGTTACTTTTGGAAATGCACCTATTTGCAAATATGACAAAATGATACTAATTCTGTCTCGTCTTGGAGCTGGGAGGAATCTCAGTGCTCATCTGGTGCACAGCAGTTAGGGGCTTGGTAGTGCACACCTCCCGTGCATAGCGGATGCGACACATCAGTCCTTCTTCCCACTGAGCCTGAACACGGTCTCAAATTTTTTTTTCAATGAGGAGTTTCAGGCAGCAGATATAGCGCAGGCAGGATTTCC
>NW_003852398.1:20731902-20747759 GCF_000181295.1 Otolemur garnettii | reverse complement strand
TATTTAACTGCTTCAGAATGGTTCTTCCGCCCCACTACAGAGGCCTTCATTACACTCCCATTGTTCACATGCTGTGGTTTTAATTTGTTCTCTGCTCCAGTCATTCTCTGGTCCCTCTGGACAGGCTTGCGCCTGTCTAAATCTGTCTCCCAGAGAGATCTCCAGACATGAACATGACACTCCCGGTGGGGACCACCCACTGCAGGGTAGGATGCTCATCTAAGACGGAATATGTATTATTTGAAGACTACACCATAAGAGTTCCTAGACCTTGGTCATTTAAACACCATCATTCTAATTTTTGGTTTTTGGCTGCACATGTATTTGAGCTTTATTACATTTCATGCAATTACACTTTAAAACATTTATATCTTTCTTACCTAAATGTTCTTTAAAAAGAAACTTATTATCAGGAAGAATACTTGGTATAAATAGAAGGCAGCTGTGAAGATGAATACAATGCACACAGAATAATGTTGTTCAATTTTAGTTAAATTCTATGTTCCCTGCCAAAGTCTCTTTGTTGAAAGGGGAGGTTACAGGTGTCAGGGAGTTGTGAAAAACATACGAGTATGAAATGAAGACCGTATAATAATCAGAGGAATGGAAAGGAAAAAGGATAAAAGAATAATTCCCTGCTCGTGTGATCAGTGTTATTTAAAAATGTGCCCACCTGACCCTGACATCACACGTGCTTCCTGGTGCAACCCCACCTTCTGATCTGCTTCACCCCATGGGCAGCCAGAGGCTTGGGTCCTGCGCTCTGGAAAAACATGGATGCTGTGCATTTCTAAGGGAGATTTCCTCTAGGCTGGCTAAAGAAACAGTGTCCTCTTTTCAAACTCAGAAGTGTTTCTCCCTCCGGGAGCCAATCGCTTTTTCCTTTCTGTAGTCCCCGAGGCTTTGCTTTTTCCCCAGCTCTGTTCCTTTAATCCCAGGCAGTAAGTGAGGATGTTTCCCTCATTCGGTGCAAGCCTTCTGAGACCGTCTCTATTGTTGCTCTGAGTCACGTCTTTCTCTCCTTGATGATTTCCAGGCTCTCTTCTGCCCAAAATGATCTCTGAAACCAAATCAGGCAAACCTCATGCCTCAAGGAACAAAAGGACATCAATGTTTCCATAGTGGCAGAGACTGTGTGGACACAGTTGTCTCTTGAAGTCATTTGAGAGATACAGAAGGGCCTCCCGGACAAACCTCTTTCCCTGTCATCTGAAGTCCCACAATCTGAGATACAATTAAGAGCCTGGGGCTCTGAAGTCAGACTCTCTGGGTTTGAACCATGGCTTAGAGAAGGTTAGTTAATAGCACAGTGCCTGCGTTTACCTCTCTTTAAAATGAGGTTTATACTCCTCCCCACCCCATGTGAGGGTTGTGAGAATCAAATGAGTTAATTCACATAAAGCACTTAGAAGACAATGCACATAGCAGTCACTCAATGAATGCTAACAGTAACGATGGCCTTCGTGGCACATTTTTTAAAGACATATTTCTGGTTTATATTTTTTTCTGTAGATAGGGAAGGAAAAACAGGAAATATGCTATCAAGGAAGGAACCCAGGGTAAAAAGTTCTACTCCTAAATTCCACTCCTATGTGTGTGACAAGAGGCATCTTGGGAACCTCGTGCTTTGGTGTCTCTTGCTGTAAGAATGACGAACATATTAATATTCAAAACCTAAATCCTTGTAAGGTAATTCTCCCAGCAACCTTGTGAGAGAGTTCTTGATGATTAGCTGGGTTTTACAGACAAGGATACTGCGACTCAAAGAGATTAAATCGCTTATCCGAGAATTAGCCAGTTTGAAAGGTGTGAACTGGGTCATTCAGACCTTCTTTACTGCTGCTTACTTGAAAGGTAGGAATATAATGAAGATGTAGAAAATAAACACGTTTAGAAAATAAACTTGAGAATGTACTGAGGAGGGTGGTGGTAGCCGGGCCATTTCACTCACTGGCAGTTTTGTCTACCACTTATGTTAATGGTGTCTAAAGCTGTCTCACTATGTCTTGTCCTCATTCCTGAACTTTATGTTTTTATTTCCACCTGCTTTTGAATTTTCAACACTTACTTCCAACTCAATCCAGATGGATCTCATTATCTTCCTTTCCCAGACCACTCCCCCGTTCTTGGACACTGGTTAATGGTATCATCTACTCCTAGCATCAGTGCCATCCTGGATTCCTTCTACCTATCTTTCTCCAAAGGCTCCTGATAACTTGTAGCATGCTAACTTGGTTCAGATCCCCTTCGGCCTTTTGGAGTTTGATTGCAATTATCCTTGAGGGTGACTCTCCAGCCTTCTGTCTTGCTCCCTGTCACACCACATCTAGAACGCTGCGTCCTAGAGCTCTCTCTAACATGCATGTTGGCAAAGCCACCCCATTGCCAGAGAATAAAGCCTGAGCACTGGGCATGTGAGACCCACCCCATATCCCTGGGTCCACATTTGTCCTTTAGCCTTAACTGTTACAAGGTCCCAAACTGAAGACTCCCTCTGACTCTATTCATTCGAGAAAAAGATTCCCTGCACACTTCTTTTATCTCTTTCCAGGTTCTTGAGGGAGGAGTGTGGTCTCTTTTATCCAGAAGGCAGTTTAGTGTAGTGATTAAGAGAATGGAGCCTAGAATCATACGACCTAAATTTGAACTCCAGTTTAAGCTGTCTCATGTGGACAAACTACATAATCTTCCTATAACTCTATCCCATGGTTCTCAAAATTGGCCAAACTTTGGAAACATAAGAAAAGTTTTTAACAAACAATGATTCTTGGGTCCTGCCTCCAGAAGTTCTGATTTAATTTGTCTGGGGTGGAACCAGGCTATTGAGAATTGAAAATCTCCAAGCAGTCTAACGTGCAGACAGAGTTGAGAACTACTGCCCTATCTTCTTATCCCTATAAAGATAAATAGATATAATTATAGTATGGACTTCCCATCCTTGTTTGATGATTGCGTTAAATAATGTAAACATCTTAGTACAGTATCTGACACATTGTATGTAATCAGTTAACTGTGGTTTATAATTTATTTTAAAAGCAATGACTCTATTATTAACTATTTTATTATGAAATAAATCACACAGAAATTATAGAACATAAATGTACACCTTAATTATTACAAAGCAACCACTAATAGAGTCATTCCCTAGATTTAGAAATGGAACATTCCTAAACCTCAAAAGAACTCTTACATTCCTTCCTAATAATAATTCTCCGCCACTAAGGTAATGACTGTCCTGACTTTTATGATAAATATTAGTATTTTTATTACCTGTATAGGCATACCTAAATGGTATAGGCTAGTTTTATCTGTTTTCAACTTTTATTTCAGTGGAATAATTTGATGTCTTCTTTTGCTTATCATACAGCCATGAGATTAATCTGTGATGTACGTACGGTAAATTTATCTTTATGCTGTGTTGTTTGATATGTCATGATGTATTATCCATAACATTGTTGATGGACATTTGGGTTGTTTTTAATTCTAGTTTTGAGATATGATATGTAATGATGCTATGATTATTCTTCTCCATGAGTTTTGGTATACATTTACAAGCAAATTGAGTTGGATAAGTCATTCAAGAGAAAATGGTAGATCCTGGAATAGGTGTAGATTTAACTTTCATAGGTAGTGGAAGTCTTTTCCAAAGTGGAAAAGATTTTTACTAATTTACACTCTCATCATCAGTGCAAGAGGGTTCCCATTGCCCCCAACATTTGGTGTGTTCAGTCTATTTTTAGCCAGCCTGGTGAGAGTGTAGTGAGTTTCTCGTTGTGGCTTTAATTTGTGTTTCCCTGATTACCAATAAGGCTGAATATATTTTAGATGTTTACCACCCCTTTCCTTATTCCCTTGAAACCAGTGCTCATGTAAGTCACCTGTCCATTTTTCTATTGTTATCATTATCTTACAGATATGCGATTTTAAAAAAAGATATGAAATTCTCATCAGTTTAACTGTAGAAAATGTCTTCTTAAACTTATTGCTCTTTTTCACACTCTTAATAGCACCCTTTGATGAGCAGAAAATCCTTATTTTAACATAGTTTAGTTTGTCAATTTCTTTATAGTTAAAGCTTTTGAGTTCTGTTTAAGATGACTCCCTACCTGAAGGTAAGGAAAGATATTCCCCCACAAGAAGACTCTCCTGTATCTAGAAGCATTTTTGTTCAGACTTTCATATTTAAATCACATATTTCTTTTGTCATGAAGTAGGTTCAAATTTCATTTCTTTCCATGTAGATATCTGTTGATCAAGCACCAATCATTTAAAATTCTTTATAGCACAAACTTGATAATAAATCCAATATAGATCAGTTTCTGGGCTCTCTTTTCTTTTTGTCTATTACACTTTTTAACTACTGAAGTTTTATAATAGGTCTTGATTTCTAATAGAATCAGCCCTTTCAACTTAGTCTTCTCCAAGAGTTGTCTGTTTTTTGCCTTATGCATTTTCATTCAAATATTCAGAGAAGCTTTTCAAGTCACACACACACACACACACACACGCACACACATACTTCATGTAGAATTTTGATTGGTATTCTACAGTTCAAGTAGAAAACTGACTTCATTACGTTATGACACTTATCCAAAAACATGATAAATATCTCAACTTATTTGTTATTTTTTTTTTATTAAATCATAGCCGTGTACATTAATGCAATCATGAGGTACAATGTGCTGGTTTTATATTGTCATTCTTAAGTGATTTGACAATAATGCTTTAGAACAGATCTTAAACTTTAATGTGCCTCAGAATCATCCAGAGGGCTTGTTACAAATTCTGATTGCCAGTTCGCATCCCAGACTCTAAGTACATCAGAGGTACTTGAGTACTTACATTGCAAAGAAGTTGCCAGGTAATCTCATGATGCTGATTCCAGGATTATTCTTTGAGAATCACTAGTTTATGATTTTTAGCATATTACTATTGTATATGTTTTATTATATTAATTCCAAGGTATTTGGGATTTTAAAAGGTATTATAAATTATAATTTTGTTTAACTTTTACTATTATTGTATGGTATTGTTAATATTGACTTTTTTCCATGGACTTGATATACTTACTTGGTAATTCTGATGACTTAACCATAGGTTATTTGGAGTTTTCTGTATAAATGATGATATCATCTGTAAATAATATAATTTAGTATCTTCCTTTTCAATCATTATGCTTTTAATTTCTTTTTTTTATTAAATGATAGCTGTATACATTAATGCAAACATGGGGTACAGTGTAGTGTTTTCATATACATTTTGAAATACTTTCATCAAGCTGGTTCACATAAATTTCATGTCATTTGCATAGTCATTGTGTCAAAACATTTATATTCTAGTTCTAGAAAAGTTCACTTGTACCCTTGTTAGACAGAAATATGATCTTTTCAGTCACCCTCCCCCCACCCAGCCGCCCTTCTCCCCTCCCCTCCCTATCCCCTCCCCATATTCTTGGGCTAGACTTAAGTTGTATCTTTCATTTGAGAGCTATAAATTAGTTTCACAGAAGGGCTGTGTACATTGGATACTGTTTCTTCCATTCCTGTGATACTTTGCTAAGAACATTTTCCTTATTGTACTGGTTAATAGGGTTTATATAAATCAAACTCAAAGAGAAATCTTAAAATTTTACCATAAAGTATATTTGTCATAAACCTTTTTTAAAAAAATCAGAGTAAAGACATTTCCTTTTAATTCAAATTTGCTAAAAGTTTTAATTGTGCAGAAATGTTTTATCAAAAGGGTTTTCTGCATCCTCTAAGATGGTTATACATTTATCCTTTATTTTTATAATGTAACAGTTACTTTGTTTAGAGCTTTAATGTTAAACTAAACTTGCATGGTTGACATGAAACCAAGTGGGTCCTAATATTTTGTCTTTTATATAACTTACATATTGTTAGTCTATATAATGTTTAGAATTTTTTACTTCTATTTTCTTGAGTGATTTTCTGTAACTTTTCCTTCTTACAATGCCCTTGTCATGTTTTGTATCAAGACTATGTTGGCTTCAAAAATTAACTGGGGAGTGTTTCTTCTATTCCTATTCTCTGGTGTTATCTCTTCCTTAAATATTTGATTGAATTCCTTGGCATAGCCACCTGATCCCTTCCTTGGGTGAACATTTTAAATCATAGATTCACTCTTTTGGTTAGAGTTTGCGTGGCAAGTAGTCTCTCTTTTTCTACTCAGACTTGTATTTCAGATATGACTCTTCTTTAAAGAGCTTTAAAAATCTAGTTTGATGATCTTAATCGTTTTAATTACAGCATTAATCCTTTTTATTAGTATAATTTTATTTAGTGTATATTTGGGTTTAAATCTTCCATCTTGCTTTGTGTTTGTTTTGTGTTCCATTTGTCACTTTGTTCTATGTTGTTTTTTCTCTGTTTTCAGTTTTTTTTCCCAGATGATTTTTTTTTAAACTATTATGCTTTTATTTTCCTTTGATAAATTATTGCTTTTAAACTGTGTTACTTTTTCTTAAGGGGTTGATTGCACTTTCTTGGCTCTTGCCTTTTAGTTTGGCAATATGATTTGCTCTGGCAAATAGAATGTTAGAAAACAGACTGGCACCTGTGGCTCAGTGAGTAGGGCGCTAGCCCCGTATACTGAGGGTGGCGGATTCAAACCCAGCCCCGGCCAAACTGCAATAAAAAAAAAGTTGGGCTTTGTGGCAGGTGCCTGTAGTCCCAGCTAATTGGGAGGCTGAGGCAAGATTATTGGCTAATCCCAAGAGTTGGAGGTTGCTGTGAGCACTGATGCCATAGCACTCTATTGAGGGTGACAAAGTGACACTCTGTCTCTAAAAAAAAAAATGTTACAAAAGAAGGCATAAGCAGGGACTGAAATTTGTTCTCTCTTCTGCTATTGCCTCGGGAAGAACCTGCCCCAGCTAGCCTGCTGATCCAGGAAGAGGAGAGACATGTGGAGCAGACTTAGACTCATAAAACTGTAACCTGAAGCAGGGCTGCCTGTGTTGACTCAGACTGGTAGTAATCAGTGAAGATTGTTTTAAACCACTGAGATTTTATGGTTACTTTTTTATGGCAATGGATGACTGCTACCAGATTATGACAAGTATTCTTTACTTGATAATTCTAATGCTAATTGGTACTTAGACAAAGTAAGCATCTTAGAACATTTTATCAGTGTTTAAATCTCTCTTAAAGTACATATTATTATTGGTGTTTACTTTTATTCTCTATTTTATTGTCATTGTTCATGTAGATTTGCACACATTTACCATTGTAATTGCTTTATATTTTTCCTTGAGTCTTCAATCTTCTTTTTATTTTTTCTGAAGAATGCCCTTTAGTAATTTCAGTGGGAGTCTGCTGGTGAAAAAATTCCTTTAGATTTCTTTTGGGGGGAAGGTCTGAAATTCTCAATTTTGCTTTCATTTATAAGGATATATTTGTAGGGTATAGAATTCTTATTGCCAAGGGTGTTTTTTCTTTTCAGTACATCGAGGATAAAATTTTATTTTATTCTAGAGGGCAGCACCTGTGGGTAGGGTGCCAGACCCATATACTGAGGGTAGTGGGTTCGAACCCAGCCACGGTCAAACTGCAACAAAAAATAGCCAAGAGCATTGTGGTGGGGAGGCTGAGGCAAGAGAATCGCCTAAGCCCAGGAGTTGGAAGTTGCTGTGAGCTGTGATGCCATTGCTCTCTACCAAGGGCAATAAAGTGAGACTGTCTCTAAAAATTTTTTTTTTTATTTTATTCTAGATTCTTTTGTTGTTGTTGAAAATCACCTGTCTTTCTTTTTCTTGTTTTTTGAAGATATCCGGTGGTTTTTTTTCTGACTTTTTCTAAGATTTTAGCAGTTTTACTTTTTATATGTAGTAGTTTCTTTTCCATTATCCTGATTGTATTTGGTTTGAATTCTTGAATCTATGATTTGATATATTTTATCAGTTTTGGAAAATTCTCAGTTCTTACCTCTTCAAATATTTCTTCTGACGTAGATTTTCTCCCGTCTTCCTGAGATTCTCATTCAACGTATGAGAGATCTGTTCCTCTAGTATCTATGCCTTTCACCTGTTTTTTTTCCATGCTTCTTCTGGACAATTGCTTTAGATAATGTCTTACAATTTGCCAATTTTTTTCTTTAGCTATCTATCTCTAATATACTATTACACTCCACCACTGAGTTATTAATTTTAGTTGTATTTTTTGTTTTAGTTCTAGAGTTTCTATTTCTCAAAAATTTTTTTCAGTTCATATGGTGCTCAGAAGAAATTTTTCATCTGTTTTTTACATTTCCTTTATCACATTGAGAAAAGATAAGAACTTTTATAGGAGGAATAAAAGTTTAAATCCTTTTAAATTATCAGGCCAAGAGGAGCATTAAAATGAGTCAGCAGCGACATCCTAACCCCTCCCTTTTGAGCTATATATTCATTTCTTGAAACTGCTTGCTATTGGCACAAGTAACTATAAATTAATCTAATAATACTGTATAGGACACTATAGCTCACACCCTATAGTTTAATAATGTATAGATTTTGCTATTTTGATGTAAATTCTTGGTGAACAACTTAAGAACTGCCTCTTCTTTCCCTTTAAAAATTCACCTGTAATTGTGGCTAATCCAAGTGTATCTTCAGGTCAAGAATCTATACTCCTAGCTTGTCATCCTCAAGACTGGCTCAGAAACTCACTATTTATATTAACTTTGCCTCAGCTTCTCCCTTTTAGATTGACATATCTGGCATAGTCAGTAGGACTCAGAGTAAATTTCCTCTCTCCATGACCACCAAGTGTTTCTATCTGAAAGCAGCTCTTGGTACCCTCATGAACTCTCCATGCAGAAGTCACATCAAGTGTTTGAGCGATGTTCTGTTGAATTCAGACCTCTCACTCTTTGGCTGAAGGTTTAGACTTTATTTGAGCCATTTTCCAAACCCTCTCTTTCCCTTAAAAGTGAAGACTTTAGTCTCTGTCTTTGGACAGGAAATGCAGGTCAAGAGCTCTACGTAGAATGCCCACCCCCCCTTTTTTTCCTCCCTCTGTTTCATAGCAGATGTCTAGATTAAGGTTTTTCTGCCTCTGCCTCAAGACAGCAGGTTTGGGTCAAGGCTTTTAGGCCTCTGATGGCAGAGGTTGAATCAAAGGGTTGACAGTTAACAAGTGGTGTTTTGTTTTGTTTTTTTTTCAAATTAATATCAGGGTATACAGTTTTAGGTTACATTGTTCTCACCTCCAGAGTACAGTAAATTTGTGAAAGAGTCCCTTACCTAGGGGGCATTTATATACACCCTCACAATGTGCACATTAGGTGAGATCCCACCTCATGCCCTCCCTCTTTCTACCAATCATCTTCACCCTCCACCCTTCTCTCTACCCTGTACTAGACTCTATTTGGTTTTATTGTTCGTATCAGCATGTGATCATGTGATTGTTTATTTATTGGTTTCATATTAGTATGGAGTACACTGGATATTTATTTTTCCATTCTTGTGATACTTTACTAAGAAGAATGTATTTCAAGTCTATCCAGGTAAATGTAAAAGATGAGAAGTACAATTAGTGTTTTCATTTCACATAGATTGTAGCTATTTTTTTTTTTTTTTTTTTTTTTTTGCTTTATTATTAGCCTCTTCATTTCTGACCAACTCCTGTTAGTTCCTAACTGAAAAGTGTACCCTTCTTTGGCTCTTCTGGACAAGCCTTTAACTTCTCCATATCTTGAGCACTTTGCTGCCACCTGGCAGTTAGAGACAGTCCAAGATACATCACACTTTACCCCTAAAAAACTTTTCTAGCCTTGGTCACTTTTGAAAAGATCCTGAATTAGGGGAAATCAAGCTTCAAAATCTGAGTGATCTATTTAGAAACCCCAGATGGATTTATATGTAACACTTATGGGGACCCTCTCACAGATATCTAGAAAAGTTGACCCATTGAACCTACGATGGTCATAAGTAGCAGTGACCAAAAATGGAGATTTTCAAAATCCCTACAATAATTTATTTATATGCACCATTGGAAAGAGCTGGTTTTAGGAAGGAAAAGCTGGTTTCAGCTCTAAAAAAAATCTGAAAGAAAAAACAATTTCCTCCATTCCAGAGGTAAACAAAGACATACTTAAACTAATTTAAAAAGATTTTGGAGGCTTTCTCCCTTTCACCTCCAGCTGCCCCTCTCCTTCGCCCCTATGATCTGAACACCTTGCTTTCTGTTTGTTCTCTCTGTTTCCAGACATCTCTTAAGCAGAGATTTTTCAGAATTTCACAATGCACACATTTCCTTCTCTCATAAGGGGAAAATGAATTTAAATTTAGAACAAAAAGAACAACTAGAAAAATAACAGAATGGAAATAAAACTACTGGGATTATAAAAATAAAGATCCAATAATTAATTTTTTCTAAACCAGGACTAATATATAACACTTATTTATTGACCCAATATCAGACAAGACTCTCTAAATTTTATCATGTCTTTGAAATACTGTGATCTAGGGAGTTAACTAAGCAGCTTTTCAGCTGAGATCAAATCTAAAACAATTTAAAATCCTTTAAAGTACTCAAATTGCTTGCTTTGCATCCCTTACAGGATTAAAACAACAACAACAACAGCAACAGAAAAGCATTCAATCCTAGATTTAAAGGTTCAATTTCTGGTCAGGGAACCAGTCCAATTTGTTTTAAATTAGTTGTATGAGTCTTGACCTATGGAGATATTCATTTGTTATTTATCCTTTCCATTCCATGAACAGCTTTGATTTTGTGTCTTTCCCCATTTCTGGGTCAAATAGAACTTTTTGGACCTTAAGGCATAGGCACTAAGTGGAGAAGCTAAGAAATTAGAAAACGTGTTGAGTCAATTTTGTTGAGTAGAGAAAGGTGCGGGTTCAGTTTCAGACTTTTACACGTGGATATCCAGTTCTCCCAGCACCATTTATTGAATAGAGATTCTTCCCCCCAGTGAATGTTCTTGTTTGGTTTATCAAAGATCAAGTATAAGATTTTAGTTTTATCTCATGGTTTTCTATTCGATTCCAGATGCCTATGTCTCTAGTTTTGTGTGAATACCATACTGTTTTGGTCACTATGACCTTGTAGTACAACCTGAAGCCTGATAGGCTAATGTCTCTGGCCTTGTTTTTATTACTAAGAATTGCCTTAGCTATATGGAGTTTCTTCTGGTTCCATACAAAATTGAGGATTTTTTTTTTCCAAATCTTGAAAGTATGATGTTGGTATTTTAATGAAGATTGCATTGAATCTGTAGATTGCCTTGGGAAGTATAGACATTTTAACAATATTGATTCTTACCACCCGTGACCATGGTATGTTCTTCCATTTGTTAATATCTTCTGCTATTTCTTTTCTTAAGGTTTCATAGTTTTCTTTTCTTTCTTTTTTCTTTTTTTGATTAAATCATAGCTGTGTACATTAATGCAATCATGGGGTAAAGTGTCCTGAAATACCGTTATCTAGGGAGTTAACTAAGCAGCATTTCAGCTGTATAGGCACTAAAAGGGTGTTGACTATACATCTTTTGTATTCATTTGGATGGAGTTGAAATACATCCTTCTTAGTAAAGCATCTCAAGAAAGAAGAAGCAAGAATCCAATGTACTCAATTCTGATATGAGGACAATTGACGCTAGTACAAGGTGGGGGGAGGAGAAATGGAGGAGGGGAGAAAAGGAAGGAGGGAAGTTGGTGGGGGGGTGCACAGAGTGTGACACACCTCTTGGGGGTGGGACACTATTTAATAGAGGGACTTCACCCAGCAAACATAAGCAGTGTTACCTGGGTCATCATACCTTCAGTGATTCCCAAACAATAATAAATAAATAAATAAATAAATAAATCATAGTCAGAAGAAATGAAAGTTGTTTACCATTTGAGGAGAGTGAGACTTGCCTTCCTTGAGTTGTCTTTGAGATAGTGCTGGATGTTATGAGGACTGTACCTCTTTGGAGACACCTAATGATTTCTTGGTTAAAATCATAACCTCGATAAGACATATTAGTTTTGGTGAGTCACTTGGAAGGATACCATTAGTACAAAAGTTCAAAGCCAGGAATATCAGTTGTTTGGCCTGGCTAAAATCTGATAACAAGAAATTTGAAAAATAAATAAATAAATAAATGAGCTCGATGGCCAAGAAGGAACTTAATTAAAAGCTGACATTCAAGATCCTATTTCCTCCTTTTTTTTTTTTTTTTTTGGTAGCTTAGAAAATAATCTAGGGTAGAGGAAACTACTAATGACTCCAACCAACTATGGAACTCAGAAATGGGTACCATTTATTCTTTCTTTTGGGGGGGGGGTCTTCTGTTTTCCTATAGAATTTAAAGTCTCATAGACAGGTTTCTCTTAGTTCTAAAAACCTACTCTCTATTATATTACCTGATTTCCTTGGCTTTTGAGGGTGCCAGAAATCTCTTTGTACCATGGGAGAGCACTTGACCCTTGAGTATGTGATAGCTGGTGAGAGCTGTAGTTTTGGAGCAATTGTTGATAATGAATGGTTATCACTGCTTGGGGGCACTTATTTATTTGCACATTTAGATAAGTAAGGGATATAATAAATATTTAGAGAAATATCTCTGTAGCAAGGTATACTGTAAAGACATTAGTTTGCCTGATCCCTGGTGTTTCCCAGGATTCAGTGTAAAATGAATTCCTTGAGTTTTAAAAATGTAAATGTTCTGAATTCCAACTGCACCTGTTTTTCACATATTTAAATTATTAGGCCCTGAACATTACCAATGCTTTATCATCCTGTTCCTTAATGGGTACTATCTTGAGTTCAGTAGTCCAGTTAGAAGACAGTCTAAATTAAAAACTACTTATCTAAATATAATTGGTGTCCTTATAAAAGCCTATGATAAATTCTTATGATTTGGGGTTGCCTTGACATATATTATTACTCTTCCTCTAACACACACACTGAAACTTCTTTAAAACGCTTAAATTCTCAGGTGGCACCTGAGGCTCAAAGGAGTAGGGCACCAGCCCCATATGCCAGAGATGGCAGGTTCAAGCCCAGCCCCAGCCAAAAACTGCAAAAACAAAAAACAAACAAACAAACAAAAAAGCTTAAATTCTCTTTTGCTGTGCTTTGATATATAAGTTTTCAATGCCATTTTCTCTAAAACTCAGTAAGAGCTTTGATCATATGGAATGGATAACTTTAAACCATTTTTATTTAAATGGCATGGTTTGAATCCAATTGTCCTTTTAAACTACTAAGTTTTACCAGTCTCATGTCTAAGATTCACTTTGTCGTCCTTGGTCAAGTGCTATGGCATCACACAGGTCATAGCAACCTCCAACTCCTGGGCTTAGACCATTCTCTTGCTTTAGCCTCCCAAGCAGCTGGGACCACAGGCACCCGCCAGAATGCCCAGCTAGTTTTCTGTTGCAGTTTGGCTGGGACTGGGTTTGAACCCGCCACCCTTGGTATATGGGGCCAGTGCCCTACCCATTGAGCCACAGGTGCCGCTCATGTCTAAGGTTTTAAAATCAGAACTATATTGGCTTGGCGCCTGTGGCTCAAGCGGCTAAGGCGCCAGCCACATACACCTAAGGTGGCAGGTTCGAATTCCCAGCCCAGGCCCGCCAAACAACAATGATGGCTGCAACCAAAAAATGGCCAGGCGTTGTGGCAGGCGCCTGTAGTCCCAGCTACTTGGGAGGCTGAGGCAGGAGACTCGCTTGAGCCCACGAGTTGGAGGTTGCTGTGAGCATGATGCCATGGTACTCTACCCAGGGGGATAGCTTGAGGCTCCATCTCAAAAATAAATAAATAAATAAATAAATAAATAAATAAATAAATAAAATCAGAACTATAAAGTCTTTATTTATGTCTGTCCATATTATTTGTGGATGTGTACATGTTTATATATTGTATATATGGTGTCATTGACTTCTATGTAAATGAGCACACATAAATTAAATGACTAATCCAAATACTTTTTAAGTTCACATGACTTTAGGAATCTTTGGCAAGTAAAGTTAGTTTTTAAATTGTTGGTAAAATAAAATAGATACTTCTTCAGAACTTAATTTAGACATTTTTGCTGGGGCCTCTTGGTCACATAGGTTTATACTATCTCCGATAGATGTTTTAAGATTAAAAAGCTATTGTTTTATGATATTTTTTAATACTTTCTCAGTCTGTCTTGGATCTCATATTCTTGGATTTGAGCCTTTAGATTCTGAGGTCTAGATAAGTGATCATGTGAGGCCAGGAGACAGTGCGTTGGTTCCATTCTCTGTGATATAAGAGAAACATTTTTTGTACACAGAACTTATAACAAAAGTTGTAAAAAAAAAAAAAAAGTTGAAAAGGGAATAATTTTTTCCTTTTACATGAGAGAGAACTTTGTGTGGTCAATATGATAAGAAAAAAGAAGTAAGTTTTTGTCCTAAGATAAAATGCCAATATAAAAAAGAGAATATAAAAGAAAACTAAAAGTTTAAACAAGTTGTTAAGGTTTGTTGAAAAATTCTGAAAGATTTTTAAAGATTTATAGAAATCTTATCTTGTGTTGTTAAAACTGAGATTAGATTTGCTTATAAGATTTAATTAAAATTAGCTTTACATTAATAATATAAAGATACAAAGAAAAATGGTTTTGTGTTTTGAACAAGATTTTTGTAAAATTTAATGAATAACAAATGTTTTGTTCATCTTTTGCATAAAAAGAAAAAAAGGAAAAGACAAATTCTGTTAGTGTTATGCTCTCTTTATAAGCTTTTTTAATTGTTGGAAAACTGAGTCTCCTCTCTATCAAAGAGTAAAGGTTTTTATGTTTAAAATGTTTAAATTATCATGTTGGTTTATATAAATGACTAGTATTTTTATAGCTACTGGTGGCTCTTGATTAAGTGTTTTAAATCTTTAATGTTTGATATACCTCCCCAAATCACATTTCAGATTCTGAAATTGTCTTTTCAGAAACCCCTGGAAATCCAACAGGCACATACTACATATTAGGTTTATTTTGTATGTTACAATTATGTAATAAATATTGTCCAATAAGAGATGATGTTTAACTTACTTTGAACTATATTATATGGATCTGTTATTAATATGTATTCTAAAATTATGCATTTCCAAAAATTCTAACATGCCGTGGTATATTTTATTAGTTATAATAATAATTTTTATGTTAAACTGTTATATGACACAGAAATATCCAAATTTTTTGTCAATTCTATGTTTAATGATGTGTATCATAAATATTTATCATCCACAATTATTGTTTTACTTTGATTCTTCTCAAAAAGCAGTTTACAATTGGCTGTACTTCAAATTTGCTTTTTATTCAAGAAAATTCAAGAAGTAGGACCCTACGAATGACTCTGAAATACAGTTTCCTGATAGCTTTGGAGATCATATCTTCGAACTAAGCAAAGCTTTTCACAACTTTAATAAACCGATGCCTTCATAAAGATTGCTATCCCACCATCAAATAGAACAAAACTTAATTGCATGGGACTAAGCTGATAAGAGGACTAGAATGATTTTTATGACATTTTGTTTAAAACATTGCTGATTCTTTTTATATTATATTTTGTTTTCCAGAGTCAAAAAGAAAACTTTTTTCTTTTTGAACTCTATGTAGCTTATAATAATTGAGGAAAATATACCTTTGTGAGCAGATTTAAAACATTTGTCTTTGTCTCTACCTGATTTCTCCAGAATTTAAAATCTTTTCATAAGTATTTTTATATTATCACAATCTAGTTATTTGCATAAGTTCAATAAGAATATGTTTTCTGTAACAGAACGCAAGCAGAGACACTTTTTTTTCTTAACCAAGTCTTTAACTACATATTTTCAGATATGTTCATATTTTCAGTCAGCTATAGCCAGACTGCTTTG
>NW_003852398.1:20718184-20719242 GCF_000181295.1 Otolemur garnettii | reverse complement strand
TTTATCTTTTCAAAAGACCAAATTTTCTTTTCATTGATATTGGGTTTTTTGATTAAAATTCACTTAGTTCTTCTCCAATTTTTATGTTTTTCTGCTAGCTTTGGATTTGGTTTGTTCTTGCTTTTTCAGCTCCTTGAGGAAAGCATTGGATTTCTTCATTGGTGATCTAATTCTTTTTCTGTGATGTAGGCATTCAGCATTATAAACCTTCCTCTGACTACTGCTTTTTCTGAAGCCAAGAGGTTTTAGTATGCTATACTTTCATTCTTTTGAAAAGACATTTTAGTTTTCATCTAATTTTGTCATTGATCCATGGATTATCCAGGAACATCTTGTTTTATTTCCATGTAAATATTTCCATGTATTTGTATAGTTTTAAGAGGTCCTCTTGGTATTGATTTCTAGTAGGATTCTGCTAGAGTCTGAGAAGATATTTGATATGATTTTAAATTTTCAAGATTTAATAAGACTTATTTATTACCTAACATATAGTCCATTTTGGAGGATGTTTCATATGCTGATGAGAAGAATGTGTATTCTTTGCTTTGGGGACAGAACATTCTGTGAGGTTTAATTGGTCTGAAATTCAATTTAAGTGTAATGTTCATTATTGATTTTCTGTCTCAGTGAGCTGTTTGGTGCTGGGTGGGAGTAGGGCATTAAAATCCCCCATTATTTTTGTTTCAGTGTCTTTCTCTTCCTTTAGGTCTAGTATTTTCTTTTTTATAAATCAGGGTGCTTCAATGTTGGGTGCAGGAGTTTTTAAAAAGGCGCCACTTTGATTTATGTTGAGTAGAATTGATTGGGTTTATTCTTTGGTGTGTGCAGTGGCACAGACTCTATTATTTCCTTAGTTATAAATAGCCCTGGTGTGGTGGCTTTATGAAAATCCAGTTGTAGTAGTGATCTACCAGGCAGATGAGAGTGTTCAAGGCCTTCTGAATAGCCAGAGTGGCATGGGCAATAGTGATAGCAGAGGTGGTGTAAAGCTTGTTTCTTTTTTGAGTGCAGTGTACTTGTACCAGTGGATATTGCCATGGGCTGTACAGGAAGACCTC
>NW_003852398.1:20716031-20716984 GCF_000181295.1 Otolemur garnettii | reverse complement strand
TCAACTGTATTCTGGGCTTTTCTTTGATGGGAGGTTTTTTATTACTATTTTTATCTCATTACTTGTTATTGCTTTATTCAGGTTTTGGATTGCTTCCTGGTTCAATCTTGGTAGGTTGTATGTGTCTTGGAATTTATCCATTCCTTCTAGGTTTTCCAGTGTACTGGCATATAGTTACTCAGAGTAGTCTCTAATGATCCTTTGAATTTCTACAGTGTAAGATGTAATGTCTTCTTTTTTAGCTCTGATTTTATTTGCTTGGATATTATCTCTTGTTTTCTTAAAGGTAATTTGGCTAAAGATGTGTGGATATTGTCTGTCTTTTCATAAAAACAACTTTTCATTTCATTTGTCTTTTATAAATTTTTGTTTCAATTTCATTTATTTCTGCTCTGATTTTTATTATTTCTTTTATTCCACTAATTTTGAGTTTGTTTAGCTCTTGTTTTTCTAGTTATTTGAGATACATTGTTGTTTATTTGAAGTTTTCTACTTTTTTTATGTAGGCATTTATTGCTATAAGTGCAATAATTCCTCTCATTACTGCTTTTTCTATATCCCCTAGGCTTTGATATGTTATGATTTTATTTTAATTTGTTTCAAGATTTTTTAAAATTTTCTTTTTAATTTCTTCACCAACTTATTGGTCATTCAGCAATATATTGTTTATTTTCCATATGTTCTATGTTTGTTTAGTTTCCTGTATTCCTCTTATTATTGATTTCCAAGTTTATTCAATTGGAGTCAGATAAAATAATTGATATAATTTCAATTTTTTTGAATTTTTTAAGATGTGTTTTGTGGCCTAACATATTATGCTATATCCTTGAGAATGATTCATGAGCTCAGTTGAACATGTATTCTGCAGCTGTTGGATAAAATTTTCTGTAAATATCTATTAGGTTGATTTGGTCTATAGTACAGATTAAGTTCAATGTTTCTTTCTTAATTTT
>NW_003852398.1:20715264-20716011 GCF_000181295.1 Otolemur garnettii | reverse complement strand
TGGACAACAGCAAAAACGCTAGTGTAACAGCAGGGCATCATCTGATAAAGTTGAAATTGCACACATCTTTCATGAGGGTCAGAATATATGTGTCTTATATAGTAACCTTGTTTGTTTCTTTTCACATTTTGGCTTTATATCTATTTTATCTGATAGAAATATAGATATCCCTGCTCTTCTTTGTTTTCTTTTGCATGGAATATCTTTTTCCATGCCTTCATTTTCAATCTATGTGAGTCTTTATAGGTGAAATGTGTTTCTTGTAGACAACATAGTTTTTTATTTAAATACATTCAGCCAGTCTATATTTTTATCAGAGAGTTTAATCCATTCACATTCAATGTTCTTACTTATAGGTAAGACTGCCGTGTTGTGATTTGATTTTAGATTTTTTTGTGGTCTTCTCTTCCTTTGTTAAAAGTGATTTTCCTTGGTAGTGTGTTTTAATTTGTCTTAATTTTTTGTTTATCTGTGGTAGTTCTTTTTTTGTTTTTGATTTAAGATTACCATGAGGCTTATAAAAATATTTTATAACCAATGATTTTAAACCTATTATAATTCTGCTTACAAACAAACAAACAAGTAAGGAGAATCTAACAGAATATAATTCCATCTAACTCCATCTTCCTCCACTTTTTAACATTTTGTTATTTCCATCTATATCTTTTTATATTATCTATCACTCATAAAGTTGCTTAGTTATTTTTAATAAATTTGTGTTTTAGATACATATATACATATATATAT
>NW_003852398.1:20712948-20713732 GCF_000181295.1 Otolemur garnettii | reverse complement strand
TGGTAAATACTTCAGGACTGGGTTCTTCCCTTCAGTGCAATGTATTTCCTTCTGGTGCAGGTTGGTTCTAGAAATGCTGTCCAGGAACTAAGGCCTAGAATCAGGACCTTCAAGAATCTTCTTGGCATTTTCTTTTACTGTAGTTGAGTTGGTAGCCAAGGTACAAAACATTTTCTAAACTCTTCCCTTTCCTTTCCCCAAGTGAAAGAAGATTTTCCCTGAGTTTTGCTACCTGGAGCTGGGTGAGCAATGACATAGGCACTGGCTTGACCACTGCTTCTGGTCTCTCCCTGAGTCATGCACATCTCAAGACTATTGGCTTGAAGTCAGCACAGCCACAGGAATTACTTAAGAACTGCAGCCTTTGTGGCATGTTTACCTTGTGAAGTTATGTGCCAAGGATGTTTTAATCAGCTACCAGTGGGTCTAACTGGAAATTGGGTTTTGAAGAGGAGAATTTCTCTCTGATCAGGCTGGTCTAAATGCTCCCTCCATCAATGCTGGCAGAATTCTGCCCTTGATGTGTTCCCCTGTGACAGGGTTCCCCTGTGACATTGGCCCTCATGCCAATGCAGAGTTCCACAACCACTTCTTTCTCCCTTATCCCTGAGCACACAGATTCTGTCTTTACTAAGTGTGCTGCTGCTGCATTGCTGGGGGATGGGGAAAGGGTGACATAGGCAATGCAAGATTATCTTTTATACTCTCTTCAATGCTTCTTTCCTTGTTATAATGTTAAAACTAGGTACTGCAATTGCTTACCTGATTTTTGGTTCTTCTGAAG
>NW_003852398.1:20696265-20712595 GCF_000181295.1 Otolemur garnettii | reverse complement strand
TAGGTGAGGTCCCCCCAGTTACCCTCCTTCCACCCAGCCATCTCTCCCTCCTCATCCTCCTCCTTTCTCCTTCTTTCTGGGCTATAACTGTGTTTTATCATTTGTATGAAGTGTGGGTGATTATATATTGGTTCCATAATAGTACTGAGTACATTGGATATTTTTTCTTCCATTATTGAGATACTTTACTAAGAAGAATATGATCCAGCTCCATCCATGTAAACATAAAAGAGGTAAAGTCCATCTTTGTTATGGCTACATAATATTCCATGGTATACGTATAGCACAATTTGCTAATCCATTCATAGCTTGATGGGCACTTGGGCTGCTTCCATGACTTGGCAATTATGAATTGGGCTACAAAAAACATTCTTGTGCAAATGTCTTTGTCATAAAATGGTTTTTGGTCATCTGGATATATACCTCGTAGAGGAATTGCAGGATTGAACCGTAGTTCTACTTGTGGTTCCCTAAGTGTTCTCCAAACTTCTTTCCAGAAGGGACATATTAGTTTGCATTCCCACCACAGTGCAGAAGTGTTCCCTTTTCTCCACATCCATGCCAACATCTGTAGTTTTGGGATTTTTTTTATGTGGGCTAATCTTATTGGAGTTAGATGATATCTTAAAGTGGTTTTGATTTGCATTTCTCTGATGATTAAAGATGATGAGCATGTTTTCATGTGTCTGTAGGCCATGTGCCTGTCTTCTTGAGAGAAGCTTCTGTTCAAGTCTCTCACCCATACTGAAATGGAGAGCAGAATTAAAAGAAATTGAAAATAAAAGAATCATTCAGAAGATCAACAAATCAAAAAGTTGGTTTTTTGGAAAAGATTAACAAAATTGATAAATACTTGGCTAACCTAACCAGAAGCAGAAAAGTAAAATTCCTAATATTCTCAATCAGAAAGGATAAAGAAGACACCTTGGAAATTAAAAAAAAAAAAAACCTTAATGATTACTAAAAAACTCTATTCTCAGAAATATGAAAATCTGGAGGAAATAGACCAATACCTGGAAGCATACTACATTCCTAGAGTAAGCCAGAAAGAATTAGAAATGTTGAATAGACCAATATCAAGCACTGAAATGGCATCAAAGATATGAAATCTCCTAAAAAAGAAAAGCCTGAGTCCAGATGGCTTCCCATCAGAATTCAACCAAACCTTTAAAGAGGAACTGGTACCTATATCACATAACCTTTTCCAAAACATAAAAAAGAAGGAATACTTCCCAACACATTCTACAAAGTAAATATCACACTGATCCACAAACCAAGAAAATATCCAACAAAGAAAGAAAATTATAGACCAATATCCTTAATGAACATTGATACAAAAATATTCAATAAGATTTTAGCAAGCAGACTTCAACAGCACATCAAAAAAATTATACACCATGACCAAGTTGGTTTTATCCCAGGGTTACAAATTTGGTTCAACATCTGTAAATCTATAAATATAGTATATCATATAAACAAAATAAAAAACAAAGACCATATGATTCTCTCAATTGATGCAGAAAAAGCTTTTGATAATATCCAGCATCCTTTCATGATCAGAACACTCAAATCTATACACTCAAGTTACAATCCTTAAGCTTGGTTCAAGTAAACTCTATATTAATTTTGCCTTAGCTTCTTATTTTTATGTCAAGTGTATTAGACATAGTTTCTTAAAATGTTTATGAAATTACTCTAATATCTGGAGACCCCTGGAGATCTTCCTCTATTAAATGTTGTTTCTACCGGTTACTGGTTCTTGTTCATATGTATATATATATATATTTTTTTTTTTTTTTCAGACAGAGCCTCAAGCTGTAACCCTGGGTAGAGTGCTGTGGCATTACAGCTCACAGCAACATCCAACTCCTGGGTTCAAGCAATTCTTCTGCTTCTGCCTCCCAAGTGGGTGGGACTGCAGGCACCTGCCACAACACCCAGCTACATTTTGGTTGCAGCCGTCATCGATGTTTGGCGGCCTGGGCTGGATTCCAACCCTTCAGCTCAGGTGTATGTGGCTGGCGCCTTAGCTGCTTGAGTAAAGTGACCAGATTTTAACATTGGTAAAGCAAGACAACATGGCCAGGGGGTGAGGCGGGGGTGGGGCAGGGGACAGAGCAGGGCAGGGCCTGACAACAATGCAAACTTTGATAAGCAGTTCTCGATAATCACTTCTCAACAATTATTTGTTATTATTACAGTTTAACATTATAAAATTAACAAAAATATAAAACTCATATTCTGGCAAAATAGCCACATGGCAGCCGAAAAACGTATATTCCCTTCCTGTTCTCCCACCTCTTCATGCATTCTTTCCAAAAATCGGGACTTTTTAAAAATGCCATGGGACGCAGGACAAATTGTTAAAAGGCAGGACTATCTTGCCAAAAGCAGGAAGTCTGGTCACCCTACACTTGAGCCACAGGTGCTGAGCCATTGTCTTTCTTTCTTTTTTTTTTTTTGCTTTTGTCGTCTTTATTGTATGACTGATACGTAACTTGAAATTATTTTTAAGCCTAGGATTATGTTATTTTCCTTCAGAAAAAAAATTTAATTTACTTCTACTACACATCTAGATATACTAAGTATCTGGGAGAACCTTAATCTAGTTTTAAAACTTGAGATTTTCTGGTTCACATGATTCAAATTTGGCCTGAGGCCCACAAGAAAACTGTTTTACTTTTAGCATCCCCTACTTTTAAGCATATAATTGTTTTGAGTCTTAACCAAAAATAAAGGGGATTGACCCCATGGTACCTGCACTTGGTAGATATTATACCCCAAACTCCTGTTTCAAACTCCAGAAGGGTCTCAAAACTGATTCTCAGCTTTTCACTTGCAAATTTCAGTTTTGCAAGTGCCCTAGGGTCAAAGACAGCTTCAAGTATCTGACTCATATTTCTGAGTTTCCTTCTATGGTATCTTGGTTCAATAATTTTTCATAGATTTATAACCCCTCTGATGCCTTTAGGCAGACATTTTCATATATTGTCCCTATTTTCTGACTGTCCTCAGTGGAGGGGTTTGTTTGAATTATTTTGCTAATACCAGTATAATCCTCCTTACCATAAGTGGGAAGCAAAGTCTTCAATTTTTTCTCTGTAATCTTTATTTCCTTTGTATACTATTCTATTTAACTCCCATACCAACCATAGTGCCTAGAATATTTTTGGTATTCTCTATTTAAAATACTTTTGGGAGATGGCAGTGGGCAGAATATAGAAGGGAGTTAAAAAAGGTGATGAAGACGAACTATTCACAATTTTGGCCCGTGTTAGTGCTGAAAATAACTGTAACCAAACATATATTTTAAGCAATTACTTCTTCCTCTGTATAAAATGTTTTGTCTATAACATTCACTGGGCATGGTTTTTAGGCAAGTCAACATAAATTGAGCTGTAAATTATCACTTCTGCAAAATATAAGAGGGAAGAGAATTAATTTAGTAACTTCTAGTTATAAATTATAAGCCCCATGGAGTAAGAGCAAAAGCCTCCTCTAGGACCTTGTGTGATTCTCTTTACATGGTGGTACCCTAATAAATATCTGTTGAGTTGAGAGTGAATATTTTAATGTAGAAGTGAATTTTTCTGATTTCTTATCCTTTTTGAGAACTGACAAGCCTTAACTCCTGGGCCACCTACCTGAGAATGCTAACACAATTGTTCATAATTGTCTCTCTTTAGTAACAGTGGGAATTGTCATATGTAAAAGTACCTATTGGAAAGGAACAATAGGGAAGGTATTTCTTCTGATTACTTTTAGAATTTAAGGTCATATTGTCTGCCAGTGTTTCTGCAGCCCAATTTTGTTTGCACTCATTGAAAATATGTTACTAGTATCATTGGTCAAATAGCACCAAGTATGTTACTAAGTGCTTAATTGATGGAAATGGACACTTCTTAATAAAAAGCCTTTTAATGAAAAGGTGAAGATGGTCTTGTAGGAAGCAGAAACAACTCTAACTGAAGTGAAGTCACAAGCATACATATTCTCACACAGACATACGCTGCAAAAGAAATCATTGACTAACTTCAGGTCTCATTTGCAACTTTCAATATGAACTTATAACAGATCTCAAGAGGGAAACGCCCATCCAAGAATTCATTTGGTTAGACCACATATCCAGAGCATTATCTGGATAAAATTGGTTTAAGAGAGTGGCTGGAAAATGAGGGTGGTTTCAATCTATGAATGAAGATTCAGTCTCAGATTTGCTAATATTAATTTTGAGAATTTCACTTCCCCATGTACTTCTAGCTACAGTGATTTTAGGGGCTGCAGAGCTCAATGAGATGGCCATAGTGGCAATAACCCTTGATTCTAATGAACGGACAAGCTCACATCTGCTCCCTTGTTCAGAAGGAAATCTTTCATTGCTTGAAAGATAGGAGAGTTCTGACTCAGCTCTTAGGGCTATTATTTGAAAAACTGATTAGTGAGGTCATCTTTTCAATCCAGTTGAAGAGACCTAAGTTTCATTTTTGGCTTAACAAGGATCACAGTCTTGTTCAGGAGGAAGACACTGCCACATCAATTAAAAGTGGTAAAATGAAGTTATAAAAAATCATGAGCAAATGAAAGGAAAGGTGAACTGGGATTAAGAAAAATTCTTCAAGGTATATGTTCCGATCTTGCTGTTGACGTGACTTAGTATGCACTCAAAATAGAAGAAATTGGTTCGATTTGATGAACTTTTGGTTCATCATTGCTGTATGTCAGTAGGATTCGTCTTATTCATAAGTGAAATCTGAATTCTTCAGCCTCATTCCCTCTAGCTTTATGCCTAATAAAAACTTCACTTGCTTACTTAGGCGTTCGGCATTCTTTCTTTGTGTACAACCTTCTGATGTCTTTAAGAAGATGGAGGAAGGAACAGAATATAATTAATTTTCGCCACAAAATACATGCTCATAGAGTACTATTGAGCCATAAGCATTGACACGGGGGTCATAAAACTAGGAAAGGGGCATAATTGTCTGTAGAGAGATGTGCTCCAGACCTCTGCATTTAATAGTATATTGAGCTTCACAAAACTTGCTGTAATTCCACATGGTCCTCTCCTTTCTAGAAGAGCCTACCACATAAACTGCTACATGAAAATCAATAAAGAGAATGCATAAAGAACCATGTGAATATAGAAAAAAGAATCATTGAATTTTTTTTCTGGAGCATTTACAAATAAGTTCCCAGGATACTTGATTTAGACCTTAAAGATAAATTATATTTTTCCAAGATTGGAAGAAAAGGTTACATGATATAGGGGAAATACTGCAAATCTATGGTTCTTGTGCTTATGTCCTAAATCTTATGGCCTTTTGTGTTCTTTATAATCATGCTTGAGGGCTCGCTAAATGATTATGCATCTGCCTTAAAACTGATTTTACATAGATGGGCACAACTTGTCTCACCAGTTACTGTCCTTTGGACTATCTGCTAGGAAGTCAAGGCCATCTGCTCTAACAGACATTACCCAAATAACGGCAGTGATGCCAAAGGCTTTTTCTTTCTCCTCTGACCTACTTAGTTTTTCACAAACCAACATTTTCTCCCCTTCCTTACCATGTTATGCTAAGGCACTCACTGTTTTTCTCCTCCTCTCTTTCTGTCTAGTGATGTTTCTTTTGCTTTTAGGAAAACAGTCACAGAGCTGAGTTACGGTGCTCCTAAATCCTCTTGAAATCCATATGCAATCATCTGTTTATTAAGGTTAAATGAGTTCAACTGATACTATAAAATCTTGATTAATGGGAACATGTGAGGAACACTTCTGGTTAATTGAATTTTCAGGTTAATTGAGGGTTAAATGGGAGATTTAACAAAATCACCATGGCACTTATCTCTATCTCTTTTATGGCGCTGATCACATTCTACTATGCCTTGGCACTTTTGAAGTTTATGTCTTATCTTCCCTAATAGACTAAACTCTGAAGGTTTAGTTTTGGCATACACTGGTCTATAATTCAATGGACACAACTGATCATATTTTAAAGGCAGTGACATAATCTTTATCATCATCATCACCATCATCCTTGCCATTGTGTCGTAGCTAATAGCATAGTCTCTGTAGCTAGACAGCCTGAGTTTGAATGCTGTCTCTGACATTGACAGTTCTGTGGGCTTGTGAAAATTATTTAACCTCAGTGCCTCAGTTTCCTTATCTATGCATAGGGGATAATAGCAGTAATTACCTCACAAAGCTGTTGTGAGGGTTGAGTCAAAAGTTATAAAGTGCTTAGTAAACAAGGCAATTTACTGATTATTCAACATGTTTGTCCCCATTTGACCTCAAAAGAAGATGCCATTACCCCATTTAACACATGAGGAAAATAAAATACAGAGAAGTCAAATAACTTACTCAAGGTCATAGAGCTAGTAAGCAGTAGAGCCAGATTTGGATCAAGGAAGTTTGACTTGAAATTCTATATCCCTAACATCTTCTAAAATCTGCTTAACTATGGGAAAAACATTTACTCCTGGTGTTACATGTTTAGCACAGACCCCTGCTCATTACGACTGAGGAAGCCAGGTGGGTAAGGGCTTCCTCATGACCCTGACCTGTGCTCCCAGGACTGTTGCAGTAGTGGGAGTGACTACAGTGTATCCCCCTATAGCCCTTTGAGGCTAGCCCATCACTGCCTTTCACATTTTATTGGCTAACACGAGTCACATGGCCACATCTAATTTCAAAGGGGCAAAGAAAATGCAGCCCCACCATGACCCACTTCTTCCATGAACAAGAAAGCTAAAAATATTCCGTGAATATCCATAGATACCATACCCAGAGACTCTCAAATTACCAGCAAATCCTGGGCACCGAGATACGAGGTGATATGGGTAGGTGTACGAAGTAGAAAAAATTATATTATTACTCTAGAGAAAAATCTCTCAATATTGGCATTATTCACATATTGAACCAGATAATTCCTTGTCACAGGGGGCTATCTTCTGCATTGTGCGATACTTAGCAGCTTCTCTGACCTCTATTCATTAGATGCAGTAGTACGTTCCCTCCCCTAGGTGTGACAATTAGAAATGTCTCTAGTGATTGCCAACTGGGAAGCAAAATCACCCCAGTTGAGAGCCGCTACTCTAAAGTCTCCTCATTTGTACCCACAAACTTTTTCAGTCTCAGGGAAGTTCTGATTACACTATGACCCCATTGCATGACGAGGAATTTGTAGAAGATTTTGGAGATTGGAAAACAGCCTGAGCAGCTCAGTGGCTTGCCAAAAGTGATGGGTTTTGAGTTTGAACAAGAAGCTGTGTTTCCTAAATATTTGTCAAGTACTCTTTTTGCTATACCATATTTCCCAAACTGTTTTTTAGGTTTTTACAGTGACTTTATACACTGCAAAGTTCTTCAGTGACTCTACTTCAGATTGTCAGTCTCTGTAATTTTCAGCCTATTTATTTCTCTTGGCCCTCTGTGGAAGTCAGCAACAGCTGGTCATCATGTTCTGTGTAATAACTTTTCATACATTTGAAGACTGTTATTAAACCATCCCCAAGCTTCTCTTTGCTGGGTAATTGTTATGCTCAAACATGTGCCAGGAGTTGCGCAAAGCCAGGGAGAAGACAGAATCTCCAAACTAATGTTTGTGTAATAAAATTGAAGAAAAACAATTTTTGACTGAAAATACCAACTGAGAAATGAGGCTAGCAAGTGAGACTGTGAGGATGCGTTTTCAGAGTTTCTCTCTTTTTCTTTCCTTCTTTTTTTGGTTTATTATAGTTATTGTAGCTGACCTGAAAATTTTAATGTATTGCTGTGGAAATTAATGCCCTAATTAAGATTTTATAGTACTTTTAATCTTAACGATATTTTAATGGAAATCCAATGATGACACGATACCAAGTCTCTGCTTGTCACATCTTGGGATATAACCAGGCGTAATCCAATTAACTGCATCAGCAGTGATGAGAGGCCATGGCATTGAACAAGACCTTCTCATAGTAATGTATAACTTGGACTGATAAAAACTACCATTTATTCTGGGATTTCCGTTTGTCAGGCCAGATGCTGCTAAGAGATTTATAAGAATTACCTCTTTTAATTTTTGAACTCTGAGAGGTAGTTGCCATTATTATCCCCATTTTATAGAATTTAAAACTTTAGATCAGAGAGGTTAATTAACTCACCCAGTGTCACAGAGCTGGAAAGTGGTAAAATTAGAATTAGAAATCAGCCTCTAGAGCCCATGGTCTGTAATTACACATGGTGCATATATCATTAATTTTTTTGTGTATTCAGTGTCTAGTTCCTCTTGTCAGTTCTCAGCTATATTTGTTGAATGGATATACAAATGGTGAATGGCAGAGCAGAAATGTGGGACAGCCATGCAGGCTGGGGTTCAGCACATCGCGTGAGTACTATCTGCTCAGGCATCACTGTCCCAGCTCATCTCACCCCAGCCCATGATGGATTAAATGCCTTCTTTAGGATTCCATACTAAATGGTATTTCTCTAATCCATGCACTAACCTCACTCTTCTATAATAATAATGATCTATTTTTGCGCCCATTTCTCCTGCTAGAGCAGCGATTCTCAAACAGGGGTTGTCTCACCCCTCAAAAAAGATTTAGTAATGTCTCCAGACATGTTTTGGTTGTCGCACTGGGAGAGGCTCTAAGCATCTAGTAGGTAGAACATGGATTCTGCGAAACACACTGTAACGCATACGACAGCCCTCCGTGACCATTGTCCAATGTCAAAGTCAATTGTGCCAAAATAGAGTATCCCTGTCCTAAACAGAGAACTCCTTCATGGAAGGAACCTCATGTTCAGGATCATCTCTGTGTCATAAGGCACAATGCATGTCATGTCAGTGGCATGCAGCCTGTAAAAGTCAAACAGTGGAGAGGGAATGAATGCATGAATGAATGAGTGGTAGGAGGAGCAAGTGCAGCAAGCAGACGAGGTTTCGTTTTCAGAGAGTATAGGTCCTGGAAGCTCAGGGACTAGAGCAGCTACGTTCAATTAATGTAAATCTCTAGCAGGGTAGCAGAATTTAGAAATGGTGAATTCAGATGCAGACCTTATGTATAAAGAAAGAGGAGGGTGACGTTATTTTCACATACGTATCTGTTTTTCTCCTTTATTTTATCTTATAGCCCTTCTTTTATTTGTATAACAGCTAGAATAGTCCATATCTCCTACCCTTAAGGAAGGAATAAGGAAATAGAAACAAATAAAAGAATAAAATTTCTAACTTTGGAGTTTCCAAAGCCAATGTTCACATATCAACTAGTCAGCCGTGTCTAGTTTCCCCATCCTCGAGACTAGATAAAACACTGTCCACCTAGAGCAAGGGGAAGATCAGAAGAGGGGAAAGAGACTTGGTCCGAAGTTGATGCCTAAGAAGGGGCCCTCACATTCTGATCCCCTTTCTGAGTTTTTGATTGGAGGGAGCCAAAGAAACTGAGAACAGGAATGTGTGCCCATCACCCCTTTAGATAAACCCAGAGTGAAGGCAAGTGATCAGCATTTGTTTCTACCAGGAATGGTCAAGAATAGAGTAGGAATGACTATATAGCATATCTGGGTAGATCCACCAACCTTTCAAGCCCTCAGAGTGGCACAGATGGGCCTCCTTGGACCAAGGTGTGGCCAGTTAGCAGAGTTAGACTTGCAGAGGCCCTGAGATTTGGGGAGGGAAGGATTGGGAAACTGGATTAGAATGAAGTTATCTCATAAATGCAAATACTAATAGACAACAGTGATCCTTATCAGCTCTTTCCCACTTATACCATAGCCCCATCTAACCCTGGGGAAAAAGAGGCGTGGGTAGATTCTAAATCGAATGAGTTCAGCTTCTACAATAAAGAAGGAAATCTCAGAATAGAAATTCAATTCAAGAAAAAAATGTAGTTACATTTCTTTCACCATCTGATCTGTGGTATACCATGTATTCACTACAGAAGTTTACCAGATGGTTGCAGCATCTCAGCAATAAATTTGAAGTTAAGGGCAGGCCCTACATCCCAGATAAGAGCAAAGCATGACTCCAGTATTGGGGCGGGGTGGTACACAATGAAAGTTATCAATTCAAAATTTCAATCCCTGGAGCAAGGCAGGATTCTTGCCACTAGCATTGTATTGCAAGGAGCAGACAAGATCTTAGAAATGAATGGAGCTATTTATCCCCAACCAAGGGATAAGGTCAGCCTGAATCAGCAATGGCTGAGATCTGATGTTGTGCTCTGAGAATTGGATAGAAATATTTGCAGGACCGAATTTCCTTCAATGATTAGCCTTAGCCATGAGGAATTAGGTGAGTGAAGTTTACAAATGGGCTCACATGGCCTCAGTTCTGAGGAAGGAGTACATACTTGAAGAAGTTGTCTAAATGATTGAGGTTTTGACAACTAAATCTTTTTTACAAAGACAATGTGAATTACTAGATAAAAATAGTGTCCACAGTACTCAAATTGCATTTCAAAATCTTGATTTTTTAATTTAAGCATCTTATTCAAATAATTTTTCTGTCAAGCATTTTTGCTCCTTATACATCTGACACTTCGGGGGATTTCCATTTGGAAGTAAGAATGACTAGAAAAGTATTTCTGGGGTCCCTTTGGGCTTATCCATTAAAACACCATTACTTTACTCTTTATCAGCTGATGTCAGATTGCGTAACAGTATCCTTGGGTCCCCTGGAGGTTTAGAGGAATCCCCTGGATCAATGCTATGTCCTTCAAAGGCCCTGAAGAGTTGGTCCCTTTCAATTTCTCCAGGGCCATCTCCTGACAGTTTCTTATTTCTTTTTCTCTGCTCCATCACTCTTGCCTTCTTGAGTTTTCTGACTAGTGTCAGGATAGCATTGCTGGACTAAGCCTCAGAGATAGCTGGTTTGACAACTGCTCTCCTCTCCTTTTACAGAGGAAAAAGTAAGGGCCAGTTTGGTTCTGTAGAAAGCAAACTGGATTTCAGAAGACCTGGGTTCAAGCTCAGCTGGATCACTGATTTACTCAGCATCCTCAGACACATTCTTGGCCCACATCTCTGAAATTTTTAAGTCTAAAAACTCTGATTGGTCTATTTTCCAGTCTTTGGTTTCAGTCTGGGCTTTTTTTCCCCTGGTGATCTGGGCAAGAAATTTATTGGCTTTTGTGAAGGGGCTTTCCTGATTTTTGGCTAACCTTGATGGTTAATCCCTCTGTTGGTCTCTAAGCTCATTCCAATTTCCCCTGCAGTTTGTGTAAAGATGTCTTCATTGAAAACACCTGCTGGGCTTCACTTGGCTTCACACCATGTTTCCATTCATTTCTGGGGTGGGTGCCACCGGCTCCCCTGGATAACTCAGAAGGGCTGGCATCTACTTTGGAATCTGTCTCAAACTCACCTTACAACATTATGCCAGTCAATTAACTTCATGGGCCTCCAGTTTTCCTGGGAATAATTATGATAACAATTGCGGGAGCTTTTTTTCCCATCTGTTAATTTACTGACTTTTTATGAAGATCAAATTAGTAGAGGACATTGACTCTATCTTAGTGGACTCGACAGTAAAAAGTACATCGGTTTGGTGTTTCCCACCAAAGTGTATGCTCTAAGATGGTAAGAGCTATCTTTGCATCAGAAGACCAAAAGGATTAGTAAAAGATGCTGTGGATTTTGATTGGCTTCCAGCCCTGGATCTGCCACCATTTTGCCCTGGAGTGATGGGTAAAGCACTTACTATTTCTCACACTGCCTGGTTTCCTCACCTGCAAAGTGAGAGGCTTTGAATAAGGTCCTCTTTTAAGTTTCCTTTTAGCTCTGACAGCTTATGAATTTTGCACTTCTAGTGCTTAGCTCTGTGCCTTGCCTTTATTAGAGAATTAATAAATGTTTATTGAGTCAAATTTAGTTAATTGCTATTTATTATTAGTCAAGTGTCATTGACTCATCACATCATATAGGTTTCTGAAAAGATGATTGGTGTTTTTAAAATTAATTTTAGAAGATGTGGCAGTGATCATATTTAATGGCTCTATGGATGGCTGATCATAGTAGTAATAATAATGATAAATATATATTGAGTGCTTATAATGTTCCAGGCACATACTAGGTATTTTTAAACTTAATTCTCAATGCAATCTTAAGAGATGGGTACAAGAATTAACCTCTTATCTTACAGATAAGGGAATATACATGTTAAATAATTGGACTTGTTCATACACATGTGTAAAATAACTGACCTGAATAATAAAGCTTGAAGTTAGTAGAGCTGGAGGTTGAGCCCTACGCCACCTGTATCCAAATAGGGTTGCCAGATGTAGCAAATAAAAATACCATATGACAAATTAAATTTGAATTTCAGATAAACAATGAATAATTATTTCACTGTCAGTAAGTTCCATGCCATCCCACTATCCTCACCTCCCACCCAGATGATAAGTAATACTGGCTTATGGATTCAGCCTGTAAAATGGGTTCACCTAAACAAAACCAAATTGAAGCAGAACTCTTGTTTTGAACAGGATACTTGGCATTCTATATAATAGAAAATCAGGGTAGAATTTAGTATAGGTAGTAAAGAAAAAAAAGATGTAAAATGAAGTTTCCATATTAGGAAGATGGTCCCACATGCTGTCCAATTTTCTCTTATTCTATATTTCTTCTATCAAATGATATTTTATGTCTTATATTTCTCATGAATCTTCTCTCTATGCTCAGGGTTTCTGTTTAAATTAAAAGATGAAACACGGAATTTTTCTAATTCAAGTGAAACCTGGAATGATTGCACTGAATGGAATCAAGCTCTCTTGTGTATCATTTAGAATGTTCCTTCCCTGTGCTTGAGCTGGAATATCTGATATGTCTTGTTGCTATGACAATGGATTCTCCTTAGTGGGTGATGTAGACATTTGATCTGTACATTCACAATGAGGGCTCGTGTTCCACCCTCTTTGTTACAATTATGAAACCCAGGGAACTGGAGGAGTTCCACCTTAATTTAAGAAATTGAATTTACAGCAGGAGGCAGTGTATTTCATTGATTAAGAACACGAGGAGGTCAAGCCTGGACTCAGTTTCCTCCACTACGAAATAGAGCTAACCACAATACCTACTTCATAGGTTTGTATTAAGAGGATGCAAAAAGGAATCTACAGAAAATATTTAGCCTAGCACCTGGTAAATAGTCTTTTAATAAATGTGATTGCTTCGATTACTATTATTTTTATCATTGTTACTAAATTAATATAGTTTATTCTAGGGAAGCTCAGTCAAGGTTTATGAAGTTATGTTTTTGTAACTCAGTTTACCTATCAAAGAATGAAAGCTAGAGAGCAAAATATGGAACCAACAGAAGAGGGTTCTGGTACGAGTTACCCATCTAGCTGTGGGAATTAAGGCAAGTTGTTTAACCACATGGAAACTCATAATCTTTTCTGTCTGGTATCAATACAAATTAAATTATTCCTCTCCTTGAAAGATGTTGTGCTGATTAACTGAGATAATATATATGAGATACCTTGAATGTTGTGAGCGCTGTAGAGATGCTAACCTGAGCTCCTTCACTAAAGCATTTCTTTCCCAGAAAGAGACTGGCTGCCATGAGACTGAGAGGTTATTTGCCAAGGTCAAACATAGGCATCATATTTTGATTTTGTGAGAGGTGTAGTTGTTTGGTTAATTTTGTAATTGGAAAACGCTATCCTTTTTTAGGTGCTTGTACTTAGACAGATCTCTCTGTGACACAGCTTCTTTAACTCTAAAGAGGGCTAAAAGAAAAAAAAAAACTTCATGGAATTGTTGTAAAAGTTGAATGCAATAACACACCTAGAACATGTGGCACAATAACAGAAAACATTTAAAAAGTTGGATATTAATTGCTAATAAGTTGTTTCTGTCCTTCCATCTGTCTGCTGTAGTATTATCTTAGGTTACCCTACACAATGTCTGGTTTCTTCGTTTGTTTTTTAAGCTTTGGAATTCTGTAGCTGTAATTGAGTGTGGCCACGAGTGAATATTTTCCTCAGAGAACTCTGCATCTATTCTCCAAGTCTAGGCTTCAAATATCAGGAACTACGATTCCACTTTTTAACATGTAACCATATGCTTTATATAAAAATCTAAATACGTACATTAAAATTATATTTTCAGAAAGAAACACTATTCAGCAGGAAATGAGACAAGAGTTGTGTGCACAATTAGACAGTGATCTCACTTCTCAGATTTAAGGCAACTCGCTATTTTTTTCTTTTTTCCATTTGATATCCCTGGTCTGAAATTGGGTACTTTCCATTCGGGTTCTCCCCCTGGTGTCACAACCTTGTGATCCTTTAGCAGCCAGCTTGGAGGGTTAATTAGTGATGCTTGGCTATTAAATCAAAGCCCTTTCCCTTTTGCACCATTAAGAGACAAACTTCTGATCTCTATTCATCTCTTCCCTCTGAGATGAATGGGAACAATGGAAGTTTCATTGAACTTGGAACAAACCCTCTGGCTTGTTCCCTGGCTCCCTGGTGAGAACAGAACTTGGAGGGTGCTGTGGGGCGGAGGTCAGGTTTCTTCACTTGCCACGCTGCTCCTTCTCACGTAGCAGTTCTTATTTACTGACAATCCCCTGGAAACATTTAAGTCTAAGTGCCCATCTGAGGCAGACTACAGGCATCAGATGGTTGGAACTAGGTCACATTTTAAAGTCCCTACCATAGTTCCATGGCCAATGTCCAAACTAGATACTCGTTAGAGTCCTGTAACTAAGCAACAGAAAACCCAAATCAGTTTTGCTTTCACAGACTAGATTTTAAATCATATTCTTTTAAAACTTATGAGCATTCTTCCTCAGAAATTAACCAATAACATCAGGTTTTTAACAGTTGAGATAATGTTGTTTCTCCTGACGGCTTTACAGAAATCGGTTCCCTGAAGCCAATTTTTCTGCTGGTTCAAATTCATTGTTCTACCAAGAAAGACCTAGATTATCATGAAGCTAAAATCCTATAACTATCTGATATAAAGTCGTGATGCTGGAATTTTCAGATGTTTTTGGTGGGAATATAAAATAACATGGTACAACTGCGTTGGAGAACTGTTTGGCATTTTCTTATAAGATTAACACATGACATAATCCAGCCACTTTACTCCTAGGTATTTATACAATAGAAATACAAATATAATAATTTATACAATAATATATACAAATATAATAATTTACACAATAGAAATAAAAATATCTCAAACGTGCATTCTAATGTGTAGCTTTATTTATTGTAGCCCTAAATTGGAAAAAATGTGCTCATCACAGACTAATACATAAATAAATTGTGGCATATCCATAAAATGGAATACTATTTAGCAATAAAAAAGAATAAACTGCTGATGTACACAATTTAGGTTAATCTCAAAGAAAGGGACTAGACTAAATGAAAGAAATGTGAAATAAAAGATTATGTACTATATGATCCCACCAATATGAAACTCTGGAACTTTCTTTTTTTTTTTTTTTTTTTTTTTTTTTTTTTTTTTATTGAATGGTAACTATGTACATTAATGCACTTCTGGGGTACAGTGTGGGGTTTTCACATGCAATCTGAAATACTTCCATCTGGAACTTTCAAAACAAATCCGTAATGGTGATCTCAGATAGAAGTACATGGGAGAGAAAATTGACTGCAGAGAACCACGAGGGACCTTTGTGAAATTATACAAATTTTCTTTATATTAATGGAGGTTGTCTTTACAGAGGTGTATGCGTGTATCAAGACACAGCAAAATGGATACTTGAAAGGTTGCACTTTATTGTTTGGAAGTTATACCTTAGTAAAAATAATTTAAAAAGGAAAACATTTGTTATAACCACAGCAGGATGAGTTTTGGAATGATAACGGTGCTATTTTTCATATATTTCTTATCTTATGATAAACAGGTTGAGTAAATGGTAGGGCTGTGAAGCATAGATTCCAGAAATAGATTTGAATAAACCCTGAAGAGCAAATTTGGAAGATAATCTGTGACTTCTCATTGCATTGTGTTCCAGTAACACAGATGTTGTTGGTCATCAAATCCTTAAAAAATTTTAAAAAACACCCTAGCAGCGTTGCAAATGTATCAGTCTCATCCTAGCTAAAACTTATATTATTGGTTCACAGAGTTTGTGATATGCTGCCCAAAGCAAACCTCATAGAAACGTCATTTTCTTGTAGATCATTTTTGTTCTTATCAGAAACACCAACGCTCTTTTATGTATATAATTTAAATTATTTATATTCAGTTAATTTGAGGAAGGAGATTTTGAATGATAAAATTAAACTTAAGCAAATCAGAGAGTTAACTCTGCAGTGGATTGTAATATTAAAAGCAGTTTGAGAAACTGGAAGCTCTTTTTTTTTTTTTTTT
>NW_003852398.1:20690594-20695701 GCF_000181295.1 Otolemur garnettii | reverse complement strand
TAAAGGAATTGCAGGGTCAAATGGCAGGTCTATTTTTAGTTCTCTAAGTGTTCTCCAGATGTCTTTCCAAAAGGAATGTACTAGTTTACATTCCCACCAGCAGTGCAGGACTGGAAGCTCTTGATTCAAATCCCAGGTGTGTTACTTATAAGCAAGGTGACCCAAGGCGCGTTACTTAATCTCTCCAACCCTCAGATTATGTACTCGTAAAATGGAAACGAAACACAATAGTGGAATGGAATAAGAATTAGAAGAGATGATATTTATGAAGTATGCGGTATAATTTGTGGCATATATAATGGTAGGAGAGAAACTCTTTGTATGTTAATGGTGAGAAAACAATAGGAGCTTATTAACAAGAAAAACCGTGGAGTGGAAAGGCAGATAGTGATAGTTATTTTTTCCGAGTAGGGAAGGGCTCAGTAGGTTCCAATACAAAAATAGCACAACATTTTCATATAACCATTTTCTTTTTAAAACAAAGGTCTATCCTGACTACCTGAGAAGGACAGATCAAGAGCAGGGAGCTTGGAAGGGCATTTGCCTGATCATTTACTCACTGATGGGCATCTTTTGACAGCTGGAAGGAAACTGACTACGGAAGCTTTTGCTAGGTAATGGTTCAGAGACTGTATATGATTTTTATTTCTCTGTAAATATAAGCCTTCCATCTGTATGAGATGGAATTTTTCTTCTTAAGTGTGAAGATGAACAATTAAGATGGTATTAATTGCTGATAGAAAAATCTAATGTCCCGGAGAAAATTATCTGCAAGTTCTTAGGGTTGTGTTTCTTTAAATAGTGCCTCATATCAATAATTTTATATGCAGTAATAGAATATTAATTAATGGTTCTGTTCAGCACTTTCTACTAAAAACTTAACCAAATAGAAAAGCACACAACATATTGTTGTTGTTCAATTTACTTTAGCATGGCAGGTGGAAAGACCACAAGGTCATATCTGACCTATTGCAGTTCACCAAGTTTAAGTACACAGTAAATACAGGCCAAATATCCAGGGGGAAAACAAACACCACCTGGGATTACCAGTGTTGTCAAAAGAAATCTAAATGTAAATGGACAGAAATAGAAACAGAAGGACAATTTAGTTAGTTTCAATAGAGCCAGCTCAGCTGCTTAGAGCAGGGGTCAGCAAACTTTTTCCAAAAGAACCAGGTAGAAAGTATTTTCAGCTTTTCAGGCTCAATGATCTCCTTTGTAATTTACTCAACTCTGCCGTTTTTGAGATAGAGCAACCACAAACACTACATTAAAAATTACACATAGCTATGTTCCAATAAAACTTTATTTATGAACAACAGAAATTTGTATTTCCTAGTATTTTCGTGTGTCACAGATTCTTTGGATATTTTTAAACATTAGAAAGTATAAAAAATATCTTTAGCCTGCAGGTCATATCTTAACATGTGAGTAACTGGATTAGGACATACTAAAGCAGGCTGCTGGGTTGGGCATCATTCTCGTAGGAAGGTATAATGGTCCAAGGGGCTTAGTTTGGCTTTTCTTGCAGAATACTTTGTGCCATTGTTTATTTCTTTTCAGCCTAGTTACCTGTCTTTCATATATGAACCCCCAATGCAAAGTATGCTTTGCCCTCATTTTAATTACTACAACTCAAGAAGATAGTATCATTATTAATTCCTATTTTCAAATGGCAAAAGTAAGGCTCATCAGTGTCCAATACCGTGACGACTTTTAAATGGCAACAAGGATACGGAGCTGCAATTTGAACCAGATGTCTTGCTGCCCAGAGTCCTTGCTCTTTCTGAAGGTACTGGAGTGTGACCATTAACGGCATCAGGAAGCACAGTGCCTAGCCCTTAGCAGACACAGTGGTTTATCCCCAAACACAAAGAAAGGGTATCTGCCTTTTCTGGCTGTTGCTTTTCAAGGAAGCTCAGCAAATCGTTCAAACTTCAAAGGCAAACTTTCTAGGAGTCTTTGGCAATTTGGATACTGTGAAGTCCTACCCAAAAAGCACTTGCCTTTTCAGGATGTGGCTATTGGGAATGAATTTTCCGTTCTCCAAGGGGAAAAAAATATACAGTTAGTACAAAGGTAGCTCTCGCTTGCAGCTAATTTTTCTAACAGAACTTTAAATTTGTAACAAGTACATGCACTTGGATTGGACTGGCAGAAAGCTCATAAATAAGATGACGTCATTCTTTGGCTTATATTCTCCCAGTGGATTTAAGCTTCAAATAAAATTCCAGTCTCTTATAATAACCTGCCAGGTTGGACCTATCTAACACCATCTATACTACTTTCTCTTCATCTACTCTTTACTCTCCAGCTGCACTGGCTGGATTTCCTTTGCACAAAGTCTTTCCCTATCCCTGGAAATCTTTCTTTCCAGTCTTTACATAGCAGATTTCTTCTTCCCTTGCAGGTCTCAGTTCTTACATCTATTCCTTAAAGGGCTCTTTCCTAAATGCCCATTTATTGCCATCTTCTGCCTTGTCAGCCTCTGCCTAAACCAATGCCCTGTTTTATTTTCTTCATGGCACTTATCACTGTTTGAAATAATCTTATCACTGTCCCTGTTTGTTTGTTTGTCTGTCGCTTTCCACTCAAATGCCAAACCCAAGAGAGCAGGGCCTTGTCTCCACTAGTTACCTCTGTATCTCTAGGGTCTGTTGCAAGTGCTCTATAAATGTTCACTGAATGAAGCATGAAAGCTATTCTGGAGATACAAAGCACCAGGCCTTGCCTTGATTGTGATAGTATTAACCCATTTTAGGCTCTGCTCAGCCTTGGGTACAGGAGACAGATGAGAAAGCTCTGGAGGTCTTCTTGGTCAATGAATGTCAGCTCAGATTTATTCTATCCAAGGCTCAAATTCATGTATTAATATGTGGTCTGTTGAAAAATTTTAGTTTTCTCAAATACGTCTAAGGCAAAAATTTGCACACTATATTGCAAGGTGCACTATTGATTTATACGCCCCCAGCAGAGATACACATTATTCAGAATACATAATTGCATTTCAGGTGGCACATTTTTCACCTGGGATATGGCACATTTAGACAAAATCTAAGTATGCTCAACTAGGTACCCTGTCTAAATCTGGGTATGAAGAATGCAAATAAAATTAGCATTCCATGAGCAAAAGTGGGATACGGCGAGGAAGAGGTGTTGGTAGCATCTGGAGTGTGGGAAAGGCCGAAGTACAGTGCTGAGCTCCGGCTTCCTGAGAGCATCAGTGCATTGTGTCAAAGCTATTGAAATCCTAGGCTTCAGCTGACTTTTCAGAAGCAACAGACATACGCTGTTTACTGAGGGCACGTGATGATCTACCAGTTGAGAGGAGAGTCTTTTAAGTCCAGAGTCCTGGGCTAATTTTCCAGGCTGTGTAACTTTGGTTAAATCCCTTAACCTCTCTAAGAATGGCTTTGCTCAGCAGCCAAAAGGGGAGAGCAATGGTATTTATCTCGTGGGATTAAATGCCGTAATGCAAGGAAAGCAGGCTTCCCACACACAGTGGGCGCTTCAGTCATTAAACGTAGATAACTTCGCATTTGGTGCACAATCAGAAGAGTGCAACTCGCCTACTATGTCAGTGATGGAATATTCAAATTAAAGTGAGAAGAGCGGGGAGTTCCACTCTTCTTTCTTCCAGTTTGTATGTTACCTTAGGCAGATTCTTTGCTATCTGTCGTGTTGAGTGCAAGATCCATTGATTTTGGCTATGAAATCCGTTTATAAGCAAGTGTTTTCAGGGCATTTCTGTGCCCCAAACCAAACTTCCTATAAAGGTCACCTAGTCCATTGCCATTTATTTGTGAAAACCAACAATGTTCCACCCTCCTTTGGGAAGTGAGGTTTATAAAGAGGCATAAGATTTATTCTTACCCTCCGTGAAGGTATAATGCAGCTTGGCATGTGGGTCAAACACACGAAATAGTCATACAGTCAATTATAGGAAATCAAATAATAAAGCCTCTGGTACACACTACCTGATATGCTGTGTAGAATCCAGAAGGAGGGAACTCGTGGGGGCTGGCACAGCCAGGGAAGGCTTAATTTCACCCAATAGCAATACTTAGGCCTCAAAAAGTGTAAGATTTAGGTAGAATCGCAGGGAAAGTAAAACACATTCAGGAAAGAAGGAAATTTTTTTTTATGGTGGGGAAATTATTTTTTTCTGTTTCTTCGTAGCAGAAACCTTTTAATTATAAACGGCGAGGCCCTCTCCCATGCAGCCCAGGTGAAAGCCCTGTTTGGGGGTGAAATTGTCTTCCTTGTAGAGAAGAAAGCAGGCAGTGAGAGGGAATGTTATTAGCAAAAGTTTAAAATGCCTTTAGCCTAGAGAATGACAGGTGATATAGGATATGGCCAAGTCTTATATGAGGCAAATAATAATAATGTCGCAGTTTTTATTGGAGTTAAGCTTACTGCCTGCACCTATTGCAAAGGAGATCAAAAATCAAACATTCACCAGACACCCCACTAAGCATATTACGAGCATTATCTCATGTAATCCTTTCAGTGACTGGATTCCTCAGGACTCTTCAGGTTGCGAGTGGCAGGCATTCAATACAAACTAGGTTAAGCATAAAAGGAAATGTATTGACTCTCGTCACTGAGAAACACAGGGGAGCAGCTGCCTTTGTGTCCAGCTAGATGAAGGGATTCAGACAATAGCTTTGGGACTCTGCCTTTTATTTCCATCTCTGGCAGAGTTCTCTGTGAGTAGGAAAGGTGGCCTCCTGCAGGTCCAGACTCACCTCCTACCAATGTAGCAGCTTCAGTGGAAGGGAATAGCCCTGACACAGCTCTTCTGGAGAAAAGTTTCAGGAAGGATTCTGATTGGCCCAACTTGAGTCTAACGTCCATCTCTGAGGCAATCACTGAGGCCGGGGAAATGGGGCATAATGATTGGTCACCCCTGAGCCACATGCCACCCATGTGAAGAAGGCAGGTTGGGTTGCCCCATTTGGATCACACTGAATAAGTTCTTCACAGGTGGGGCAGGCTGCTATTAGCATAACAGGGCAGAAAAGAAGGTCTAGGCAGGCAAAAACAACAGATGTTACACAGATGCTATGGCATCAATGTTGGCAACTTATTAGTAAATGTATTTTGC
>NW_003852398.1:20657211-20690266 GCF_000181295.1 Otolemur garnettii | reverse complement strand
GGGACAGGCACACGAATGAGGCTCTAATGTATGCACACCCAGACTTTGAACAGAAGCTACGGAAGACAAGGAAGAGAACAGTGAACTCGCTAGCCAGAGGCTGGGCCGTGGTGGCATAAATGGGAGCTTTGAGGGCCTAGTGGTAACAAATGGGACATCACAGACCTGCTATGTGGATGTGGGTGCTGTTTCAGAGCAAGTAGCTTTTGAGTCTGTTGTGCATAGTTCCTGGTGATTCAGCAGCTAACCAGCATCCTTCTAATGAATGACTTTTTTCTTAAATCGACCAGAGTTAGTTTCTGTTGCTGGCAATTCTGAACCCTGTCTAATATACATCTGAAGAGATAAGCTTGGTTTCTTGTTCTCTCTCCTGGTGTCAAAGGACTAGAACCTTCTTGAATAGACCTGAAAGTTTATATTATCTTAGTAGCTCTTCCTCCCTCTCCTTTTTTTCCTCTTCTGCTGTCCCAACATTTTCTAGAGGCCTCTTCTATTCTAGGATAAAATTTTGTGCCTTCAGAGGTACTAAAGCTTTCCTTGCATCTGAACTAGTCTCTCCCATTCCCTGTGAGATCATTTGCTTTGTTTAATGCCTTCCCTGGCTTCTCTCTTTTCAGGAGTACATATGTGTATTCTTCTCCATGCTCACAACCCTTTCATTCTAGGTTAACGTGTCTTTTAAAAATTGTAATTAAAAATAACCTTGAATCTGACTTCCCCAAGTTCAAGTACAAACCCTCAAGGCACAGCAAAAACAGACCTGGCCTTGAACACCTTCATGAACTCAACCCCAAGCTCATTATAAAGAATGTGACTTGGATCAGCAGCTATCCACCCTAGAGAATTAAAATGGATGCTCTTTTAGATAAGAGTTTGCTCCCAATAAATATGGAAGCTCTGGGGCCAAAGCCTCTGAGAGAAGCTTTCAGGTACCCTGACCAACTTTGTAATGTACTTGACCTGAAACAATGTGTTTATTTGCTATTTTCTGAAATAAGCATTGCTAAGCTTTGGGGAGCTGCTGCAGGCAACAAAAGCCAGGCAGAGAAGGAGAAGGCAGGACAGGGCTGTTTTTAAGAGATTTGGAGGCACATCTGTGCCTTATCCTCACCACTGAATCTATCCCCCTGAGCTCGGATGCTCTGGAAGTCAATCTTGATCGGGACACTTTAACATAATTTAATGCCTTTTTTTTTTTTTCAAAGAAGAAAGATGAAAACTTGTCCAGAAGGGAATACTGAGATCAAGGCATTTAAAGAAATTATTCTTTGAGGATGCAGATCACTATCTCAGCCTCCACAATTCATTTACTGCAATGAGATTAGCATTTCAATATAATACTTGCTTTTTTCTTTCTCCTACTTCACTTCTCTGTTTTCTACAAACAAAAAAAGGATGAGGGAGGTGCAGAAAATGGAAAGCTTAAACAGTAACCTTATGCTACCGAATGAAGAAAAGTATTCTCTACCTCTTATAAATGAGGACTGCAGACACTGTCCAATTAGCTTTCTCTTTCTGCTGTTTCTAATGGAATGAAAGATTCTCTAGTCTTAGAGTCAACAAATCGACAGAAGGCAGACTTCTGAAACATGCACCTTTTCCAGAAACACTTACTGAACACCTAGCGTGGTGGATCAGGCACTATGCTCAATGGTGGGCTTGGAATGGGAATATATCTTATCTCTGAATTAAAGGAGCTCCCGGTGAAGAGGACAGATGGGAAGTAGATTTGGACTCGATTTTATAGTACTTTCAGTAACCCCACTTTTTGAGCGCATATCACCTGCAAGGGATGGTGCTAAGTACTTTGTGTGGATTATCTTGTTCAATGCTGCCAAAAGCCCGGTATAGTATATCTTATTATTATCTCTACCTTGCAGCTAAGGAAGCTGAGGCCCCCAAAGATAACTCTCTTGTCTCTGGGCATATAGCTGGTATATTGAGGACTCTGAGTCCTCGTCTAGGTGGGTCTAACAGCCAAGTCTGGGTCTTTCTGTTAAGCTCCCATTGGATGCATAAAACTGGATTTGGCTCTTCAAATTAATAAAAGGTGGTGCTGCATTCTGGGTGTTCTGGTGGAGAGGAAGAAAGTAGAAATGCAACAAGCTATAACAAGGCAGAGTGAAACTTAACGTCATATGGTTGTGCAAAATAACGAGGGATGAAACTTCAAAGAGAGGAAAGGTTGCATCCATCTGGGAAAATGACATGGTAAGTGTCTTAATCGAACGGGTGGTTCTTCAGAAAGAGATGTGCATTTAACAACCCCCCACCAATTCAGATCTCCACCTGGAAGGGATTTTTAAAGCAAGACGGTTTATAAAGTATTCTGCACTCTTCCTCACCACTGACCAGGGTCGCAGTGACATCGCACACTGTGTTGATGAACACGAGGATCCTGCAGAAGCAGAGCCGGCAGACATCGAGTGAAAACTCAAGATCTGATGCTATGCAAGGCGAGGCAGTAACAGCTAGATCATTCCAAAACAAAACAAAAAAACCCCCACTTTTCTTTCTGTCCTGACCCCTAAATTTGACCCTAAAAACTTGAGGCCAATCTTCTGCTAGGGAGCCACTATCTCATTTCGCGGGCACGGATAGGCTCTCATTTAGCAAGCTCATTTCTACTCCATATGCTATTGGGTATCGGAGGCAAGATGAGGACATTTCTAGACTTGATAGGAAGGTCATTTATCAAGACCTCCGAAGAAGCAGCCATAATTTCTCTTTCCTTTTTTAAAACTTAAAGCTATTCTAGATGTTGCATAAAATTTCATTTATAGACACTAAGGAATTTAATTTATAGACACTAGATAGTTTATTGTATCTACCATCCTCCCTGACAATGTGGACATGTTAGAAGACCAAAGTAATAATTTTAATTTCACTATCATTTAAACATGCAGATCTTTATTGGTGTTAAATACAATTATAATTATTGTAGCAAAAATTTCATCCGCCTCGGCATGAACAAGTACAGGGTTGGCTAGAGCAGTTTCTCCTTTCTTACAACCTGCTATATACTTCAGAGTAGGTCTCATATCCACATGTGGGATGCAGGTATCAAAATAGAATTCAGAAGGTGGAGCTCTGACAAGGAGCTGACACACTGATGTAGCATTCCTGACATGGGTGACTCAGACTTAAATTTCCTTCCCAATGGCCTTTTGGGAATTGCTTTTTAATCAGTCTAAGTGTGTTATATAATTGTTAATCTAGTACCAAGGAGGGGGGTGTGGTCTTTATGCAGCAGTGCAAAAGCTTGAGCATTTGCTATTTTGATCAACATTAAAAGACTTTGCAGGAGGAAAAGAATTGAAGTTACAAAATTTAGACAGATGTGAGAGGGGAAGTGTATGGCTGTATTCTGTATTTTGCTGAGACATTTCCCTGGTAATGTGTTAGATGGACAACCAGTCTTTCACCTAAAGACCAAGGCGGGGATGATTGGCCAGCCCAGCTCATCCCATTTAGCCCACTCGTGTATGTACCTGTGGTCTTAGTAAGTGTTTAAAAATGGCCTTGAGCACTGCCCTGGGCCCCTTTTCATTTAGGAAAGCAAGTAAGTTGTTAACTGCCTCTAAAGCAAATTTCCCTAGAGGTACCCAGGTTGCCTTGTACTTGGATGGAGACATATGCTAGAATCTGCTCAAGGAATTCCCTGTGTAGCCAATGAAGAAAATAGTAAACAAGTATGTCCCTTTCATACCCCCACTTCCCACGCCGTCCTCATCCTTGGAAGGCTCTTCTGAATAAAGGCCTCAGAGTGTACCAGATTTTAATGGAATATTTCAACCAATCAACCACTAAGTGTAATAGCAGCCAGTCAATTAATTAAGGGACAAACCAAGCACAGATTCATCAAAGCCACTATTTTGCTTCCTAATTAGTACTCATAATCATTGTGCTGGGTGTTTTTTCCTCCAAATTCATCAAGGTCTGATTTAATTGTCACAGAAACCTGAATAGAAAATTAAAATTGTGAGGTGTTACAGGGGCACGCTGGCTAACAGTAAGATGATGAGTCTCACTTTCCTACTCAGGAGAGGGCTATCAAAGCTTCTGACCATTTGGGGAGAATTTTTTTTTTTGACTGTGCCTATAGTCAAGGTTTCCAAGTCATAAACTTGAGGGTAGGGCTGGGGGGAGGTCATTCATTTTTCTTTCTAATGAGTCCAGGGTTCAGTTATTTCCCCGTCACAGCGATAGCATGTCGGGCACCAGCCACAAGCTGGCATTGCTACCCTAAGTTTTTCAAAGATCACTTCTTTTGTTAGGGCTTCTGGTGAAATGTAGTCACTCCTAATGATTGGATATGTTTGAATATTTAGTAGTGAGTGTGTGAATTTGTCACTTGCCCTGATGCATAGGGAATTACAGTTAAACACCTCTGGATCTTTTTGTCTTGAGGAAAATGGAAAACTTTGACATAGTTTTGTTCTCTGAACATCCTCTTGATTCATCTTATCTTCTCCATCACCCATCACCAGCTGCTACTCCCTGGTGCTAGGTACCAAAGTATTCCTTGCCTGATGGGGCACTAGAGTGTCTCACCGGCTCTCTGCTTCCACTCCTTCTGCCTCTGAGGTGAACCTTTACAGTCTAAATATGATCTAGTCTTTCTTACACTTAAAGGCTTCTGTGATTCCCCATTGTATTTAGGACAACAGCCCAATTCCTTCTTGGCTAAAAGACCCTAAACAATATGCTCCCATGGTCTCCCTGACTTTACCCTACTGCCCCAACTTCCCTCTACCCCATACAAGTAGCTACATTGCACTCATTTTTTTTTAATTTTAGAATTTTAGAGGATATACATGTTTTGTTTGCAAACATTGTCTTTGTACACATTAAATCAAAGTAACACACCTAAGTGTGCCCTTCACTGGGATAGTGCCTTGCACTCATTTTGGCTGCCATATAATATTCTGTTGAATGACTGTACTAGCACATTGTTATCTGCTCTCCTGTCGCTGGGCATTCTGGCTCCTTCCTAGTCTTTTTCTAATAGAAACAGTGCCTCTGTGACCATTCCTGTACAAGTTCCTGCTGCACAAGGATTATTCTTTGGTATGGGTTTCAAGAAAAGAATTGGGCTAAGTTACAGGATATGTGAATGCTAACTTTACAGTGTAATAGCCATTATCCAAAGCTAGTCTACCAATTTATGCTCTGTAACAATGTGCAAGAGAGCCCATGGTCCCACATTCTTTCCCATGACACAAATCAATGAGGTCAACAATGTTTCTGATCTGTGCAATTCCAATGATGTAAAATGGTAATTAATTGTGACCTGGGTTTACATGTCACTGATTGCAAATGAGAATGAATTTTTTTCCATTCTTAACTATATTGGGTCCTGTTTAAACTTCAGGTCTCAGCTTAAATCCATTTCATCATATTGGCCTTTTATTTTTATTTACTTATTTACTACTTGCTCATTAATTCAAATCAGTCCCCTAAACTTTCTCTACTCTAGGCATCGTGGGCAATTTTGTTACAATGAGGGCGTCTCAACATTATTTTTTTTCCAGGAAAATTCCCCTTTATGTTGTAGATAGCCCTGAATGTATAGATAATAAGTAACAAAAAATCGTAGGGTCGAGTAATTTCAAATGCAGAAGAGCCATTAGAACTAGTCTAATAAATACTCTTTTATTAATTTAAAAGTGATAGAAACCTAGTAGTTTTAGGGGAAAAAAACAGGATTCATTAGCCCATGCAACTGATATTTTCTAAGGTTAATATTCATATGTAGCAGAATTGAGCCATTTCAACAGACTTACCAGGGCTCTGTCTCTACTCCCATCATAATATTTTGTCTATCTTTATTCTCTCCTATTTTTCCACCACCAGGGAAGGTGTCACTGACACCTACAACTTCATGCATATCAATTTTGTAACCCCAGATGATAGAGGTGTTCTCTTTCAACATCTGCACAATAATACAGGAAATATTAATAGTAAGTAGTAGAGGTAACATTTATTACACATAGGTATTTACTTTGTGCTTCTGGCTTTATATAGTCAGACCTCAGAGACAGTGCAGGTTCACTTCCAGACCACTGAAATAAATCAAATGACACAATACAGTGAGTCACATGAATTTTTTCATTTCAAGCACATATAAATGCTATGTTTACACTATATTGTAGTCTATTACAGTGTAATAGACTTATGTCTTGAAAACAGCATACATACCTTGATTTAAAAATACTTCATGTCTAAAACATGCTGATAATTATTAGAGCCTTCAGCAAGTCATAATGATTTGCTGGTAGAGGTTTAATGTTGATGCCTATTGACTGATCTGGGTGGTGGCTGCTGAAGTTTGGGGTACCTGTACCAGTTTCTTAAAATAAGACAAAAATAAAGTTTCTGCATTGATGGGCTCTTCCTTCTAAGAAAAAAAATTGGGGGAGCATGCCATGCTATTTGATAGCATTTTACCCACAGTAGAACTTCTTTCAAAATGGAAGACCGTCTCAAACCCTACTGCTATTTTATCAACCTAAGCATATGTAATATTTCAAATCCTATGTTGTCATTTCAACAATGTTCACAGCATCTCCCCAGGAGTAGACTCCATCTCAAGAAATCACTTTCTTTGCTCATCCATAATATTAGGTCTGGTGGTAAACAAGTGGCAAGGAAGTGGCTAAGGACAGAAAGTGGGAAACAAATTGTACCTCAAAACCAAACTGGGACAAGAAACTGTTCTCTGGTAGGAACATACACAGTAAGGAGCACCTAATGTCCTTTAGCTGACCTAGGGCTCATTACCATCTAGTTAGGATAGCACCGGGGAAGTTTTCATCAGGATTCTAGGAGGAGGGCTGCATAGTTAGGGAAGTGTTATATAACCTGTTACATAATCTGTTATATAGCATATAACCCTAACCTGTCAGTCATCCAAAGGCGGGAAATGGCAACCAATCCTGCTAGAGGAAAGGTGGGGCAAATGAATGAAGCATATAGAACACAGTGTGTGCTCAGACTTCATGACCCATCTCTCCTTCTGAGGTACTTTCATTGCAATAATTGTGTGTGGGATTGCTTTGTTTCTGTGATCCCTCTATGATCAGCTTAACTCAGTAGCAGTTGAATCATTCTTGACACTGGGACCCAGGGGATGAGGGAACACCCAGAAAGACCTAACAATAAGAAGTAACTCCATATCTGTTCAAGTTTTATCATGAAATTGAGTCAATTCAGTTACATCTTTAGGGTCCACTTCTAACTTCTCTTATTATATCTGATATATATTATTTTATATATATCTGAGATATATATTATTATATCTCTTTACCATATCTGCAGTTACTTCCTGTCCTGAAGTCTTAAAGCCTTCCAAGTTACCCATGAGGACTGGAATCAACTTCTTCTAAATTTCTGGTAATGTGAGTATGTTGACCTCCTACCAAGAATCATAAATGATTTTAATGACATCTAGAATAGTGAATTTTGTCCAGAAAGTTTTAAATTTACTTTGCCCAGATCCATCACAGTAATCTACGGCAGCTATAGCCTGATGAAATGTATTTCTTAAATAATAAGACTTGAAAGTTGAAATGATTCAATGGGCAGAAGAATAGATGTTGTTTTAGCAGGCATGAAAACAATTCATCTCCTTGTACATCTCCATCAGGGCCCTTGGGTGACCAGGTGCATTGTCAATGAGCAGTAATATTTTGAAAGGAATCTTTTTTTCTGAGTAGTATATTTCGACAGTGTGCTTAAAATATTCAGTAAACCATGCTGTAAATAACTATGCTGTCTTTCAGGCTTTGTTGTTCTATTTCTAGAGTATAGGCAGAGTAGATTCAGCATCATTCCTAAGGGCTTTGGGAGTTTCAGAATGATAAATGGCACTGGCCTCAACTTAAAGTCACCAGCTGCCTTAACCCCTAATAAGAGGGTAAACCTATCGTTGGAAACTTCAAAACCAAGTGCTGACTTTTCCTCTCTAGCTAAGACAGTTGTAGATGACAACTTCTTCCAATAGAAGACTGTTTTGTCTACCTTGAAAATCTATTTTTTTTTTTTTTTTTTTGCTTTTTTTGTCCAGGGCTGGGTTTGACCCCGCCACTTCTGGCATATGAGGCTGGTGCCCTACTTCTTTGAGCTACAGGTGAAAATCTATTGTTAAGAGTAATCACTTCCATAAATATTCTTGGCTAGATTTTTCTGGATAACTTGGTGTAGTTTTCTACATTGGCACTTGTTATCTCACATTGCATTTATGTACTATGGAGAAGAGCTCCCAAAACTTCACAAACTATCATCTGTTAGCTTCAAGACTTTCTTCTAGAGCTTCGTCACCTTTCTCAGCCTTCATATTAATAGAATTAAAGAGAGTTAGGACCTTGCGCTGGACTAATCTTTAACTTATGAGAATGTTGTTACGGCTTTAATCATTTATCCAAGTCACTGAAACTTCCTCCCTATCTACAATAAGCTGTCTCCCTTTCTTTTTCTTTTTCTTTTTCTTTCTTTCTTTCTTTCTTTTTTAAATTGAGACAAAGTCTCACTATGTTGCCTTTGGTAGAGTGCCATGCATTACAGCTCACAGCAACCTCATACTCTTGGGCTTAAGTGATTCTCTTGCCTGAGCCTCCTGAGTAGCTGGGACTACAGGTGGCTGCCATAATGCCCAGCTATTTTTTTGTTGTAGTTGTCATTGCTATTTAACAGACCTGGGCCAGGAATCCACCAGCCCTGGTGTATGTGGCCAGCACCCTAACCACTGGGCAAGGGGTGCCAAGCCTCATTCTTATCATTAATGTGTTTACTGGAGTTGCATTTCTTTCAAGAACTTTTCTGCTAAATTCACATCTTAGCTAACTGGTCCAAGAGGCTGAGCTTTCAGCCTATCTCAGCTTTCCACGTGCCATCCTTACTAAGCTTAATCCTTTCTTGGTTTTGATTTAAAGTGACAAATGTAAAACTTGTCCTCTCACTTGAATGCTGAAAGACCACTGTTTGGTTAACAGTTGGTCTAGTTTCAATATTGTTGTGTTTTGGGAAATAGGGAGGACCAAGGGAAGAGAGATAGGGGAGAGTGGTCTGTGGAGCAGTCAGAATACACCCAAACCTACTGATTGTACTTGCTATCTAATGCGGGTATATGATCAAAATAGTAACATCAAAGATTGCTGATTACAGGTCACCACAACAGATATAATAGTAAGTTTGACATATTGTGAGCTTTGTGTCATAATATGTCATTTGTAAGCATCACCTACATGTGACACACAGATAAGAGGTGAATACATACTGTTTGAAAAATGGCAGCAATAGACTTGTTTGATGCGGAGTTGCCACGAACCTTCAATTTATTAAAAGAAATGCTGTCTGTGAAGCACAATAGGACAAAGCACAATAAAATGAGGTTTGCCTGTACTCGCTCTTGTATCAAGTTACACAATCTGCGAGAAAGATGGTATAATTACCTCTACTTGGAAAACTGAGTTGTGGAGGAGTTACGTAAGCTGTCCAAGTTCATGCAGGCAGCAAGCGACAGAGCCACACTCAGAAGCCAGGCAGGTCTCATGGGCTCTGCTAGAGTCATTTTCCCATTCTTCCCTGGCCAGGGAGTGGGGCGCTGTGAATAAACTGGCCTCTACCTCCTACACACTCTATGCCAAGGGCATGTATATAGGTGGAAGGAAACTTTAGGGTCCACAGAGAAGGGAAAGAATTTCCCAAAATAAAAGGGACAGTGTTATAAAACAAAGGTCGCAAGACTGAATTCTGAAAAGACAAAGGAACAACCACTATCATAGCCCGCCATGTTTCCCCTTTGACAGACAAGGAAGTGAACTCTGTTCATGCCTTTCACAAATTTAAGAGCCACGGATGTTACCGTGAAGACCCAGGCTGGGCACCCTGACTATGCATGCCTTCTCCTGTGGGCCCCAGCTGCCTTGCAAAGGAGAAGAGCATTGTGTTTCCAAGGCTAGGAGTATGGGGTGGGGGTGGAATATCAATCCTCTCAACCCCCAGGCTCTCTGCTCTCAGTCCATCCGCTGAGTGCTGGTCTGAATTAACCATGAAGGGTCTCTCCCACACAATGTGAAGAGGCTATTTCCCCTGTACCCTGAAGTGTCTGTGGAGGCATTAGCGATTTCCCACTGCTTCCATGGTGACAGCACAAGAGGACTGATTATCAAGTGCTCACCCAGGAACGGCACATGGCTCAGACCCTGTTGGCCTATGCAGACACCTGATGTGCTGCTGCTGCTGTCACTCAGCCTTTTAGATGGTCACGTGCTTCCCAGCATCCCACTAGACCAAATTTCCATAAAAAAGAGGAATTTTTCCAAGGCTTATGAGAAGCCTTGCCTGAAGTTAGTAGCAAATGTAATCTGTTCTATAAATGAGAATTTCCCTTTGATATGTGAGATAGTTGATAAAAATGGGGATTTTTTAGTGTTCCTGTATCTCTCTTCCATCATCACTCCCCTCCTGCCACCTCCACATTCATCCTACTTGCTATTAAAACAACCCTGGCTGATTGGATTAGAATGATACAGGAAGGCTCTAGTGCCCCTTTATAGGCTGGGTCCAGGATCCCAAGACTCAAGACATTTCTACCACACTTGAGTTCTACAGTTAAGTTTAGCCAACTCTCTATCAGCAAAAAGCTCTCTTCCAACTTTCTTCTGGGCTCAGGGAATACTGAATTCTGGAAGGAGCATGGGCATGTTTGTCTGCAGTGAATTGGACAGGAAGAGCCTTGGCTGGAAAGCCAAGAAATCTAATTCTTGATATTGATGCTTCCTCTGCTGTCTCCTTATTTTTATTCTCTGAGCCTCTGGTCTTTATCCATATAGTGGAGACCTCAACTTCTTTAGGGCAGATAGGACATATGAGGTACCAGGTCTTGCACATACTAAGAATGAGTTTGCCAAGTGGCCTCAAGAAATATATGCCATGTCATAGTCCTCTCAGTTTGAGCAAAGAAAAAGTTTACAAAGGACAAAACTTGCAGATATTTTGGTTTGCAGCCCAGGTTCTGAATAATCTACACTATATTGTTATGCTATGGTTTGAATGTATATTTCATATTGAAAATGCCTCCAAAATCCATATTTTAGAACCTAAACCTAAAAATGATGATATTAAGGGGTGGAGCCTTTGGGAGGTGATGAAGGCTCTGCTGTCATGAATGGGATTAATGCAAGAGGCTTCAGAGAGCCACCCAGTCCATCTTTCTCTTTGCCATGTGTGTACACAGTATCCGTCCCCTCCGGAGGACACAGCGACAAGGCACTATACTGGAAGCAGACAGCAGCCCTCACCAGACATCAAACCTGCCAGCATCTTGGTCATGGACTTCCCAGTTTCCCGAAAAAGAGAAAATTTTCTATTGTTTATAAATAACCCAATTTCGGATGTTTTGTCATAGCAGTAGGAACAGACATGTTTTATTCCTCCAGACACAACCTCCAAGGGGAGAGCTTTGTAACATCAGCTGCCTCAAATGCTAATGTTAGTTACATCGTTTTGTAATGAGGCAACATTTAGCTGTGAATGTGAGCATTTAGGATTAACTCCCTTTCCTCATTTAGATCCAATTCTTTTTGAAAACAGCCAGAAAGAAGTTTTAGTACTGGGAAGATTTACTCTGAAAGTTCAGGGTTGGGCCACAAAGTCACCATATAGATTTCAAGTAAGAATGTGCTTGTGGTAAAGGAGTTTTCAATATGAATAAACCCCATTCCATAGGGGTAACAACATTGCTCTAAACCTCAGCTTCATTTTATGTGGCAGCATTTATATGAGAGCTGCCCACAGACTTGTTGACTGGGCTGCAGTAGGAGTTGACTTGCATTTATTCATCTAGCATTGCATGTGCTCCAAGGCCCTGCTCTGTGCCGGGGCTGGTGCTAAGCTCCAGGCCTGTACTATTGAACTAGAAAGACTGTTTGAAGCCTATGGTAGGATGAATAATGGCTCCTCAAAGATGTCTGCATCCTGATCCCTGTAATTTGTGAATGTTACCTTATATAGCAAAAGAGACTTCGCAGGTGTAATTAAGAATCGTGAGGAAATTATCTTGTGTCAACCAGTGGGCCTGATAGAATACAAGGGTCCTTGTAAGAGAGAAGAAAGAGGTAAGAGGCATTAGTAGGAGATGTGACAACGTGAGCAAGAGATTAAAATGATTTGAGGACGGGGACATGAACCAAGGAATGTAGATGGTCTCTAGAAGCTAAAAAAGGCAAGGAAAGGGATTCTTCCCTGAAGTCCCCTGAGGGACTACAAGCCCTAGGGACATCTTGATTTACAATTTTTTTTTGCAGTTTTTGGCCAGGGCCGGGTTTAAACCCGGTACCTCTGGTATATGGGGCCTGTATCCTACTCCTTTGAGCCACAGGAGCCACCCTTGATTTATAATTTCTGAACTCCAGAACTATAAAAGGATACATTTGTGTTGTTTTAAGCCACTAAGTTTGTTGTCATCTGCCACAGTAGTAACAGGAAACTAATAGAGGAACTTACATTCCAGATGGGGGCCACAGATAATAAGAAAGGAATCAGAATTTCAATAGGGGAGCTTGTTGCCATTTTGGTGAGGAGGGGTGGTTTTCTTTATACAGACTCACCAGGCGTTAAAGGGCCTTTAGTACACTCAGTCCTATCCACTGTGTGCCAATAGTGGCCTCTCCTCATCATGCCGATCAAAATGTCCACTCATATACCCAACCCTCCTCTTAGGCGGCACAAGAGCCCCTGTCTAGGACTGTTGATTTGAATTGTATAAAGTGACGAAAAGACCCTCACACGGAGGGATAGTGCAGGGAGGCTGGACTCCTGGGGCTAGTATACCCTGGGTGCCCAGGGAGGGCCCATCTATGAGTTGAGACCTGAGTTGGGCTGAACAACAGAAAGGAGCAGGCTTGTGAAAATTGGAGCAGGGGTGGCCCAGGTGCAGGACAGTGTCAGGAGGTATAGAGGTCCTGAGTTGAAATGTGTATTATGTTGTAGGAACAGAAATAAGAAAGATCAATTTGCCTGGAACACAGAGAAGTGAGACCAGGTAAGAGGCAGGGCCCCCACGTAGAGCTGGCAGGTCATGGTAAGGAGTATGGCTTTTAGTCTAAGAGACAAACTAATAACACCAATTCATCAGTGAATGAGCTTTCAGAAGAAGTTAAAGATTCAGAAAAGTTTGTTATATATAATCAAAGTGATTCCTGTTGTCAAAGACACACTAATTCCATGTGTTCATTGAATATTTTCTTTTACACACAAATAGCAGTGCATTTCAAGCAGAATTAAACTCTAGGGGGAAATGGGGGATAGATATAAGAAGAAAAAGATGGGAAGAAATAAAAAAGGAAAGATTAAGTATTTCATTGAATTCTTTAAAAATTATTTCTGATGTTGCTAAAGATATTTTTCTTATATTGTAGAGTGCTTTGTAGTTTACAAAATATGTTTTGCCTACTTATGTCAATGTACTTCCCCCAAATTTTGTGACGCAGGCAAGGATTGTCTCCATTTTCATAAGAGAAAATCTTACCTCAAGGGGAAATCTAAAACATGCATGCATTAATGTGGACCTCACATCTTTTTTTTTTTTTTTGCCTAACCTTAGAGCTATTTGCCCTATGCAGAGATGACATATCTGTGAATGACTGGAGAGTTGCAGTTATATTAATGAAGGTCTTGACCTTTTAATTTATTTTTTAATTTATTCATTTGTTTCTAATAGCTGCTTACATTTGAATAGTGCTTTGAATTTTCCAAAATACTTTCCCATCTTATAAATATTTGATAATTACAAGAACCCCAGAAGGGAATCGTGCCCTTTTTACAGATGGAGAAAACAATACTTGGAGCTTATATGAGTTACCATGCAGAAAGACTTCTGACTCTGAATCCAGTTTGTTTCCTTCCTTCTTTCCATCCTTCCTTCCTTCCTACCTTCCTTCCTTTCTTCCTTCCTTCCTCTCTCCCTCCCTCCCTTCCTTTTCTTTCTTTTTTCTGAGGGAATGTGGATTTGAAGGGCATTTGAATTGCAGTGTTCTTTCTGACTTGTCAGATAGCTTCTTAAAGCTTTTTATTTTGGTTTCCTTTCCATTCACACTAGCTTTACATAAATCTTATATACAGTTTAGATTTCAGGACTTAATGCTGGCATATGTGTTTTTAAGCAGGTAATTTGCTGGGCAATGACTCAAACCCTAGATACATCTAAGGAAACTAATCTTTTATTACATCAATCATATCCTCATTGTGGGTACTAGGTAGATTAATACAGCCCATTTGATGGGGCGATAACATGGTTCTTTAGCTGCATTAATTCATATAACTTTTGATTGTGCATTATATTGTTTAGTGAGAATAAAATTAAAGCAAAATCAAACTTTTGAAAGCCACTCATAGCAAACTATATTTTTCATCCTAGATCAGATTTGAAGGTGTCCCTAATACTGTCATACTAATTTGCAAATTCTCCAAGGACACTATCATTTCATTCTACTGCTGCCCAAACCTGTAGACAGTCAAGATCATCCTAGGAACTACAAAACAGTCATTGTCCTCTTCATTTCTTCCCCAAATATGGATTCATTATTTCCCATAAAGTCTAGGTTTCTAGAAAAGATAGGCATGAACATCTGTCCAACCCTGCCGTTGACCAACCAATTACATGGAGGTAGTAGGCCAATGAGATATTGTCTTGCAGTTTATGTATTAGCACACTGAGTTTCTGGGAAATTAAGCCAGCTTGACCAACCTGCTACAACTCTGGAAAAAAATCACTAGAGTCTGTATAGGAAGTCCTCTGTTTTCAAAATTGGGGTTCACTCTAATTTCTATGCTGCTGGAGCTCCTCAGGGCTTCTCAAATGCACTGGGAACATCTTGGCCTGGATTTGAGAGAAGGCACTCTATGTTTCACTCAGCTCCATTAGAATTCAGAATCATGGCTCCCGGGCAGACAACTCACCATGGACAAATATCATATAGGATGATAGGGTGGCAGCAGAAACCAGGTAGAATCAAGTAGGAGAAGAAATTGGAATCTGGAGCAAAGCAAGAAAATAATAATAATAGTTATGCACTATTATGTGAGCAGTTGTAACTCACATATTCTAGGCACTATATTAATCATATATGTGTCTAATCTTTAGAATTACCCTGGGTGGTTGGTATTATAATTATCCCTGGTATATAGTGAGGCAATGTATCCAAAGTTAGATAGCAAGCCAGCAAGTTGGGGTTCAGTCTGTGATCTGTCTGACTCTTAATCTTTTGTTCTTAATCGTTCTGTCACACTTGCTGATGTGACATTTCCCAGGCTTCCCACTCACTCATCAGGTTTCTCTTGGTATCCTATCCCCCTTTCCAAGTTCTCAGTGATTCATGGGATGGAGATATATCTTCTTTGTCTTGTCTCCAGAGGTCCTGATCCAAAGCTTCAGAACCAATCCTGGACCTCAAGATCTGCCCAGGCATCACAAAGGGCCTTTGAGGGCTCTGTCCTCCTCCCCCATGCTTTAATATCACAGCACTTACTCTTTATTACTGCTCTGGGCCATTGGTCATCCAGTTAATAAACACATCAACTTATTTTTAATTCCTGAGTGCAAAGGAAAAGTAGAGATAAATGCAGACAGATTTATTACAGTCTAATTTAATAAAAATGTCAACAAATAAATGCACATTTAGCTGGGAAATAAATATCAAGGATGAGGAAAGCTGACAGTGGCGTAGGCTGTAAGAAATTAACATTAAATAGTTTGGGTTGACAGTTACTATAAAACAAAATTGCACCTTGGAGACATCTTGAAACAATTTAACAAATGTGTACTTCCAATGTGAGAGGAGGCCAGGGAATGAAGGCAGCTTTGATATAGGACAGGGCCCACTGAGCTGTGGAGAGCAATCACCAGCATTCTGTCCCATATATCTGCAGAAGGAAGTTTAGTGTAAACCAAGAACAATCATCTGATTGTTGAATCAAATACTTCACCCACCAAATGGAGCTCTTGTATAAATTATCACCAAAAACAAATAAAAAGTATTTTCCTCTTGACAAGATCAGCAGAGGAGAATGGCTTGCTGAGTGGGCAGACCTGGATTCATATCCTAAAACTAGAGTTTACTGTGTGACCTTAGACATATTACCAAACCTCTCTGAGCCTTGACTGCAAAAGGAATAACACATACTGCACAAGACTATGTTAGTATCCCAAGAACTACCACGATGCCTGCTATGAGATAAAAGCTCAGTAATTCTTAATCCCTGAGGAAATTCATTCATTCAACAAACATTTACTGAGCACCTACTGGGTGCCAGTGTGTGTTAGGTGCTTAGGATATAGCAGTGAATGATCCCTTCTTTGAATCTCTACATCACAATGTAGGGAGACAGAATAATGTGATAAATTAGTAAACTATATAGCATATTAGGTTGTGTATAAGAAAAAAAGCAGAGCAGAGTATGAGAAGAGTAAAAAAATTTTAGAGAGTGCACACGTGGGACTCACTGATAAAATGACATTTGAGTAGAACTGTTAGATTTAGCAAATAAAAATACTAGGTACTCAGTTAAAATTTGAATTTTAGATAAACCATAAATAAGTTTTAGTACGAATATGTCCCAAGTTGCATGTCCCATGTCATTGTTTATCTGAAATTCAAGTGAAGGCGTACTCTTCTCCTACAGCTTAATAATAATCCCATATAACCCAGATGTGATGGCTCACGCCTGCATTCCTAGCACTTTGGGAGGCTGAGGTGGGTGGATTACTTGAGTTTAGGATTTCAAGACCTGCCTGAGCAAGAGCAACTCCATCTCTACTAAAAATAGAAAAACTAGCCAGGTATGGTGGCAGGTGCCTGTAGTTCCAGCTACTTGGGAGGCTGAGGCAAGAAGACTGCTTGAGCTCAAGAGTTTGAGGTTGCTGTGAGCTATGATGTACTCTATCCAGGGTGACAGAGTGAGACTCTGTCTCAAAAACAGAAAATAATAATAATGCTATATACCTACATGATTTGGAATTCTTCTGTGGGCAAGTTTGACCCCTTCTTTTTCATTTATTATTTATTCATTAACCCACTTAGTCATTTAAATATATATAAATGATAAACATATAAATATAAAATATGTGTAATGATAAATACATAAATGATATATATCTGTATAAATAAGTATATTTCTTTTATACTTTATGTAGTACTCCAATACCATATTATCATTTTTTTTTTGAAACAGAGTCTCTCTTTGTTGCCCTTAGTAGAGTGCTGTGGCATCACAGTTCACAGCAATGTCAAGCTCTTAGGCTTAAGTGATTCTCTTGCCTCAGCCCCCCAAGTAGCTGGGACTACAGGCACCTGCCACGATGCCTGGCTATTTTTAGAGATGGTGTCTTGGTCTTGCTCAGGCTGGTCTTGAACCTGTGAGTTCAGGCAAGCCACCTGCCTTAGCCTCCTAGAGTGCTGGGATTATAGGCATGAGCCACCATGGCTGGTCCATGTTATTTATTTTTGGCTCAAATTCTCCACTTGTGGCCCTTAGTAGCTCTATCATGTTGGATCCCGTGACTCTTTGATATGCCTCCATCCTTTTTCCTTTGTCAAAGGTGGAAGTGCCTTATTTTCATGAACAATATTTTTAAATGAGATACTGGAACCCATGCCATGTACGGTGGTTTGTTTCCTAAATAAATAGGAATTTTCAATTGAATTCACCTGGATATAGTGACGGACTGAGTATTAACACCAGAAAGAGATACCAAGGGAAGCTTGTGTGATCTAATTCTTTAAAGATTTCTGAGACCCCAAAAAGCTTTATGCTACCAAATGTTGCACATAGGATGGTGGTAGTGGGGCAATGGATGATGTCGTCTGATTTCCTTTTTGTTTCTTCTCATTTTTAATTTTTTTTCCCTTTTCACTGGTATATAATAATACATACATATGGGGTACATGTGATATTTTGATACATGCATATGATGTGTAATGACCAATCAGGATATTTAGGATGTCTGTCATCTCAGATATTTACCTCTTCTTACATGGGGAACATTTCAAATCTTTTCCCCCAGCTATTTTGAACTATATGTAAATTATTTTTAACTATAGGAACCCAACTGTGCTGTCAAATACTAGAACTTATTCCTTCTTCTGTGCATTTATACACATTAGCCAACCTCTCTTCCTTACTCCCCTCCCTGCTCGGGCAGCCACTATCCCACTTTCTCCCTTCTCAAGATCAATTTTGTGTAGCTCCCACAGATGAGTCAGAGCATGTAGTATCTGTCTTTTTGTTCTTGTCCCATCCCACTCAACACGATGTCCTCCAAATCCATTGAACAATTCCTGCTGCCAAAGACAGGACTCCATCCTTTCTTAGGGCTGAACATTATTCCCTTGTGTGTATACACCACATTCTCCTGCTCTACTCATCCATCAGTGGACACCTAGACCCACTTCATAGCCTGACCACTGCTCACAGTGCTGCAATAGACATGGGTGTACAGACACTTTTGTTTTTTGAACACATCTTTATAGGCAGGCATCGCAAGACACTCCAGGCTCATGTTGTGTTTTCCCTGTCCAATCTTGGACACTGGCAATTTCTCCATGGAACCTGCTTCTTTTTACTAAAGAATAGTAGAAAAATCATGATCTGGGCAATGGGTATCCAATGACATTTCTGTACAAAAAAATATTCTCCCAGGAGGGCTCACGAACCACCTACGTCAATTGTGTATTACCTAAGGAATGCCAGCAGAGGTCACCAAGTGACTAGGCTGGGGTGTGGCAGTGTTGACAAATTGGGGGTAAGGACAGCTTTACGTCTTGCCTTTGGAGTTCACCTTCCAAGCAGGCAGAACATTGTCTAGGCACTCTGAAGCACAGTTGAGAGGTGGTAGTATGTCTTCCTTCTTTCCTTCCCATTCTAAAATCTTCCCCAACCCATCCATAGGACTTTTGAAATTCCTACATTGGAATTCTAGTCTTTCAGTCTCTTAAAATAGTTTCTAATTCAATAAAACTGTAAAACCATACTTTGTTTTATTAAAAGTTATCTTTTATTCTCATATAAAATTTAGGTAAATCACTTGTTTCCATTGGCTTCAAATTTAGTCAGAGGTGGACCTCAGGGCTCTGTTATAGTTTAGGCTTTGTGTAGGTCACCAGGAACCCCTAAATGTTGTCTGTATGAACTGCAATGCATTTTTTAGGGCAATAATGCTGGGATGCACACACATACATCAAGAAGACACACACACGCACACACACTGAGTATATATGCATATATATATGAAGAGGTATAGAGTATTTGCTGTAATTATTAGCATAGTAGTAACAGAACATTCTAACCATGGGCAGCTCTCTCCTGCTATTAATCTGTGACATGCATTAAGAATGTGTGTGTGTGTATTCACATCCTCTCTTTGACTTCTCACAAGCACCCTATGAAATTGATACTATATTTATTCTTATTTTACAGATGAAAAAACTGAGGCACAGAAAGAAAATGTACCTTGTCCAAGGTCACATAGTTATCAAATGGAAAGACAGGGTTTAACCTCAGAAAGGCTGGCTCCAGATTTCTGGTTCTTAATAACTATTCTCTGTGTTACTGAATTGGAATGTCTGTTCTCCTCTGCCTTCTTGAAGATAACTCTTCCAAACCACTACCTAGCCTTACCTCTAGCTTTCATATCTCCAGACTTTTTCATTTCAAGATCTTCCTTTACCAAGTTTTTCTTTCACAGGCCGTTTTTAGGCTGCCCCAGCCTACCCTCCTTCCCCACATGACACCTTGGGGTCATTCCCAATGCCCATGTTCTCTTTTTCCCAGTCACCACTGCCTTAATAACATCTCTTAATGAATAATATATTAAACTGGTATGCTTAAATACCTGTCTTTGGGGGGAGGTATTTGAATTTCTAAATACAGATACCAGTATAACCCAAAGGAATACAGTCTAATGACAGAAAAGGCATCAATAAAAGGCAAGTAATAATGATAATTACAGTTTAGCTTGGCATAATGGAATCACTCAATAAATGTAGCAGCTAGCATTTATTGAGTGATTACTTTGTGCCCAGTATTGAGCTAAATGCATCACACAGATGATTTGATTGGCTTCTCATAGTAAATCTAGGAGTTATGAACTTTATAGACAAGGGTTGAGTCATTTGCCTGAGGTCACAGTACCCAGAGAAGCTGGAATCTGATTGGCTACACTGAATCTTTAAGAGCCTTAGCTCTTGAGCTTGACACAGTACTCCCTCTCTTACTCCCCAAATGAAACCACACCCGCAGACCCAATTGCATCTAATTCAGAGCTGCTCAAAACTGCTTATAGGGAATGAGCACTTAGAAGTTTTATTTCCTGTCTATTACGGATCAATAGTTCTGTGAAGCACATTAGTAATGAATTATGCGATCACATGCTTCGATGTTATACCAGTGTCCACTTGTTATCCAAGTCTCTCAATGTTTTCTTCTAATTTTTGTGCACATCACAGTAGGCTGGTAGCCAGCAGCTCATGGACTAGAGTCTGTGCATCATGCTTTGAACACCACTGGTCTAACAGAATCCTCTTCAGTAATGCGATTCATTAAATGTGTGTCTAGATAAAACTATATTTTTATTTCTTTGTAAAATGTGTGTTAGATTCTTTGTTCCAACCACTGGTTATAAAGTCCACAGATATGAACAGACCTGAAACCAGACAAATCTGTATTTGAAGCTAATCTTACCTAGCCTACTTGTGTGAGTTAGAGGAACTTCTCTGAGCTTCAGTTTTACAGTCAATAAAACAGAGTCACTAATATTTACCTGGGTGGATTATTGTGAGAACTCTTGGAGACAAAGACATCTGATACATAGTAGGGACTTGATAAATTTATTTCCCTAGTGGCCCTCCCTCACAGATACCAACTAGACCAAGGCCAAGCCTATCTGTGGCCAAGTCGAGAAGCAAATCCACTGGTGTGCATGCTGAGTGGCTGCTGGGTCTTCATAAATTAGTAACAAATGTCCTAACGTCTAACTGACCAGTCTCAAAGCACTTCTGATGATGGGGGAAATTTCACTTTTATAAAACTCACCTGGAGACTCAGGTAGCAGGGATGGGGACAGCCTGCGTACTTGAAAGGAGACACTCTCTTTGAGCAGCGGTTTCCTATCTGGCAAAGCAATTTATTAGACTTTAGGAGGTCAGGCCTACTCTGACCCTTCCCCCTCCCTAGAGTCGCAGCCCCAGGCTCACCCAGGGAGGACACAGCTCTGAGCTGCCACACAATGGATGGAGATTGATGTCAAAATATTAATTTAGAGTCAGCACTGCTGATGTAAGCTAAACAGGCACTCTTTTTAGCCTGTGGAGTCAATTGGATTGGAATTCTTCTTAGTTCTTAGCCCGAGAGTGGAAGAGTGTGTCTGTCATTCCTGGAGGGACAGATTGGCAGGCTCCCCTGGGATCTGAAAGGTTAATGCAGACCACAGATGAGGCCTACCTTGCTGGGGGATCACTAGCTAATTTTCTTGAGATTTTAGGATTGGAGACAGTTAGAGTTGGACAGGGTCTTAGGGATCAACTTTCTTTTTAAAATTAGAGGAATAGGGCTGACTAAAAGGTCAGGCTTTGGAGTCAGGAGGACACTGCTCACCTCCTGGTTCTGCCCCCTTATGAACATTGTGATAGGAGACAAGTAACTTTACCTCTCTGAACCTGGGTGTCTATATCTGCAAAATGGAGGGAATAAAAATACCCACATCACGGATTACTTTTTGCAGATTAATCTCATACATACATATCGCTAACTCTTTAATCCTTAAGGTTTCAAAGAAATCCCTTTTCTCACAAGACTTTGATTCATTACTTCATCTATCGCCTTATGTGCATCTGGGGCCCCTGCATGGATTGCAACAGGGAACAAAAACAGACGTGCTGTCTGCCCCCATAGGCATTGCAGTTTGGTGAGAGAGAGACCCTGATGGAGTCATCCCAGGACACAAGGCAAATGCAGCAGTGTTACACGCCTCAGAGGAACAGTAGTGGGCTGGGGAAGGGATCACAGGGGAATCTCATTTAGTTTGGAAGGAGACAAGAGACTTCTCCAAACATGGGGGTGGGGAGGCAACAGCTGATCTGAGATTGGATGCAAACAGAGCAGTAAGCTGAGGAAGAGCAGCCTGGCGTCTCTGTGAGGCCTGCTGAGAGATGAGCAGCATGCAGAATACCAAGGGGAAGACAGTGGAGAAGCAGGCCCCCAGGCCAGGCGGTGGCCCTGGTAAGGATTTGTTTTGTTCATCCGAAGAGCAAGTGGATACCTGAGTGTCATGAAGATCCCTCTGGCCTCATGGAAGAAGGCAGAATCAATATATTCCCAAGCCTGTGTTCCCAAGCATTCTTTTGACCAGTCTGAGCCCAGGCTCTGCCCTGAGCTTTCATTTCCCTTATCTTTTGGGCTCATTCTTGCCTCTGTCTTGGCAGTGTCATTCTTCCCCTGGTCTCCAGCCCGGCAGAGTCCGACCTGCTATTCTCCTTGCTGCCCTTTCAGCTCTTGCCAGCCCCTTCCCCTCGGGCCTCCCTTCTGTCATCAAAGGCGCCTCTCTTTGCTGTGGCTTCCCTGGTCCCTATAGATGTGTTTGTTCTTCTCGGCCCTCCTGTCATCTTTCCTCTGAACAGTCATCAGGTTTTCCTGCCTCCAGAGATGAAGAATCAATCCAGTGCCAAATTTTACAGAGTCCTTTTGTGCTTGTCCCTCTATTAGTTCTTCATTGTGATCCTGTAAGACAGTAGAGCAAGAAATTTTATCCTCATGTGCAGAGAAGTCAGAAGACTCATGTACTGCTGTGCAGCAAGTGGGTAGCGAGTGGGGCTCATGCTCTGGGTCAGGTGCTATAACTATCACCCCTTTGATATTTTCTCTCTCTTTTTTTCTTCTTTAATATGTTCTCTTATTAATCTTTATTAATATTCTATTATCCTTATTAATACGCATCTTTATTTTTGTTTGCTTTATTGACAAACTTGAACATAAAGTATGCACTCTGACAAGTGTTGACGCAGAAATACACCTGGGAAACCATCAACCCCCGCCCCCGTTTCCTGGTGCCCCTTTAAAATTTCTCCTCCCTGCCCACCATGGCCACCACCCCCTGGCCAGCCAACCACTGATCTACATTTTATCACTACAGATGACTTTTCATTTTCTAGACTTGTATACAGATGGATTCATGTATTATTTTTCTGGCTTTCACTTAGCATAATTACATTGAGATTCAACCATGCCGTGTGTTATCAATAGTTCATGATTGTTGTTGAACAGTCTCCACTGTAGCTGTGGGATCATTAGGTTCTCCACTCACCTATTGACAAACATCTGGGTGGCTTCCAGGTTGGAGTGATTACAAATAATGCTGCGATGAACAGTCATGTAGAAGTCTTTGTAGAAACTTGACTTTCTTTTCTCTTGGGGAAATACCTTGGGTTTGAATGACTATTTCATAAAGCAGGTGTATCTTTAACTTCTAAACAGAATGAGCTGCATATGTCTCCCAAACTGTTTTGCCAAGTGTTTTTACTACTTTGCAATCCCACCATCAGACAGGGTGTGAGGGTTGCAATGTCTGGACATGTTTACCAATGCTTGATGTGACCAGTCTTTTAAATTTAAGACATTGTACTAGGTATATAGTGGTACCTAATTGTGAATTTATTGTGTATTTCCCTAATGACTAACAAGGTAGATTTTTTAAGTGTTCCTCCTTATTTGCAGAGTTTATTCCATTTCATTTTTAATAATAAACTTCTTCAACTACACCGATATGTATTATTAGATTTGGGGTTTTTATCATGGATAAGATAAGGGAATGGCCTTTTATAAGTAAGTTAAATGTGTGTAATATGATCCCACCATATGCATTCATCAAGAATGGCAAATATCACCTTGTACAATGTCTGGGCGGGGGTTGTTTTTTTTTGAGACAGAGTCTCACCATGTCACTCTTGGTAGAGTGCTACAGCATCACAGGTCACAGCAACCTCAAACTCTTGGGCTTAAGTGATTCTCTTGCTTCAGCTTCCCAAGTAGCTGGGACTACAGGTGCCCACCGCATGCCTGACTATTTTTTTTCTTACAGTCGTTTCGGTGGCCTGGGCCCAGTTCCAACTCACCACCCTTAGTGTATGTGGCTGGTGCCATAACCACTGTGTTACGGGCACTGAGCCCTGTCTCATCTTTTTTTTTTTTTTAAAGAATAAATAAATCTGCCTCTTTTTCACTAGACAATGAACATTTCAAGAGAAAGTTTGTATCGTGCTTATCTTTTTATCACCCATATCCATTATAGTGCCATGTTCACAATAGGAACTTTGTCAGTGTTTTATGAATTGAATTGATCTACTTGTTGTCAAGATCTAGCCCTGTGGTCGATGCTCAAAATGTACTTAAATTGAACAAGCGAATGTGGCATCTTGCACAATGTAACCACGTTGGACAGCTCTCTTCCTCTCTCTGGTCCTTAGTTTTCCTGTCTCCCAGATGAGCAAGTGTAACTAGATACAGGAATGGACATTGCTTTTAGCAATGCATTAGCATCTTTCTAATGCTGATATTCTGTTACTATGTTTACCCATATTTCCAGACCCCACCAACATGCAAGAGCAAAATCAGGGCATGCTTATTTGAATGCTAAAATTATACTGCTCTTGAATTATAGTCACTTGAACGTGTCCTGAGATTTTTCATCTTAAATTATTTCAAGGTGCTCACTCTGAAAATCATCCTGCCGTGGATGACAAAGTTGTATTTCACAAGAAGATGTACAGCCCTGGGGTGACCCTTTGCCTTCCCAGGGTTGGAGAAATGATTTTACCTTGCATTCAGTTAGTTGCTTCCCATAATTAAAATGAATAACAACAATACCAAAACCCTGCTCCTGACGTTTCAGTTGAATGCCATCAGGGGTGCTAGGTAAGGAAGGTATCAGTGTCACCTGCGTGAATTCATGCATGCCCCAGCCTAGAATCCAGTCTTCCTCATGGTGGGAGGTTCTTCTTTGGGTTTGTGATAATCTGGTAATTCATCTGGCTTAAGTCGTACCAAACCCACTATCCACCAGACACTTCCCAATAAAACCTTGATGGGGAAGGTGTCCCCTTTCTCCTTTCCCCAAGAAGTCTCCTTGATTCCTTTATAATTTTTTGTATGTAAGTAAATCCCTGGGAAATGACATCACCTAATTCAGTCTACAGCTCCATCTAAGCCCTAGAGTGGTATTTTCCAAAATAACCTCTAATAACTTATGGACTATGGACTAGGTATCAAAACCCCCAGGTTCTTGTCTAAGATTCTTTGGCTTTACCCCAGAAAAATAATCTCTGGAGAAGGGTTCTGGGCTTTGTGTTTAATGAACTGGGAGCTTATTATGCCTATGAAATATTTAGGGAAAAATGGCCCTAGACACTTTGCCCCCACCACACACAGAATTATAATGATAAAAAGTTGCTATGTTTTTCCCCCAACAAAGACCTGGAAGTGCTTGGTTTTCAAAACCCTCTAACCGAAAGGATGCTCCTGTGATTTGAAAACAAAAGGAAGCATATTCAAATGGCAAAAGGACCTTCACTTTCTCATTAGCAAGTTTTCATCCAGTGTCTGTGGAGCTAGACTCTGTACCAGGGGATGGGCTTGAGCAGCAGGCAAGGCAGACACAGGTCCTGACCTCACAGGGCTAATGTTCTATTCCTGGAGAGACAGACAAAAGATAAGCAAGCAAAGGAAAAATAAGATAGCTGCAGAGTGACAGTGCAGTGAAGGAAATGAGCAGAGGTGTGACAAGTAACCTAGGACATCCCTTGGGGACACCCTCCCTGAGGAGGAATATATAAGCTGGGCCTAAGACAGATCTGAGAGCTGAGCATCCTGTCAGTGCAAATGAGGGGGGGGTGAGTTCTCAGTTCCAGAAACAGAATGAGGCCATTGTGTCTAAGGCAAATGACCTAGAGCCAGGAAAAGTAGGCAGAGGCGAGGTCGTGGTAAGGAATTGGGAAGACTGAAAGATGGCAGGTCGAGAGAGATTGAGAAAGAGAGAAAGAGAAAGTGGGGGAAGAAGAGGAGAAGAAGGAAGGGGAGAGAGGAAGGGAGAAAGAAAGGAGGAAGAAGGAGGGGGAGGAGAGAGGAGAAGGGAAGAAAGGGAAAAGCGGAGGAAGAGGGAGGAAGAAATAATTATGGAAAAAGGAAAGAAAAAAGAAACAGATATAAAGAAGAAAGGAAGCGGGATGGAGGGAAAGGAGGCAGAGAGGGAAGGGAGGGAAGGAGGGAGGGAGGAATCCTTCCACTCTTTCTAGCGATATCACATAAATGAGCAGAGCAGATAGGAAGGAAAATGAGGTGCTCATGTGAGCTGCTTTATGGAAATTGGAAGCAAATTCGTTATCATGGAAGGTAATTAAGCCAAGAAAGTGAATGCAGGTTCAAGAGTCAACACAGTTTATTTATGGAGATGGAAAGAAGGCAAGAATCTGGTGACAATGCTGGGAGATGAGATTGAAATAAATGTAAAAAGCGTTGGCACATTGACTGTGTGACCTTATACTGTTCCTAAAATTTAATTTTGTTCAGACTCACATTAAATATGGAAAGTCTGTTGCTGCTTTAGAGTCATCTAATACTCTGAACAATGTCCTTGCAACAATCAGATCATTTTAGCTCCATGGCTATGCTAAAAGCAATGGTCATTCCTTAACTTTTTTTTTTCTCTTGCCTAAGAATGATTGCCATAACCATCTCTAAGCTTTTGAAAATTCAGATCCTTTCAAATAAAGAAAAAAATTACTTTTTCTGTTGGGGTGGTGAGGAAAATTGTATTTGATTGTAACAATTACATAATGACTTTATTGCAGGCAAACCTCTCCCCACTCAGACGATTGCATAGGGGAGGTTATAACTATGCCTGTTTTCTTTTCCTAAGGTCGCGGTTGAGATGTAAGTAGAGCTCAGAGAAGATGGTCAACATCGAGGCCGAGTTATGCAGGGGGTCTCTTAGTGAGGGAGCCCATGCACTTACCCAAGACAGAGGAATTTTTTTGTTTTCTTTTCTTTTCAAATTTTTTTTATTATAGGTTGATTTGTGCAAAGATCATTTAAATGCTGCATCTAAAATACCAGTTGCATAGGCATCTAAAGACTTTGTAGTAAGGAGCATTTCACATGACAGACACTCAGTGAAAGGGCAGGCTTCTTGAAAGAGGGGAGCTTTCAAGGTAGCAGATTCCAACTCAGAAGTTCACGGGGCCCAATCCGATAACCCAAGCGTGTGAACCAAGACACATTGCCCCTCTTCTCCCTTCAGCAGCCACCCCCACACATATTCAGTAGACCCGTAGATGCAAAACTTGGGAGTTCCTTTTAACCGTGCTGTGACGTACAACAACAGCCAGGTACACAAGTGGTAGTGAGTGTCTGGAAAATAACAAGGAGTGATGGGAACCGTGGCAAACTGAAGACCCTCTCTTCTTTCTAAAGGGATAATCTCTTCTAAACCTAGCTGATTATTGCCTGGAAGTAGTGTCAACCCGATATTGCCAGATTATTCAGTTTCATCAAAAAGAAATTAGAAATCTGGTGTGTGTATTTTCTTTCTTAATGTGAAGCCTCCATTCTTTGGGGGTTGGCAATTAATTCAAAATGTTTCTACACTCTATTTAAGCCCTATTGTGTGAGCCACATGAAAGACGCTTGTGGGACAGGCTAGCCCCTGGCCTTTGCTTTCACCCTCTGTTCAAGGGGAAGCGCTGTGTTCCTCACCCGTTCACCATGTTCTATGTCTCCCACCTCCAAAATGCAGTCTTAGCTTAGAAGAAATTTGGAAGAAAATCAAACAAATTATATGTTTATGAGCTCAAAGACAAGTTCTTGCTGGATATTAGAATTTCCAAGAAAGGTCAAATTTGAAGTCTTATAAAATGTTGTCTCTATTACTCATTCTTGAAGAAGCCTGTTTTTATTCACAGCCATAGCTCTAACTTAGTTTTGAAAAATACCTCTAGCTCTGAGAAGAGATATTTTATGTGACATGGTAGCAAAACTCGGATATTTTCCTGTTTAGATTTATGGCTATTTCTTGCTCTCGGAAGGGCTGCTGCTGGCTCCATCAACGAAATGGTGAATTGTCTCTGACAGCAATGAATTCACTCGACGTACTCCTAAACCTTCCCAATTACTGGCTTTTTCCTAAGCCTCAGAGTACATTAATCATGTAACTGAGAAAAGACTTACTATGGCCTTCTTTTGTATCAATCTTAGCTATATCCACGTGGAAAAGCTATCTACATGTGTCCAGTATTTTACATAAGGATTAATGTATGTCAAGCAAGACATGGAAATGGAAAGTTAATAAGGTGAAGGAAGGAAATTAGGACCTTTTGAGGATGAGGCAGGATGTCATTGGGCTCCTGTTTGACTGGGGTGGATTTAGTCACGGGAAAGATGAAGAGAGAGTCTGGCTTGTCATTTCAACCTCCTTGAAGAGGGAGTGACAAGAGATGCAAATCTGCTCTTCTCAACTGCTTTATGTGCCCACGTGCTCCCAATATGAACTTCTGATGGAAAATACAGGGTTTACCATTTAAATGCATTGATTTGACCCAGAGTAGCAAGCTAGGTATATCATTTAATGTTCAATGGAGGATCTGGATATACAGGCCTCATTAGGAGACAGTAATTTGTACCCATTGTGGCACCTTCCTGGGGTATTTTTCAAAGGTAGACATAACCTTTTACATTTGTTGCTTCCTCTGCTGACTTTAGAACCTCTGCATGGGCCATTATTCTGCAGCGTCCTGGGTCACTTGCAACCGCCATCGTCACCATCTCCTAACCCACAGGAGAACGCTTAACTCGGATCTCTTTTCCTAAACTCTGCACTGCTAACACTCCCACTGCAGCCGAGACAGCGGAAACTGCATTCTTGAGTTGATCCGCCGGAGCATTTTAAAAAAGAGATCCTTACGCAAGCAATGATTTTTTGTTTCTAGTAACTTCTCCTATTTCATTTTTTATTCTCTACTGAGCATAACACCATGCTAAGTGCTGGCCATTTATAGGAACACATTGCTTGTCTGGTGAGGATGCTTGGATGCATCATGCCTTCTCAATTCTTCATCTGCTAAAAACTTGCCACAGATAAAAGTAGCCACCCTTTCGGTGCTGGAGTAGAATTCAGAATGCTGCCTTCAAGAAAACAGACCTTTATCCTTCTCTTCACTTGAAAGGTGACTGGGAAGGGGTGGTCAGAAGAGAAAAAGTCAAAGAGAAGCTATGGAATTTTTCAGGGGAAATTGGAGAGTTTACTTGTGCCTACCCCGTCATCAAGCTTTAACTGCGTACCTACTGTCCGCTCAGATTTCTGTTAAGTGCGGTGGAATAATATGAAAAAGTAGGAGCTGGCAACAAACTTCACAGTGTAAGAGAATAAAATATCATTAAAAGTACCTAGGTGAGTAATTATTTATCCTGTTCCTTCGAGCTTAAAAAGCACTCACTTCAAAATACATTATCTTCCTTGACTCGCTCAATGACTCTTCAAAGATTATTATCCTAATCTAATAGATTAGGAAACTGAGGCTTAGATGGACTAAAACACTTCATCTAGCTAGCCCGGTGGTTCTCAACCTTCCTCATGCCACAACCCTTTCATTGCTAGTAGCAACGAAAATAATTTTACGGCTGGGGGTCACTACAACATGAGGAACTGTATTAAAGGGTCACGGTATTAGGAAGGTTGAGAAACACTGAGCTAGACGGTGACTAATTCTGGTTTTAAACTCAGATGTTTTAACTCTGAATGCAAAACTCATCCCATGGAAGTTCAGAGGCAGCATAAGTGGCTGGTTTTGAAAGATAGTACTCTAGGAGTGACTCAGATTTTTTTGTGTCTTACAAAAAGGGGTACTGACTACTTTTGTTCCAGAGCATCTTTTCAAGAAGGTTTGTAGAGCAAAAGAGATTGAAAAGTGGAGGTTTTCCTCCTCCTCTGGGAGCAGAGAGCAGGCTTACTTACTGTCTGGCACAATGATGTCTTCCTCTAGGGCAAAATATCAGGCCCATTGTAAAAGATTCATATTTTCTAAGAATCATGCTTTACGGAATAAAGGGAAATTAGAAGATCTATGATACAACTCCTTTAAAAAAAAAAAAACTAGGTTTATTGAGACGTAATTTACATATGGTAAAATGCAACAATTTTAAATGTACAGTCTGCTGAGTTTTGACAAATCTATAGAGTAATGTAACTACCAACACAACAAAGGTAGAAAATATTTCAGTTCCTCTCTGTTCTTTTGCAGTTAATTTCCTCTACCAAACCTCTTGGCCTGGGCAGTCATAGATCTCTATCACGTTAGTTTCCTATTATTATAAGTTTGCCTCGGCTGGGACTTTATCTACATGGAACCATACAGTGTGTTGTCTTCTCCTTCTGATCTCTTTTACTTAGTATAATGCTTCCGGGTTTCCTCCTAATGCTTCCGGGTTTCGTCCGCATCATCGGGAGGGTCGGTAGTTCATTCCTTTCAGAGGTGTTCAACCTGCAGCCCGTAGGCTGCGTGCAAATTATTGGAGGACCCTTCTGCTTATTTGTGGTGGCAGATAGCAAGAAAATTATTCATGAGGCTTCTCTTTTTGCTCATCAGCTTTTGGTAGTGTTTGTGTATTTAATGTGTGGCCCAAGACAACTCTCCTTTCAATGTAGCACAGAGAAGCCAAGAGGTTGGACACCCTAACTCTCCTCATCAGTTGGGGAATATTGACATTGTTTCCAATTATGGGCCATTGTAAATGAAGTTGCTATGAATATACACTTAAGCGTTTTTATTTGCTCGGTAACTGTAAGCATATTTTATTTTCATTTATTTTGGTTACATTTGGAGTGGGATTCCTAGGTCACATGATAAGTACATGACAAACTTTATTATTATTATTATTATTATTATTTGCAGTTGTTGGCCGAGGCTGGGTTTGAATCTGCCACCTCCGGCACATGGGGCTGGTGCCCTATTCCTTTGAGCCACAGGCACCTCCCCCTAACTTTATTTTTTTAAAAGGCCAAACTGTGTTCTAGTTGACATGTTGTTTTTTGCATTCCCATTAGTAATACATGAATATTCTAGTTCTTTCACATCCTTGCTAACACTTGGTATGATTAGTCTATTTAAACTGTAGCAATTCTAGAGGGTACATAGTGGTATCAGGGTTTTAATTTGCAGTTCCCTAATGACTAAGGAGATTGAACGCGCTTCCATGGTCATCTGTGTATCTTCTTTGGCAAGGTATCTATTAAAAATTTTTGGTCATTTTTTTAAAAGACTGGATTGTTTTGTATTTTCACGATTAAGTTATAAAAGTATTTTTATATATTCCAGAAAAAAGTTCTTTATCAGATATATGTTTTGGGATTATATTTTTCTAGTCTATGATTTATCTTTTTATTTTCTTTACTGTGTCTTTCATAAATTTTTTTATATCACTTTCTAATTTTATTTGTTTATTTTATTGTTTTAGGTTAATCGAGGGTGCAAAGAATTAGGTTACAGTGTTCCTATTTGTTAAGTAAAGTCCCTCTTAATAATTGTGACCTGCCTCAAGAGGTGTGCCATACTGCCTAACAGTGTGTCCATGAAGTAAGAGCACATCTATCCCCCTCCCTTTCCCTCACTCCTTTTGTTCCCCCACTCCCCACTTTGAATTTATTTGCGTTTTTCTCTTATATGAGTATGAGATCGTCTACTGGCTTTGTATTAGAATTAAGTACATTGGATTCTTGCTTCTCTCTTCCTGTGGTACTTTACTGAGAAGAATGTGTTTCAACTCCATCAAGGTTAATATGAAAGATGTAAAGTCTCCATCTTTTTAATGGCTGAAGAGTATTCCTTGGTATACATATACCACAGTTTGTTAATCCACTCCTGTGTTGACAGTGTCTCTTAAAGAATGCAATCTGTAATTGTGATGATGTTTGATTTGCCGGTGTTTTCATGTCTGATCTCTTTGTGCTTTTTATTAACTTTTTTTTTTAAATCTTTGAATAACCCAAAGCTTCTTATATTTCCTCCTGTGTTTTCTTCCAGAAATATTGTAACATTAGCTTTTACCTTTATATCTACAATCTATTTCAAATTAAAAATTTTGTATATGGCATGAGTTAAGGGTTAAAGTTCAGTATTTTGCATATGTGATTATTCTAGCACCATTTGTTGAAAGGTTTATCCCTTCCCCATTGAATTCCTTGGTAATTTTGTTGAAAATCTATTGACCATGAAAGTGTGGTGCTATTTCTGAATTGTTTATTCTATTCAGTTGATCAACCTATCCACCAATACTCTGTTGTCTAAATTATTATAGCTTTCTGGTAAGGTGATGTAATTTTTCCAACAAAGAAAATGCACTTTGTCCAGGTTACATAACAGGGCAGGACCCACCCAGCCCACCTCTCTTCTCCCTTACTCTACATCCTAGTACCTTTCATTCCTGGGTTCCTACCCTTTCACAATTTCCCTAAGGCAGAGGAAAGTGAAAATGCAATGACATGTAATCGCATGGTGTTTAATTTAATATGAAACAGAATCTTGTTTTTCTTCATCCTCTTTATTGCCCTTCTCAGTGTCCAAGTAAGCTTAGTGCTCTGGGAAAAGAAGTCCCATGTATCTTGTTTATACCTCCAGGGCAGGTACCACAGTTGAATAGAATGAACTGATCCACATCAGAAACGATCATTGCTCTGTGAGAACATCAGCCAACAGTACCATAAGGTGGGCTGGCTGGTGGACTCTCCAGAGTCACACATGGGGAGTTTTCCTTTGGCTTCCCTCCTTAATCAGAACTTCTCTGTGAGGGAACAGATGGCTGGTACAATATGGGGAAAACAGTCACATGAACCTGCTTCTGTTTTGTTAAACTTACTTTCTGTAGTCAGCAAACATGAAATTCAGGACATGTGACAAGTCATCCAACATGGGATTCTCAAATAGGAGTTCTCTTTCCTGCATCCTCTCCACCCTGGAGTCCC
>NW_003852398.1:20638834-20656594 GCF_000181295.1 Otolemur garnettii | reverse complement strand
CTTTTGTTGAAAAAACTTCCAAGATATATGAATATGCTTCCCTGTCTTCATAATTCCAGGGAACATAATTGTATTATTCTCTGGACTGGGGATCTGAAGATTTAGGGGTCATTTGGAAATGAATCTCATTATTTGAGGCTATAACGGCAAAGGTAGAATTGTGGGTGTCCACTGAGTGAGCAATGACCATCCCACACTCAGATTTCATATAGTGAAGTGAGGGAATAGGTCTTTCGAGTGTGTTGTACGGAGCCCCAGCCTCCTTTCCATCATGCACAGCCTGAGATGTTTCACAATTGTGTTTCCAATCATCACATTAATCCTAGGATGTAGTTATTACCATTCTTGTTTCATACGTGTTGAAAGTAAGGCTAGAGGGACTGTGTATTTGGCCCAAGGTTAAAGAGAGAGTAGGAAGCAAAGCTGGCAGAGAATTCTTAGCCCCTGATTTTACCTTCACACCTTCCCAGTGAGCCTCAAATTGTCCAATTTCAGTTATTTGTTGCAACTTGGCTTTCTCTTTCCAATGCCCCTTGGGTCCTGTAAGATTCTGGCTTAGGCTTGCCTAAGGCTGGCTTGGGTAATGTATGCTAAAGTATTTTTCACCTAATGACTATTATCTCAGGGCTCAGTATCAACTAATCTGAGTATATTCCAATTTTGGAGGCTGTCACATAGAAAAGTGCAACCTATTTTATTTAGGACAAGTTGTAGCATCGTGGCAGGAAGATCAAGGGGATTGAGGGGTACATGGCCTTCTTTCTACCCAGATCCCACTATCTAAGCAACCCCTGCCTGTTCCATATATAGAATTGGATGGTCCTGGGGGAGCTGCCAAGGGCTTCTTGCCATACATCATGTCCTGGACCTTTCAAGTTTGAATGGATGTGGCAAACACTAAGGCTTTGTCCCCTAGGAGGACAAGGGTCACTGCATGGCCTCAGTACCTCCAGAAAAGGAAACAGAGTTGATGGAGGTCAGCCGTCTTTTCCCATCATCTCATTAGACCAGCACTCCTGTAGATGGGAGTTCATTAGCATGTTCCTGAATAGCAACTTACTTGCATGCAAGAGATATTTTGGCTGGCTCATTTATTTACCCCGTAAAAATAACTTTCTCCTCTGTATTGAAGGAGACAAGCCCAGGGGTGTTCACAACTTTCTGCCATGCCTTCTTGAAAAGTTCCTGAAGTTTGCTCATAATGTTTTCTTTTCCCCTAGCTTGGGCTCATTTTAGGGGGTTGTCAAATAGATCGCAAGGCAAGGCCTCCACGATTATTTCTCATCCTGTTTTGCTTTTCACTTTTACAAATTAAAAGCATTGCATCTTTATTGTAGAAAATTTGGAAAGAAGAAAAACTACGGAAGGAACAGTCATTGTTTTAAAATGTGAATCTGATCCTGCCATTCTGCTGCTTGAAACTTTCATGGTTTCTGCTGACCCACAGAAGAAAATAAAATGCCTTCTTCCTGCTTGCAAGGTTCTGCATCCTGTATGCTTAAGTTCATTTTTAATGCATTTTTACAAGAGCACCATTGCATAAGAACTTTCCACTGGGAAACTTTATTGCACTATATGGATATATCATAACATACCCATTTTCCTAAAGTCGAATCCTTAGGTTATTTTCAGTTATTTTCTTTTATAAAGAGCACTGCAAGGAAGGTCTTTGTACGTAAACATTTATTAGCACTTTTAGGTTAGAAAGACTCTTTGTAGCAATTAGGAGATCGAACAGGCCATTTAAATGTGGTAAGGAATGGAAGCATGTGCTGTACGTATATTATCGTGATCGACAGAAATGATGTTAGCTTCAAATTCAATTCATTCCAGCACTGACTTTAGGGATAAATGGACAACCTCAGAGAATTGCAGAAATCTGACCTACTCTTCCCCAGTCCTGTAGTTTATGTTATCAACGTTACTGGTCCACAGTGGGCTGTGGTGGTGTGTACTTGCCATGGGCTGTGTCCAAACCCCTTGAGGAAGCTAAGTGGGGTTCCTTCCTCCTTCTCATTAAACCTGAGGTGGCATCAGTGCCAGCTGAGCAAGGGGAGTCGTTCTGGGGCAAATGTCCCAGCGAGCACAATCCAGGTGCCTCAGCAGTAGTCCCACAGGAAGGCACCAGTAAAATAAATTATTTTCCCTCAATGACTTCAGAGAAGCTTCAGTTTTTCTCTTTTGTTGTATTTCTGAGCAGAAAGCTTTGTGGAAGTTTATTTACATTTGGCAGTGTCAGGGAAAGACGGGGAGGAAAAAGGAATATTGTTTTTTAGTGATTATAAAAATCCTAGTCCCTTGCAATTTGTGTACACAGTTTAATCTTTTCGGTTTTTACATTCTTTCTGATTTGAAAATGTTTTACTTTATTACATTGTAGGATAGGTAGACCTACAGACCATTCTAGGATAGGTAGAAAATGTTTGAGAAGCCTGAGAAGCATTATCCGAAGAATATGGCAGAACCTAAAGCGAAATCTAGGTCCTCCCCTACCCCGCCCCAGCCTGGGGTAGAATTCTCAGTTCCATGTCTCTGCTTCCAGAGCCTACATCTAAGGTCTCCAATGCAAATGTCTGCAGAATCTGAGCAGATAGCATGAATGCAGCCAGCCGTGTTAGTACTGATGAAACTGGAAGGACACTTTTAAACCGCTGAGCAGACCTTATAAAGCATGTCTGTGGACTAAATGCAGCCCACAGGTGCAAGTGTGTCCAATGAAGATGCTGAGCCTTCTGTTTAATGACACAAACTAAGGAAGCCGATTCCAAGGCTAAAGGTCTTGAGGACATTCCTGTATATATCCACCCAGCTGAGTAACATATGACACATGTGTACTGTGGGTCTTTAACCATAGCCACACACATCTGTGCTGTTGATGGGATGCATCCCATAGTGTCTCAGTTTAGGGCTTTTTTAGAGAACAATGGGGAGATGTTTACAATACCTATTAACATTCTCTGCTTGTTTCATGGAATACATTTGGAAAGTGGAAAATGTTCTATGATGTATAGTGCCCCTCGTATCCACATACAAGTATAATTCTAAGCATCTTCTGCTTAATATCAGATCAGTAATTTCTTCTTGAAAAATTAGATGTTCTACACAAAAACACTAACCTAGACCGTATTTTCTATTAGTTTGAATGCAAAAAATTATAATGCATTGTTCATTAATCCCATCCCCCAATTTTCTAAAATGTAATTTAAATTCAAAAACATTTGTATATGGGTAACAAATTATCATTTGGGATATAAAATGCTTAAAACATTGCCTTCCAATAACCAGATTATCCACATGATTGCTAGCAAATAGCAGGTTTGTGTACAGTCACGGGATACTCTGCTGCCTCTTTGTACTAGTGACATTTCCTTTGATGATAATCAGCCTACTTGTTTCATGGTTTGTGTTTAAAATATCACTAGAGCATTTTCTTCATATATTGGCTTGTTGAAATTACTGTATTGAGTATTTAAGACGTTAAATATAACCGGTAGTAGAAAACATTATATTGAGAGATATATAAGTTCAACAAATTTCAGTATTAAAAAAACACAAGAGTCATTCTGCTAGAGAAACATCAGCTGTCCAGGTAGCTTTCAGGGTATGTCTGCAATGGCACAATGATCTATTTTGTTCATAAGCATAATCACATAAGAAGACACCTTGCTATGAGGGGTCTAGCACAATATCTGACACTTGGTGCTCTGTTTAATTTTGGCTTTCGTTTTCTTTTCTTTTATTTTTGAGACAGAATCTCACTCAGTTGCCCTGGATAGAGCGTGGTGACGTCATCATAGCTCACAGCAACCTCGTAAGCTCAAACTGTTAGACTAAAGAGATTCACTTGCCTTAGCCTCCTGAGTATTTGGGACTATAGGCATGTGTCACAACACCCAGGTGGTTTTTCTATATTCAGTAGAGATGGGGTCTCACTGTTGCTCAGGCTAGTCTTGAACTTCTGAGAGCAAGGGATCCACCTGCCTCAGTTTCCCAGAGTGCTAGGATTACAGGCTCTTGTTTTCTCTTAATAAATTTCATCAATGAATTCATTAATTGGGATTATATACAGGTTTATATTTATATTATGAATTATAAAATCTAATGTATTTTGAGAAATGTTCTTGAACCTCAATGGTAATCTGCATTTAAGTTTTTACGCACACTAAGTTGAAGTATGTGTCTGGGCATCTGCTAGATAAAAATATCCCAGTTTGTGAGGACTAGTCAGAGTGTGGTTTCACAAAGAAACAAAATCCAATAACCAAAAATCTAGTAAGTTAGATATAGAAAAGTGAGCTCCTAGTAGATCTACCCTGCTACTGATGACAACTATAAACTCTGGAATAATATTGAAACACCAACTACTTGAGAAATATGGAAATAAAGAAAAGCAGGCGGATCTCAGAGAGTAATAGAAACACAGCAAAAAGGACTACTAGCATAGGGTAAATTTTCTACTAATTTGACTTTTAGCATCAGTATAAAAGCTGAATTGGTGCCTCATGTGGCATCTACAATATGGACAGAAATCTTTAGTATTTTTAGCCTGAAAGAACCAAAGGACAGAGCTTGGGGCAACCACAGTCATTAGGAGTTTGGGCTCCTAGAAAGAAGAGAACCAGACAGAGGAGCTCCAAATTCTAGGTATAAACCCTTCCAAGTCTCTGGGTGATGCTTGAACCACACTTGTGCCTATCAGACTAAAAACTTCTCGGCTAAGGAGTAAAATATCTAAACAGATTTGAACTGCTTCCCAAAAGGTTTAATTTAAAATCAGATTCCGGCCAAGTTAATTGTGTCCTGAAACAAATAAAACAAAATGTCAATAATGTTTGGAGGAATGTAACAGAACCCAGTCTTTACAATGTAATATTACAGTGCCCAGCATATGATTTAAAATGACTGGACATGCAAAAAACAACAAGAAAAAAAAAAAAAAACCTATTCTCAAGAGAACTGATTACAGAGGCGCCAACCCAAAGATATTTCAGATGTCAGATTTAGTACATAAGGGCATTAAAGCAGCCAGTATAAGATTAAGGAGATGAAGGAAAATATGTTCATGAATGAGAAGATAGAAAATCTTAGCAGATAGACAAAATAAGTAAGAACGAAATGAAAATTTTAGAACAAAAATCATACAATATCCAAACTAAAAAACTTAAGTCAAGATGATTCTAACCTTTACTGTACTGTAATTAGTTTATGTGTAAAAACAATACATACGTCAGCCTAAATCACAGAAAACATTTTTTACTGTCTTCTGCCCTGATGATCCTTCTCTCACTGTTCTCTGTGTGGTTGGTAAGGGCTGCCTGAAGCGTCCTTCTCTTCTCTATCCCGTTTTCAATTTCCAGTCTCCCAAACTTTTCACGTTGCCATCGGAAAATGTTTTCTTTATCCTTCCTTCCTCTTCCTCTTCTCTCTTCCCCTTTGCTTCTTGGTTTGAGCCTCTCAGGATTCTGTTTTGTGCTCATTGTCAGAAGTTTCACAAGAATGGAAACTCAAGATTTGACCCAGTGAACAAGAGTGCTTTTTCTTTTAAGGGTGAGAGAGAAAAAGGGGGGGGGGAACTGGGGAGGGAGAATGAGAGAGAGAGAAGGGGCAAAGGAACTAGGTGTTCCACTTTTGATATATTTCTTTTCCATCGATCATCATCTGTTCAGCGGCCTACGTTCTTCTGTTTCTCCACTGTCAACACCGCTGCCAGTTTCCATTGTTTAATTGACACACACACACACACACCCCGCCAAGGCCACCAACACCATTGCCTGGCAGCATTCTAATTCCTCTAGGCCACTAATAGGGAAGTAAAAGTTTCACCTTTTTTGATGACCACTACTTCAGAGAAAGTTTCCACAGTGCAGTTGCTGAGTTGCTTGTGATACAGCTTTTCCAGTTATACTGTAGCTCCGGCCGTACAAGATGGCAGAGATGAGCAGTAGGTTGGAGTTTGGTGAGAGCCAGACTCCCAGATGGAGGACTTGCTGTTCAGGCTGTGTCCCTCCACCTGAAACTTCCTAGGGTTCTTTTCTCTCAGGGTCTTCTCAGCCCCTTCTCTCAGACTGGCCTGAAAATTCCTAAAAAATCTTATCCAATGAGCTGATTTGTATCCCAAGTGTACACTGGTTTTAAGTTCTTACCCACAATCTTTCTTCATTCTCAGTCATCCAAGGATGTGCTGGGTATCTGTTAACAATTAAGCCAGAACATTCTGTGACAGCAAATATAATGAAGAGGCATTTTAAGGATCTTTTTTAGAATTCTGTACTTCTCAGAAAATGAAGAAGACTTTTCTAGTGGGAGGTGTGGCCAGCTATAAAAGTATTCTGGAAACACAGAAGATGAAGCAATGACTGTATTTCTAACAAAGTATGCTTTCTTCCCTCACATTTAATGTCTTTATCCCAATGTGGTGATGAATCACTGATATATCATATAATTCATATAATCAAGTGATGATATCTTACAATTGAGGAAATGGGGTACTTTTGACCAGGGTTAGGGACATTAGTTAACCAGCATGGGTGTTGGTGTTCATAGAAAGTGGTATCTACTGGACACTGCAGAATAATCGAACATTTGTCAGACAGACACTGACACGGAGAGGTGTTCTGGGAAGAGAAAGTAACGTGAGAAGATGACCCAAAATGCAGGAAGAGTTTCAGGGACTTAAAATGTTTGGAACAAGAGGGTGTGTGTTATAAATGGGATAGAGGATAAATTTGAAATCCTAGTCATCTTTTTATATATATGTGTATATATATATATATATAGGCTGAGCAATGGAAACTAAGAACTTTATTTTCATCTTATATTGAAACAACTCAAGGGCTTTAAGTTCAAGGTGTGGTCTTCATATATTTGACCTTTAGGAGACATTTGGGTAAATAGACCAGTCAGATAATTGTAGCAATAATCTAGCAAGAGATGATGCGCATTGGATCTAGTGGCATTAATACAGAGAAATGGCAGAAAGGGGAATGGAATGAACTTCCAGAGATAGGTAAGACAAAATATGCATATGGTGGGTTCTAGGGGACAGGGAGGTCAAAGGTGAATCAAAGTTTTTACCTTGATGATTAGCAGGTGATGGAACCGTAAATGGAGAGAGTAAACACAAGAAAAGAGTAGCCCAAAAGAAAAAGAGGTAGGCTATCTACATATAAACTTTAAAGTGTCCAAGATGGTAAAAAATTGAATGGTAAGAGTTTCTGGGCAATTTCTTGAAAGAGAGAGTTGAACTAAAGGTAAGTTGAACTAAAGGCATTTTTTATTTTATTTTATCATCCATGATTTGGGGAGACTTCTTATATGCAAAGTTCCAGTCTAGGTGGTAATTATTTAAAGATGAAAAAGACCAAATTTTGCCCTCCAGGAGTTCATAATTTATGGAAGAAGCTACAACAACCCACCTGAATTCCATGTTCAGATGGTTGGTGCTAAAATTAAGGTATAGTGAAAGTCCCATAGCAGACCCTGTTGGTGCCCCAACACATCTGCTCAGTCCTCAACATGACCATGTGTGACAACTCCATAGCTTCCAACTTCAAGTATCTGATTTTCTTGATGGCTTTCTGTGGCAATGGGAACCTTTTGAAGGTATCTGGGAATTATTCCCCCACCCCCCTAAGTAATTCTCAACCTGTGACTGAGGCATTGGTAGAGAAATAGTTGAGCTACCTGTCTCTCAGTTGGAATAACTAATGCTCATATTCTACACTGCATCACCTAGCTGCCTGCCATTAACGTTGAACCTGGTTACCAAAAGCACAGATTATCTGGTTTCTTTACCCTGATTGAATTCGTTTCCTTCCTGTCTCACTTCTCTAGCCCCTACTAGTGCTTCCTGAGACCAATACCCAAATGAGCTACTGAACTACTGACTCTTCTGCCTTTTAATCATGGCCATACATTTTTTTGAAACCTCTTCCTTCAGGAGATCAGGTCTAGGTCCCCACTTCTTGAATCTGGCTAAACTGAGACCTGCAGTGTGTGGTGGGAAAACACTATATGAATTATGAGGCAGTGTCATAAAAGGCCAAGCAGCTGCTATCTTGTTCCCTGAGATTTGCTCATGGAGCTTTGAGCTGCCAAGTAAGGATTCCATGCTGGATATTCCACTTGGAGGGCTCTGATTATCTGTTGTTGTGTGTGTATACGTACACAAAGAGGATATTAAGAAATGCATGAACATTTTTTTTTATTAAATGATGGCTGTGTACATTAATGCAAACATGGGGTACAGTGTAGTGTTTTCATACACAATTTGAAATATTTTCATCAAACTGGTTAACATAGACTTTGTCATTTACTTGGTTATTGTGTTAAGACATTTATACTCTGGTTTTAGAAAGATTCACTTATACCCTTGTAAGACAGACCATAGAGGTGGTCCTTCCAATCACCCTCCCTCCACCCATCTGTCCTTCTCCCCTCCCCTCCCCCAACCCTCTATTCTTGGGCTAGAATTAGGTTGTACCTTTCATTTGAGAGCTATAAGTTAGTTTCATAATAGGGTTGTGTACATTGGATATTTTTTCTTCCATTCTTGTGATACTTTGCTAAGAAGAACATTTTCCAGTTCCATCCATGTAAACATGAAGGGCGTAAAGTCTCCATCTTTCTTTAGGGCTGCATAGTGTTCCATAGTGTACATATATCACAGTTTATTGATCCATTCGTGGATCAATGGGCACTTGGGCTTCTTCCATGACCTGGCTATTATGACTTGGGCTGCAATAAACATTCTAATACAAATATCTTTATTATAATGTGATTGTTGATCTTCTGGGTATATACCTAATAAAGGAATTGTAGGATCGAATGGCAGGTCAATTTTTAGTTCTCTAAGTGTTCTCCAGACACACATTTTAAGAAAGAAAAAAACTGTGAAAATGGTAATAATATATAACAATAAGAAAAGACGAATGCAAGTCATGTTTGAACATTTCTTGTAATTGCAGAAATCAAATGTAACTTGAGTATTACAATTTTAATACTCTTTTTTAATGCTTTACATTTTTTTTTAAGACACACTTTATCTAGAGATAGATGCCCAGTGAGTCTACAGCCAATCATGCCATTCTAGCCCAGGTTCAAGGCACTGAGTAAAGAAGCCTCCAGATCATTTTAGGCCCTAATAGTGGAGTCACCCCCAGCCATCCTGTCTTCTCAGCTGAATTTACAGACATAATGGAGCAGAGATGGGTTGTACTCACTATGCCTTGAGTATAATACAACTGTTGTTTTACACCTCTGCGTTATTGGGTGGTACTCAGAACTTTGACTTAAGATAGCACTTTTGTGCAGGAAACGTGATGAGAGAGTCGAAGGCAGGGCTATGAATTATCTCACCAAGGGAGAGTGTGGCTTGATTATTTTCTACCATGCAGAAATGATTTACTTTACCTAAAAAGGTGTGTATTTGGCATGCAGCTTTTCTCCCACAATAGGATGAGCTTCAATCGATGTTATCTACAAACATGGCTCTCAGGAAGTTACAAGATCTGAATTAGGCTAATAAATTACAAAAGAACTACCAAGGGGCCGCTGGTTAATAAGTTTTCAATAGCTTTCCCCTTTGTGATGGTGTTTGCTTGTGCTTTACCATTAGCAATCTACCTACATTTGGCTAGAAATACGTGTGACCTGAAAGAGAGAGAGAGACTCAAGCCGATTCTGCCTGAGTTAAGCTCTAGATTATATCCAGTTTGAATATGAGGTGAAGGGGGGATCGTTCTCAGGCGATTGGAAATAGTTTTTGTGTTGGATATAATGTCTGTCACATCCAATCACCTGGTGCCTGTTTAGGATCAGACATGTGACAGCAGGTGGAAGTGAGCCTTTTGATCCCGAAATGGCAACAGACCCTCATGTCTGCAGATTTATCTGACGAATTTGGCAGGAGGGAAGAGGTCTGGAACCAGAAGCATCTGCCACTGAGTTGGGAGAGCTGAAATAAATGCTTTTGTGAAAGCTGTTTCCTCCCATTGCTATTCCACGAGCTTCCTCTGGACATAGGATCAGACCCAAGCGTGTTTATCAATATTCGGGGCCTGGCATCTTCTGTCAGTGAGGCACTGTTGCTTCCATTTGAATCAGTAAAATCCATCCCAACTTGGGAGACCTTAACACAGCTGCGTGTTGAGTGTATGTTGGTCTGTGCTGGGACAGTGAGGAGACCTCAGCAAGGTACAGTTCATGCCCCATGCTGGTCATTTTCTATCTAGTTTTTGGACAGGTGGTCCCTCACCAGATGAGAAGCCTTTCTTCACACTGCACCTGTTACAGATACACTAACCATAAAAAAGAAAATTTTAAAGAGAGAAAAAAATACATGTCACTACTTGACACTGTGATGGGCAACTGTTTTCTTAAATAAAACCAATGGCGACACTCCTGGTGATAATGATAGTTTGTACACAGGCAAATAAAAGCTACAACAGGTCATAGGCGGTCTACATAAAAAAGGAAATGACAATCTGAGAAAGAGATTTGCAAGATGGTTAACATCCTGGATCTATGGGAAATATACTGACAGAAAGTCCATTGACAGTTGACAGAAAGATAAAAATAAAAAGCACTAGCGTATCAATAGGAAAAAATGGGTAAGGAACAGTGAAGCAATAATTCATATTAGGAGAACAGATAGCTAATAAGGGTGTGAATTCATGATCGTCTCAGTAGGAATTAAAGAAATACAAATGAAGTAACAGAGAAGAAAAAAGAGACGCCACAGTGTGTTGATCCAATTAGCCACTGTTTCTTGAGGGCAACAATACACAGTGGGGTGAAAGCAACTGACGTGGGTACCACGCTGCTGGGAGGGCAAGTGTTCCTGCCAGACTTCTGAAAGCAAATTGACAAGCTCTGTCAAGACTTTAGAAAAAATGAAAAATCTGGGTGGTGCCTGCAGCTTAGTGAGTAGGGCATTGCCCCATATACCGAGGGTAACAGGTTCGAACCCGGCCCCAGCCAAGCTACAACAAAAAAAATAGCCGGGCGTCATGGCAGATGCCTATAGTCCCAGCTACTTGGGAGGCTGAGGCAAGAGAATCGCCTAAGCCCAAGAGCTGGAGGTTGCTGTGAGCTGTGACACTATGGCACTCTACCAAGAGCAACAAAGTGAGACTTTGAGAAAAAAGAAAAATGAAAAACCTTTGATTCATTATCAGTACTTCTAGGGATCTGTCCTAAAGATAGGAGATAAACTCAGGGAGTTATGGAAAGAATAATTATCTAAATGAGGTTTATTTAAAAGAAATAAGAAAACAATCTAAATGTCTCCAAAGGGGGCATGTTTAAATGTGTGTGTGTGTGTGTATATGTATATATTTAGAGTAATTACTAAAAGTTAAGATTTTAAAAATACTCAGTGATACAGAAATTACTTTTGTCAGGGTGTTAATGAACAAGATAGAGAATAACAAAGTTTATAATGTCTGTTACCAGTTTTGAACATGGATTTGTAAAGGCAAATATAAGGAAAAATGCGTCAAAAACATCAACACGGTCACCTCTGAATGGTGAGCTTATGGGTGAAATTTCTTTCTTTCTACTTAACTCTTTGGTATTTCCTAAATCTCTACAATGGATACAGAATTAGTTTTCCATGGCTATATAAGAAATTACCACACCTGTAGCAGCTTAAAACAATGTCACATATTATCTCTCAGTTTCTACAACTCAGAAGTCTGAGTTTGGCTTAGCTGGATTTTCTGCTCTGCTCTCACAAGGCTGAAAACAGATGTCAACTGGAATGAATTCTCATGGAGAATACGGGGTTTGCATTCACGTTGTTGGTAGAATCAGTTCTGGTGGTTGCAGGACTGAGGTCACTGTTTTCTTACTATCAGCTATAGTTCCTTTCCAGGTAGCCCCACTGGCAGTTCACAGCTTGAGTGGAGGAAGAGTGTATGAATCGCCTCCTTTGTATTCGGTTGGAGAAAATTCTCTTTCTCTACAAGACTCTCCTGATGCGGTCAGGTCTGCATAGATAATCTCCCTATCTCAAGGTCAAGTGATTTGGGAACTTGATTCTATCTGTAATACCCCTTCATCGCAGCTCCTAGATTAGAGTTTGATGAGAGTCAGTGGAGAGGAGGCATTTGTTTACCAGGGGCTGGGAATGTTGAGTACATCTTACAGTGCTGCTTACTGCAAGCACATGTTAAATGAGTTAAGCTTGAAGAATAGACTTCTTGGTTTCAAATCTGCCTCTGATTGAGCAACTGACTTTGAGCAAGTTAATTAACTTTTTTAGTTTCAGTTATCTTTAAAATTGGAAAATAATAAAAATTGTCTCACAGGGTTCTTGTAAAATCTGTGGCAAATTTACATGTAATGCTGTTTTATGACAATGTTTTATAAAACCTGGTTTGCAGAACCAGTGTCACAAAATATAAGAGTCCATGGTCATGTGTCACTTCATGATTGGAATATGTTCCGAGAAGGGCATTGCTGGGAATTTCACCATTGTGCAAACATCTCAGAACGCACTTACACAAACCCAAAGAGCTTAGCCTACTACACAGGAAGGCTATGTAGGACAGCCTGCTGCTCTAGGCTGCAAGCCTGTACAGCATATCACTGCGCTGAATACCGAAGGCAGTTGTAACACAATGGGAAGTGTTTGTGTACCTAAACATAGACAAGATACAGTAAATATATGGTATTATAATCTTATTGGACCCACCATAAGATTAAAAATCCACTGAAACTAACGAGGCAGAAAATAATTTGACAACAACATGAGGACGAGCTTTAAATGTTTTCATTGTCTTACTCTCCCTGTCAGTGGTGAAGCCCCTGCTCATTCCCTCCCTCTGCTCCCCGTAGCAAGATTGTTACGGAAATGAGCACATCTATGGTATGCCAGACTCTTTCTTGATACTCTGCTTTTATCTCCAGTTAAAAAAATAGTTTGCTTCCCATTAGCTGCAGAAGACTTTGTTAAAATGGTAAAAATGCAGATGTTGTTCGAAAAGAGAGACCAGACAAGGCAGCAAACCATGGTTTGCATTATTTTGAAAGCTCTTTAATGGGACACTGAATGGCAGGACAGAGATGGGAATGTTTTGCTGTCAGTATAAGAGGAGGGTAAAGGGAGGGCGGCCCCTGTGGCTCAAAGAAGTAGGGTGCTGGCCCCATATGCTGGAGGTGGTGGGTTCAAACCCAGCCCTGGCCAAAAACTGCAAAAATAAATACATAAATAAATAAAAGGCAAACGGGTACCTGGTGAACGGCCAACTCTGATGGCTATAAGATGATTAGAACATTAGCTTCTTAAGATAGAATATCCAAGATAGCGAAAGAATAATGGGATACCACATCTAGAAAGACCAGATAAGCACAGAGCACTACAATGCCTATAAACACATCCCCAGGGAAGTGTTATCCAGTATCTGTTGGTCAGGTAGCTCACTGCCCCATTCGGGTTCATTTCTGGTTATTGGAAAGTTCTGCTTGTCTGTGGGAATACCTGCTTCTGATTTAGAGCCCCGCATGGAAATTCTAAACCTAGCCCTCTGTTGCTTGACGCATTGTAAGGGAGAATGAAAGATGCCAAAAACAAAACTTTGCCTGCAGTAAAGTCCAGCTTCCTCTCTTTCCATCGTGGGCTGTGTATGCTCACCAGTCTTAAGCTGCTTCTCATTTCTACCCACATGCCTTACTTCTCTATCATCTTCCAGTATGAGAATACAATGACTATGAACTTGGATCTGCCTGGACGCCCTGACAGGTCCTACACATGAGGTTTAGGCTGTAGGATGCCAACTTGTACTTTTCATTGCAGTCTTGTCCTTCAGCTGGAGCTGCAGGAGTCACGGAAGCAAATGGTCAGGTGAATGAGACAGGTTCTCTGACAGGTTTCTCTGGAGTTTGTAGGACTGGTATTGTTTCATTCAGAGTACATGTTTAGAGAATACTTTCTAAACTAATGAGTGAGAATATATGTTAGCAGCTTCTAAAGGTGAAGACTGTAGTACTATGAATAGTAAAGCAGTAAGTATCTCATTGTGCACTGAGAATATAGGTATTTGAGTTTGAGTTGAGAAAGGAAAAAAAGAATAGTGAATTATAAAAATTATAGCACTAGAAATTTAAGAAATATGCTTATTATGTGCTAGGTGCTGCACTAGACAATTTATAGCCATGATCTTGTTTCACTCCCACTAGACTAACCCACACGAGGACCAGGAGGAAGCCTTTGCTACGTGTTGTGGAATTCTCCATGTCTAGTGTAATGGCTGGTGTGTAGCAGGACTGAATGTCTGGAAATTACTTCAGCATAGATTTATGGAACATCTACCTTGTGCCAGAAAAAACCCAACCAATGGACACTGATTGTTAATTCCTGGTACTGGAGAATTGGTAGTTCACAAAACACTCAAAAATTCAAGCCCTCAGGGAAGATTGTCCTTGAGAATAAAGACTGGATTCGGATGATCCTAGATTTAAATTCCGTCCCTTCCACTCTAACCATGTGACTTTGGATGTTATTTCATCTCTCTGAGGATCTGTTTCCTCCTCTATAAAATAGGCATGATAATACTAGGGCCTCGCTCTTGGAGTAGCTTGAGGATGACAGAACAATTACTGGCCTGTACTATGCACTCAATACATGACAACTATTATTTTTATAATAGGCATTCTGTAAGTATTAGTTGCATGAATGTATGAATAATTTTTCTCAGTTGCTTAGGAGGCATGTTCCCTGTTTCATAGGTAAGGAATCTGAACAAGAGAGGGATTTCCTGGGGTCACACATTTAGTAAGTAGCCAAGCTGGGCTTTGTAACAAGTCTGTGACTACATAGTTCATGCCCTTCCTGCCATTTTTGCTACTGTCTTCTAATTAATGAATGAATGTTGACAAACAGCATAATTAGGCTGGATATAATTTCTGAGAGGAACTAAGGCAAAGGAAAAATACCATGTCATTTCCCTGTAAGTGGTGGCAAGTGAAGTCAGAAAGTATTAGAGATTCTACCAGGATCCAGCTATCACCGTGGGAGTGTCACCCAATCTGGCTGTTAAGCACTGTTATGTGCCAGTTGGAAATAGGCTGCATTTTCCTCATGTGACAGCTGGTCTCGGTAGCAAGGAATGCCTCAACGTTGGCACCATAATTCAGCCCAGAATTCATCTGACTTGATTCACAAATATGCAGCTGAAAAACTACAATCAGAGAGATGTTGGGCTCAGAATAGGGTAAAGCAGGCAAAGGAGAGGTGATACTTTATTATTTTTATTGCCATAATAAAAGGGGATGTGCCTAGCTGTGAATCTCTAGTTTAGTAATGCATGTTTTTAAATATGTTGTTCAATAAAGCATGCTTTAACTTCTATTGATGTTGCTTTTGACCAACTATCCTATTCTTACAGGATTTTTTAAAATGTTCCCATTGAGAATATAATTATTACAGAAACAATAAGGAGTCTTTTTTATATTCCTGTAAACTTATCCCCAGCACCACCTACTCCAAGATGACTTCTCTGACCCATTCATTCATTCATGTATTTATATACATTAATACATATTTACTGAATACCTGTATGCTAGACACTGTTAGAAATTGCTTGAACAAGGTCCTTATTCTTATAGGATTTGCATTCTACTGGGGAGATAGCCAATAAACAAACGAACTAACAAGTAAGTAAATAAAATAATCTCAGAGAGTGATAATTTCTGTGAAGCCCTTGAATGTGTTGTGACACCTCCTTAAAGTGACATTAGAGCTAAACCCTGACTGCTGGAAGTGGATGTTCTGGGTAGAACTGAGGGAAGAAGTTTCCTGAGCATTGGGAATGGCTGGTGAAGGCATCTGAAGAAAGTAAGAGAAGGTCTTTGCTGACAGATCTCAGAAAGTGGGGGAGGAAAAGTGGATGTGAACATGGAGAAATTGACAGAGGCCAGACCATGAAAGAGCTTGTGGGACTTTGATTTTATTCTAGTGCAATGATGAGTCTTCAGGATATCAAGTACGGGCATGGCATGATCTAACTTGTATCCTTATATTTTTTAAGAGGACTCTGTAGAGTGAAGAGTAAGATTGTTGTGGACAGATAAATGAAACAGAATTGAGAGTTCAGAAATAAACCCTCACATTTACAGTCAGTTGGGCTTCCATAGGGGTGGCAAGACAATGAAATGGTGAGAGAATAGTCTTTTCAATGAACAGTTCTGGGGAAATTGGATATTCAAATAGAAAAAGAACAAAATTGAACCCTACCTCACATTATGTACAGAAATTAATATAGATTTCACATGGATTGAAGTGTAAACATAAGAGGTAAATCTATACAATCTTACATGAAAGTGTACTGGAAACTCTAACATTGGATTTAGCAAAGGTTTCTTATGTAGGACACCAAAAGTGTATGTAACAAAAGAAAAAAGATAAATTTTGCCATATTAAAATTTAAAACTTATATACATTAGAAAAATTATCAAAGGAGTAGAAGGATAGCTCATACAATAGAAGAAAATAGTTGTACATCATTTATCTGACACAGGACTTGTATCCATCATATATAAAGAACTCTTGCAGACAAAAAATTTAAAAATGATCATAAGATTTGAACAGATATTTTCCCAAAGGAGATGTGCAAAGAGCCATTAAGTAATGAAAAGATCCCTAGCATCACAAGCCATCAGAGAAATGTAAATCAAAACCATGATTAAATACCATCTTACACCCAATGGGATGATTCTAATAAAAAGTAATAACAAGTGTTGGTGGGAATATAAAATGGTACAGCCACATTGGAAAACAACCTGGCAGTTCCTCAAATGTTAAACACAGAGATACCACATGATTCAGCAATCACACTTTTAAGTAAACTCCCAAGAGAAATGAAAACATGTGTTCACATAAATATTCATAGATCATTATTCATCATACTCAAACATGGATTCAACCCAAATGTCCATCATCTAATGAATAGATACATCAAATGTTGTGTAACAGATTATTATCTGAGAATAAGAATAAAGGAAGTGTTGTCAAATGTTTCAACATGTATGAATCATTATCTAAGTAAAAGAAGTCACTCAAAACAGGACCACATAGTACATGGTTATTGGTATAAACTATCCAGAATAGGCAAATCTATAGAGACAGAACGTAGATTAGGGGTTGCTTAGATCTGGAGAGAATGAAGGTTTGAAGGTCTGGGGGGATTCCACTTAAGAAGGATGGCTTTTCTCTGTGGCTCAATGAAGATGTTCTAAATTGATTGTGGTGGTGGATAGATACATGACCATGGGAATGTAATAAAGCCATTGATTTGTGCCCTTTAAATGGGTAAGTCATATTTGAATTATATCTCAATGAAGCTGATTTAAAAAAAAAAGAATAGATTGTCAGCAGGGAAAAATTAGAAATATGTAACTTAATTAGCAAGTAGGAGGCCTTTGCTTATCTGGGGAGGAGATGGTGTTGGCTTGAACAGGGTCATTCGGTCACCCCGTCCATTGTCATCAGGCTGAAGTAAATATTCCTCTCATTTATTCCCACCTGTCATTAATATTTTTTACATTACTCTGAAATGATCTTTGTAGCTATCTGTCTCCCCTACTACGTTGTAGGCATCTGGTATTCTAGTTCCCTATACCTGGAATGTCTCCACACAGTAGGAATTGAATAAACCCACAGTGAATCTATCAGAGCCAGCCTGATGGCATCAAGTGTCTCAGATATCTCTAGAAGGTTTAAAACTGTATAATTAAAATTGTATCCAAATCTTTCATTTT
>NW_003852398.1:20632807-20638593 GCF_000181295.1 Otolemur garnettii | reverse complement strand
AGCAATTCACAGTAAAAGAAACACTATTTATAAACATAAGAGTGTGGATAAATCTCAAAGGCATTAGCTGAGTGAAAGTTACCATCTGGAAAGGTTACACGCTGTAGGATCTGTAGGATCTTATTCTCATGATATTCTTAAAGAGAATTATAGTGAAGAAGACTAGATCAATGGTTTTCAGTAGTTAGGATTGAGGATGAGATATGACTACAGGTAAGAGCATAAAAGAACTGGAGGGTGGGTGGCTGTGATAGAACTGTCCTGTATTCTTGTTGTAAAGGTTAAAAGTATTTATATTTTCGTGTTAAAATTACTAGAATTCTGCGCCAAAAATCAATGGACTGTAAATTAATTTAAAAAATAAAATACAAAAGTAAAATCGCTTTCTTGAATCTCAAGAGCTCTGGAAAGGGATTCACCTGGCATCTGATTTGGCTCTGCTACCTGTCATCAGGCTTAATTTACAGTTATCTCTTTACGTTAGTCTTCTCATCTGTAAAATGAGGATGCTGGTATCTGCAGGCATGGTAGGGAAAGTTAAATGAGATAGCACCTCATTTAATTAGGTACTTAGCACAGTGGTTGGCACACAGTAAGAGCTCAGTAAATTGAGCTGGGGTTTTTTATTGTTGTTCTGTTGTTCTGTCTATAGCTCTGCCCTACTCTTTAAAGAGGACACTGCCCATAAAAAAAAAATTAGTCTTATATTTTAACCACTAAACTATCAATATCAGGACATTTTGAAAAGCACCAACATGGAGTGAGCTCTGGATGTTTCATTCTAAAATTGCATCTCAGGGCCGGGCCAGCCCTTGTGCTGCATCAGTGCCCTCAGCACATGTAGGCCACTGTTCCACAATACTCCATTGTAACTGATTTAGCTCCATCTAGAATCTCTGATCCTTCTGTTCCCTTGTTGGTTAACCTTGGACGAAAGTTCAACATAATAGATTAAGAGAAAGCCTTTTGAGAGTTTCTATGCATTGGAGGATGGTTTCCAAAAGTTAATAGGAGTTGCCATTCATCGTGTGGGTGTGTTTGTGCGTGCACACAGTGTGGCAGTCTCCTAAACTCCTCTGCCAATAACTCATACCCGCAGAATCTTGGGTTTTAAAATGTTTGAAATTCTAATTTTTATTCCCCTGATTGGCACTGAGAACCCAGGACAAGTTCATATGTAAGTGCCTGATGTCACAGATAATTTATAACAGATAGATCTGGTATCCCTGATTGTGTTCAGTTGCTTAAGTTAATAGAAAAGCTTTCTCATATGCCTCCAATCTTTGCCATCTGACTTGTAGCCTGGTTCTCCCCATACTCTCTGAGCTGGCGAGTTCTCCTCTACCTGCAATCTCCTGAGCTATAGCATTTCTCCAGAAGAAAGCACAGGGGCAATTCCTTGGCTATCCTGCTGTCTTCTGATTAAGTCTAATAGCAATGATCACTTGCCACTTGAGAATTCTATTAAACAGAGCTTCCTGGTGTGTAGATTAGGGTTTGTTTGTAAACACATCTGTGATGGGCGAGCCAGTCAGATGAAATGGCTAACTACATAGGGAAAGCACGTACATGACCCTGGACAAGTCTCTCGTCTCTCTCCAGCCTCAGTTTTCACAACTGTAAACTGGAAATGTTGGATCAGATTGTTTCTAAGGTCTATAGACGTTTTCCTATTTCAGGATTCTCATTCACAATAACAAATTTTCATTGTTGTAAAAGTTTCTTGTATTCTAAACAGTGACTCTGTTTTCTTCTTCCCCCTTTCCCAAATGATGATGATCACATTTAAACGGAATTCAGAGTACTGTAGTCTTTGAGGCATGATTTGGGTGGCTACAAAGGAATTAGATCTTGAGCTATCAGTAAATTAACATTAATAAGTGGTTACTGTTCAATGCAGATTTGACACAAATGACGAACTGAAGTACTTAGAGAGCTGCATTCTTCTTTGCAGACACGATTGAAAGCATCAGGTTAGTCAAACTGTGTATTTCCTGTTAAGAGGCAGAGTAGGAGAAGGAGGTAGTGGTGGAGATTGAGGGGTTAGGACAGTGGGAAGGGGATTTGCTAACCTCATGTGACAGCGCAATTACAACTATACAAACCTTCTTGCTTTGTGCTTTGGCCAGAACATGCTACTAGCTATTGACCTTCCAAATATACTCCAGACGCACTATAAATGATAAGTGTTTGAGTTGATGAATAAGCTTGCTTCCTGATGTGCGACGTGTACATACACTAAAACATCACGCTGTGTGATTGTTCTGTGTCATTTATAAACAAACCCAACCAAGCTTATTCCTGAGACAGAGGGGCCTACAGAAAGAGAGAAAGAGAGAGAGAAAATCTTTAAATGAGAAAGCACCACCTGAGTGGCCTTGCTGTTGTTTCTGGAGAATAGAAATACTTACACGTACAGGTCTCAGCACCAGAGCATCAAGGAGGGAGACACAGAATGATAAGGACAAAGCCAAAGTTGGCAAAACGGACCAAGCACATTTTTTTTTTTTTTAGAGCTAACGGTTTGCAATTCCATATTCACGAATAGAGGCCGTTCTCAGCACTTGCCCAACAGTGATATGAATCCTTGCTTTACCTCATGGCTCAGTTGGGAAGGCCAGAGGGTCAGGCTTCATCAGACTCGTCAGAAGGCAGACGTTTGTATCTTGACTCTGGTATTTACAAAATGTGACCCTGAGGAAGTCATTTTTTTTATTATTTGGTTAAACAAATATATATTGAATTCTTACTATGCCCTCCTTTGGGCTAAGTGCCCGGTGTTTACTGAAACGTTCTTCCTTTTATTATCCTCAGAACTTTAATGACTAATGATGACAGTTGACATTTGCTGGGTCTGGGCTTTGTGTCGGGCTGCAGGGCATTTTGGGTGGATTATAGACAATCCTCACCACATCCCCCAAATAGTTGTTATAATCTCTGGTTTTCAGCTAGGGAAACTGAGCCTTGCTTAAATTAGGTAATTTATTTAAAATCATGGAACAAGTGGAAAAGCTAGGAAATTTAGTTCAGAGTTTTAGAATTTACGGTCCTATATAGTATCTTTTAATTTGCTAATATAGATAATATAAAACTATCTACCTAAATATATTTCATTTCATGAAAGTATGTAGTAAATTATTAGGCACCAGTAAGTGCGTTTAGTTATTATAATAGGTCGGCTGAATGATGGAGACGCAGTAGCACAGGTGAGGGTACTGCCCTTCACTAGTGTGGCCCTACGCAAGTCACTTTCCCACCTGAAGCCTCAATTTTTCTCATCTATCAGAATGGGGGAAATTATGAAAGGCTTTCTAGAAGGCTATTGTAAGGATCAGAAAAAAATGGTGAGTGTGAAATGCTGTGTATATTAGAAAGGGCTGTAATAATTTAAGATCTATATCAATATGTGACATTTCTATTTTGACATCATCACGTTGAGTCTCAAGATGTTCTGTACCACTATGTATAATCCTATGTTGATTAATGCTTGAGAATCTTCATCCTGTCTTCCAAAGAAGCAAAGTTAAGAGAAAGAGCAAGGACAAAGTTGTCTCATGAAATAATAATAGAGTATCCAAGAAACTTAAAAACTTTGGAATGCGTTAAAATGCAGTTTTTGGGTCCTACCAGTTAGATACTCTGATTTGCTGTCTCTAGACCGGGACACAGGTGACTACATTTTAATACTCTCTCCTCCTCCCAGCTAATCCTCATTCAGGTGGTACCCAGACCATAATTTGGCAATCTCTGATCTTGTAAAGACCATCCCTTCAAGACTGAACATGGGAGCCCTGGGCTTCTAGGGACACACACTCCCTGAAACCTTCCCTTGAGAATTAACTTGACAGGCAGTTATGAGAGCGCATTATGTGCCAAGGCGTTCTTCTGGGGCTGAGGACACAGCAGCATGCAGCCAAGGTGCTTGCCCTCAAGGAGCTGGCGTTCTGACATGGGCAGATAGACTGTAAAGTCATAAGCACATTAGTGAATGACACAGTGGGTATGGTAGGAAGGAAAAACAGATACAAGAAAGAAAATTATGCAGAAAAGGATAAAAAGTTACAAATGGGGCTGATCCTCCCTCTTAAAGTGACATGATGGATTTGAGAAAGACTCTGCTGGGGGGACATAATTAGGGCAGAGGGAATAGCAGATGCAAAAGTTCTAAGGCCAGACTGTGCTTGGTACCTTCAGAAAACCGCACAGAGGCTGGGGACTAATGCACAGGGAGTAAGGGACACATATCAGCCTTACTCTCAGTCTGCAGCAGCTTCTGCTCCATCACAGCTGCCATAAAAAGCCCTTCACAATCTAGCTCCTATGTCCACTTCAGTCTTCTCTTGACTATTCTCTAACAGTACGCTTAGGTCGAGCTCAGCTCCTGACTTTGCATGGCCCCTCTCCCTCTGGGCCTTTACTGACCTGGGGGCTCTCTGATTTTCTCCAAGACAGTGGTCTCCAAGAGGGGCAGTTCTCCAAGAACATTTGGAAACGTCTGCAGACTTTTTGGGTTGCCACAATCATGGCTTAGGCTGACAATGAGTGGGCAGAGACCAGGAATGCCTTAGACAGCACACAGGACAGCCCCAACAACAAATAATCTTTTTGGCTCAGCATGTCAGTGGTACTGAGGTTGCGAAACCCCGGTTAATGCCTCCTCATTTTTTGAAGCTAGGGACTTTCTGTGCATCTTCCTTTGAGACCATTAGTCCACCCTGTAGAGTCCTCTGTCTGAATTGTATGGAGCTTACCTAGCACTCTCCCATCCTTTCTGTTCTGACATGATTTTCTGCACATGGAATTATGCAGCATGGACTTCATTCTCAGTTCTATCTATGTATGTGATGTTAGGCACCCTTTCCTTATCTATAAAACAGGAAAAATAGCTATCCCTACCTCAGACCTTGTTGGGAGGATTACATGAATTAGGAATCCTTTACTACAGTGCTGATACAGGGCTTAATAAATATTATTATCATAATAAGAATCATTTAATGTCCTTAACTGGCTTATGTGGCCCCTGTAGCAGTGATTATATATTATAGTTATACAGTTATATTCCTTATACTCCTTTGTATCTACAGGGCCAAATAAACTAGATCTTTTTAAATCACACTTTGCTTAGTAATGAGGAGGTATGAGTATGTCTTTGGTATATTTGCAAAAGATGGGCTTCCAAACTCTGGGAGGACAGGGTAAGTCCATTTCCCTTTGAGAAAATAACTTGCTTGCCTAGGTCCACAAATAAACTCTTCCAGTTTACGGAATACTGATTTTTGCTCTAGAACAAACCTATCTCTGGGGCCACACCTGAATTTCGGGGGATAGCTTTCTTCCTTTACGTGTAGGGGAAGGTAGAAAAAGAGACAGAGTAATAAGTTAGGCACAGGCTGAACCTGATGAGAACAGGGTGTGTGGGGGTTTGAGGGAGGAAGCAGCAAAGGGAACCGATAAACAGTCTGAAGACAGAATGAGAGATACTCATTTAGAGGCTGCAATTCTGTGTGCCCATTTTATTTAAAGCCCTGTTAGAAGTTTTGTGGACTCTCCATTGAATATATCTCCTCCTCTCCCATCTCTCTTCCTGAGTAACTTGCTGATTTCCAACTTGCACTCTAGAGATCACAGCAATAAAATGAAGCAAGCAGAAGCTAACATACTTCTGTGAGCAAATACTCATTATTTCACCATTGCCTAATTCGTTGTTTAAGCAAGGTGAGATTTCTACCCTGAAAGGGTCTGAAGCAGGTGTCCTCAAACTACAGCCTGCGGGCCACATGCAGCCC
>NW_003852398.1:20632397-20632650 GCF_000181295.1 Otolemur garnettii | reverse complement strand
ATGGTCTGAGGGACAGTGAACTGGCCCCCAGTTTAAAAAGTTTGAGGACCCCTGTTCTGAAGGATACTTACAGAGCTCTGGACAGAAGCAGAGAACTGTGGTCCCCCTCCGCCACATAGCCTAGCCACCTACACACTTCCAAGACCTCATGGAAGGGGTGAACTTTTTTCTTTTGGGTAGAAACATGTCCTAACAGGAATGTTGGAGATGGGAATGAGCGTGCTCCAACTTGAGCAGCGTGTTTTCACACACA
>NW_003852398.1:20626529-20632349 GCF_000181295.1 Otolemur garnettii | reverse complement strand
CCCAGGTTAAGTTTGTGCTCATACAATTCCACAGTACCCCTCACTTCTCCTTCCTAACATTTATCACAAGTGTAATAAGTATAAATTCTATTTCCCTAAATTGTAAACTCCAGTAAGGGCAGCTTCATCACTCAGTTTCTATGCTGACGATAGTGCCCCAAAGCAGTCTCGTGATAATTTTTATTGAATGGATCAGTGAAGTAGAATTTGAAAGTCTTAAACTTTAGGCTCAACTCTGTGATTGACTTTCTGGGTGACCTTGAGCAAGTGTTTTCTTCAGTAATGTAATTCAAAAGTATGAATATTTTATGGGCATGATTCTATTAAGTTCTCATGGTAAGACAAGGAGATGGGTGCATTTGTTATCCACTTTTGGTGAGATAACTAAGACTGGAGAGGTTAAATGGCAAATCCAAGTTTACACAGTATTCAGATAGCCATCCTGTAGTGAAATCTCACTTCCTCTACCTGTAACATGAAGGTGTTAGGCTCAATAACTTCTAAATCCCTTCTAACTCCTATTTTAAAGGACTTTGCAATTGTAAAATTAAGCTGGTAGAATTTGGTGACACCCATAATTTTTTTTCCTTTCTTTTCTCAGTAGGATAGATTTGCTGGGAGTAGGATAGATATAGAAATATAAGTTAGAACATGATTATTAATGATCAAAGTATGGGAAAACAATGGCCCCAGAACAGAGATAGCAGAGAGGAGAGGTCCACCAATAAAAGGTGATGTGTCTGTTCTTGTTCCCACTTAACCAATGAGTTAAATGACTCCAGGAAGTGTTAGCAGCTGGCATAGCATTTGCTTTATATGATTTGACAAAGATCAGGCAGGAGTCAATAGTTTGCCAAAAGCTCAATGATACATTCTGAATATGACATATCATTTACAGTCACTCTCTCTCTCTCTCACTCCCCTATCCCCAACACCCATAATTATTTTTCTTTCCTTTTCTCTGGGATTTCTTGCCATTTGACAGCAAAGCAAATGAGCTATGCCCAGTGAAGATGAACGCACAACTCCAGGACCTCGCTGTGCTCACTGCTCTGTGTAATCGTGCATGACTTCCTGAGTAATCAGAGAAGACACTGGGTCTGAAGCAAGGAATGTGCAGATCTGGACAGTCTCCATCTGCTTTTAGAGAAGTCTGGATTCAGAGATGCCATAGGAAGCAAGAACAGTAATGATCCTGAAGGGCAAGGGGAGAGTGAACCACTGGGAAAATGGCAGGCAAGACTTCCCCTGAATCCCTAAGTCTGGTGCCACTGGTGGTGGGAAATGTGAATGCCTAGATTGAGCTGCTAATGCTGTAGATTCCTTCTTGGGTCTGTCACCAACTCCTGTGACCTTGGCAAACTCACTCTCCTGCTCTCAATGCTTCCCCCTCCTCTAAAGAGAAGATAATGGTGCATCACTGGGGTGCAGAGGCTTAATTATTGTTTGCCGAAGATTTGGATATTCTTGGATGAATGGCTCAATCAAGGTGCTGTGCAAAATATTATCATTTTGCATGTCAGTTAGCAAGAAGGCTTACACCTGTCACTGCATATTGGGTGAGTCTTAATCAAGGAATAGCTATAGATATAGGGAAGAAGAAATATGAGGCTGGAGAACAGTAATTCCACAGAGATAACAGCTTTGCAGTCAAATTGACGATACTTCAAATTTCTTCTTATTCCTAGTGTTACCCACTGTGGCAGATGAAAAGTGGCCACAAATTTTGTGATTCTCTTTCTATCCAGAGGTGGGTCTTTTTCTCCTTGTCTTGAATCTGGGGTAGCCTATGATCACTTTAGGAGAGTAAGGGAAGTGACATAGAGGCAAGCCTAGCTGTTAAGAGGACTTTTGAATTATCTGTCTTCATTTTACAGTTGAGGGACAAAATCACCTTGCTGGCTCATACCAGACTGAGATTGAACTCAAGGGCCTTGTGCTAAAAGATTTTTAGGATAAGTATAGCATGACTTCCCTGAAAAATCTGTTGTCTTCAGACCCTGTTGGCCTGGTCTCACACACAGTAAGGGGCTGATTTTCACAGATCCTGGACCAATTGCTGCTGGTGATTCCCAGGTCAGTCATTTGCTTCCTTTGTGGCCAACCAGCAACCCCCTGAGAAGTAGGCTGCTGAAGGATCCCAGACTCTGCTCCGAGGCTTTTCTAGCCAGTTCCCAATTGGTCCTCTTTGAGTGTTTAGAAGCATTCAAAAGCTTTGTCTTTAATGGCAGAAATCCTTTCTTCTGCCTGTTCCATTCTGTAACTGTGGGATTCTACTGTATTTCTCAGATCTTTGAGGGCTGCACGTTCTTGCCTCAATGTGTCAAGATCTTTGGTGATTTTTGTCTTTGAATTCTTTTTTTTTTGAGACAGAGCCTCAAGCTGTCTCCCTGGGTAGAGTGCCGTGGCGTAGCTCACAGCAACCTCCAACTCCTGGGCTCAAACAAGTCTCTTGCCTCCTCCTCCCAAGTAGCTGGGACCATAGGCACCCGCCACAACACCCGGCTATTTTTTTTTGGTTGCAGCCATCATTATTGTTGGTGGGCCCGGGATGGATTCGAACCCGCCCCCTTATGTGTTTGTGGCTGGTGCCTTAGCTACTTGAGCCACAGGCACCCAGCCTGTCTTTGAATTCTTGAGACAACTTTTGAATTGCCCCTTGAATTTCTAATTCCATCTTTACCTTAATTCTGTTAATCTTATTTGCAATCCAAATTCTGAATTAAATTTCTGAAATCTCAGCCATTTGTTTATAAATGGGATCTTCTGTTGTGTCTCCTTTGTTATTCCTTGGGGGAGTTGATATACTCTGATTATTCATGTTGCCAGAGTTTTTCCACTGATTTCACCCCATGATTATTTTTCACGTTTGGCTAGAGAAGCTTAAGGTGAAATTGAATTGAGGGCTCCTGGAGTTGTAATTAACTGGCACTTTACCAAAGAACTGAGACTGGTGATTGCTGCTTTTCCCTTAGACCTTTACAAAAGTCCCATCCAGACTATTGCCTGAAACTCTGGGCACCTGCTTGGTGTGGTGGGGCTTGGTGGCGCTGACCAGTATTCAACTAGTCTGTCCAAGCCTAGTAAATCAGTGGCTTTGGGCTGAAATCTCAGCCATGGAGATATATAAGCAACTAAGACACCCTGACCTTTCCCCACAGATGACAACTGGAAGAGGAGAATCCCACACTCCCATAACAACACAACCAGGGTACAACCTTGGTGGGTCCCCAGGTGATTGGCCCAGGTCAAGAGTTCCAACCCAATTGTTCCAGTCCACACAAACACCAATCAGGTGGGAGAGTTCATAAGGTCTTCAAAAGCATCTAAGCAGAGGGGGTCCACTGGAAGCTCACTTTGACACCAGTGGGAGGGACCATGGAGCTGCCATCACTGTCAGGAGCAGCATTGCCACTGTCTGGAGTGGTGCCACCAGTCTGGGGTGCTGCTGGTATGCAAGTCGCAGGAGCTGGCAGGGAGCTGGAGGGCATTGCCACTGGCCGCAAGGGTCACCAAGTACCAAGTAACATTTTGGGTGAAAACATGATTGGGCAGCATGATAGCCCCAAATCTAATCTAATCCCTAGTGTGTTTCCCTTCCCTCTCTACTTCTTTTTCACTTTTCTTTCTCAAAGAAGTAGCACATTTGAACAAAAAGAGCACTAATGTTAAAAGAACACATAAGAGCTTTGAGTTTGTTGGTCTTTGCCAATTGTTGGTTATGAGACCTTAGGTAGATCATTTAGCCATTCAGAGTATGTTTTCTTTCCTGAAAAATGGGGGGAAATTCCCACTTTTTTTGTGAGGCTGAAGAAATAGCAATAATAGTAGTAGTGGCTATAGCGAAGCCCATTATCTAGATTTTTTCTTTTAATACTTCTCAGAATCCTGTGTTGTATAGATAGAGCTACCAGCCCAATTTCACAGGTGAGGAGATGGAAGCACAGTGAGGTTTGGTATTTTATCCCAGTAAGAATAATATTTTTAACCATGTAGTCTGATTTTAAAAATTGAGTTCATAATCACTATGAATGTGTATGTAAAGTGCAATGAAAAATGTCAGCGACTATCTTTGTTATAAAGTGCTACCTAATGTGAAATTGGTGATTGCTTCTTGGGGTTTAAATCTATAGCAAAAAGCAGCATTCTATCTGGCCTGCTCTGGGTGGAAGTTAGCACCAGATGTGCCTCACCCTAGTAGGGGGTTGACAGGATGATAGAATATGTGGTATTACTCCCAAGTTGGCAGGGTGGGCAGCGATGAAGCAGAAGGAAGGAAAAAAAATGAAGGTTAAACCCTCTGAAGGTTTCACAGAGAAATTGCCTTCTTTTCCCACCAAACATTAACTGGCATTTAAGAAAAATTATGTAACTGTAACTTCCATATAATAAATTGGCTTGCATCTGATGCTGTATGTTTCACATCTTTTTCAAAACTAGAGCAATATGTTGGTACAATAAACACAGTTATACTTGAGCACATAAGAATTGAGATTGATATTAAAAATGCTTATTTCCTGTTGTGTGTACCAATAGGAGATATTAGAATCATACTGATTATAGTAATACATGTTGCTATTGAAATGAACAGCCTTACACACACACACACACAAACACACACATATGTAAAACCCAGGAGTATTATTAGCTTCTTTGCATGATAGTGGTTTCTTATACATTTTTAATTTTTTAATCTGGAAAACTCATTGACATTTCATGAGTTTTACTCCATGAGTAAATACATGGAGTACTGTGTTGCAATGTGGCCTCTTAGGGGCTAGGATATGTCAAGACACTGAGCTAAGAGGATCAGAGGTAGGGGAAAAAAAATATCTTTATAGCTATAGCTAGGCTGAATCCAAATATATTGAACTTAACTCTTTGTTTATAAATACGATACTTTGGGAGGTAATAAAAACTATCATTTGCATTAGGTGTTATATTTTATTTAGTTTTATACATTATTTCATTTGATCTTGGAGTTTATTATCATCATTACAGATATACAAATTGATGTGCAGGAAAGATATGTTGCTTACTTATGATTATATTATTAGGTTCTGGAAAATCTGGGATTTGAATTGTTTCTGACAACAAAATTTTTGCTTATCTTATTATTTTCACTTTTCCATAATACTTTGGCCCATCCCATGATGAAATAAAAACAAAATATTTGGCTTATGAATCCAGTGATATTACTAGAAGTTTAAATATCATCTTAGGTGACAAAAATAATGTGGTTTCTCTTTCCACATTAGTATATAACATTCTTGGTATTTATTATTCATTTATGCATTAATATATTAATTAATTCAGACATTCCATCAGTATTTATTTAATATCTACCAGGTAATGAATGTCTGTCTTGCTAAACAGTAGAGTTAACAAAGCTACAGTAATCAAAACAGTATGGTACTGGGATAATGAGAGGCATACAGATCAATGTAACAGAGTGGAGAGGCCAGTAATATATCCACATACATCAGTCAACTGATCTGCAACAAGGATGTCAAGAATACACAATGGAAAATGAATAGTCTCTTAAACAAGTGACCTTGGAAAAACTGGATATCCATGTGCAAAAAAATGAAATTGAACCATTATTTTCCCACCATACAGAAAAACCAACTCAGAATGTATTAAAGACTTGAATGTGAGATTAGAAACTATAAAATTCCTAGAAGAAAACATAAGAGAAAAGTACCATGACGTTAGTGTTGGCAATGACTTAATTAGAAATGACACTGGAAGTACAGGCAATAAAACCAAAAAATATACAAGTGAAACTTCATCAAATTCAAAAGCTTCTGCACAACAAAG
>NW_003852398.1:20619883-20626165 GCF_000181295.1 Otolemur garnettii | reverse complement strand
TTTTTTTTTTTTTTTGAGACAGAGTCTCACTATATCACCCTCAGTAAAGTACCTTGGCATCACAGCTCACAGCAACCTCAAGCTCTTGGGCTTAAGCAATTCTCTTGCCTCAGAATCCCAAGTAGCTGGGACTATAAGTACACACCACAACACCTGGCTATTTTTTGTTGCAGTTGTCATTGTTGTTTAGTAGGCCCAGGCCATGATTGAACTCCCCCACCCTCAGTGTATTTGGCTGGTACCATAATCACTGTGCTACAGGCGCCAAGTCAAAAACACATAACTTGACATAAAAATGGACTGAAAAATCTGACATTTCTCCAAAAAAAAAAAAGACATATAAATAGCCAATAGGTACATAAAAAAATGTTCAGTGTTGCTAATTATCAGGGAAATGAGAATCAAAAGCACAACAAAATATCAATTCACACCTGTCAGGATGGATGTCAAAAGCAAAGGACAACAAGTGTTTTTGAGGATGTGGAAAATGGGAATCCTTGCACACTGCTAAAGGGAATGCAAAATGGTGCAGTCGTTATGAAAAACCATATGAGGATTCCTCAAAACATTAAAAATAGAACTGCCATGTGATTTAGCTATTCTAATTTTGGGTATATAACCCCCAAATTGAATCAAGATCTAGAAGAGATATTAAAACTCTTATGTTAATTGCAGTACTATACACAATAGCCAAGATGTGGAGACAATCTAAATACATGTTGATAGATAAATGGATAAAAAACTATGGTATTGACATACAGTGAAATTCTATTCAACCTTTTAAAAAAGGAAATTCTGCAATATGTAGCTGCATGGATTAGCCTTAAGGGTGTTATTCTAAGTGAAATGGGCCAATCATAGGAAGACAAATACTACAGATTCCACTTACATGAGGTATCTAACATAGTCAAATCTATAGAATCAAAAACTGGAATGTTGGTTTTCAGGGCTAGAAGGAGGAAGAAATAGAGGATTACTAATCAATGAACATAAAATAAACAAGATGAATAAACTCTATTTTTGTCTGATAACTGTAATGTACAACATTGAATATATAGTTAACAATATTGTACACTTAAAAATTTGTTAGGGTAGATCTCATGTTCAGTGTTATTAACATATGAAATGGTTACTATATTGCATGCAAGATGATCAACAAACCTTTGTTAATTTTGAAAATGAAGAAATGGTACTATTCAATGTAAATTAATGGGTACATCTTGGAGGACAATTTGAAAGTATGTTTGAGGTTTGAATGCAGAAATCATTAAAACCAGAAATTGTATTTCTTGCTGTCACCTAAAAATATTGGAATGTATGCACAAAGAGTCATATAAAAAAGTATACATTGAAATATGGTTAATCATGGCAGAAATCAACATAAATGTTCTAATAAGGAAATGGTTAGATAATATATATTACAATAAATACAAGGGAAAGGGAAAAAAAAAGGTGCACTAGATGCAGCCTGCTGGTATAGAACTCTTAAGAAAATAAGCAAAAATTGTGAACAACTGCCTACATATGGATCACTCCTCTCTGAAACAACATTATGAAATCACAGAGAAGCAACAAAGGACACTCAGTGTGGGAAAAAAAATAGGATGGGGTGTGTGTGTGTAACAAGATCAAAGTAAGTGGGGGAAAGAGTAGAAAGACAAAGATCTGGAGCACTGCTCTCACCCTGCTAACACTGTGTGAATTGTAAGACAGCTCCCTCCACCACAAGAGAACTGGTCAGACCAGGGGCCTTTCTGGAGTCTGTGTGGAGTTGTTGCACCATATAACAAGCTCAGTAGGGATCAGGCAGCAACTGCACCCATCCTGAGGTCTTAGGTGCACAGTGCCAGATTGGCAATAGGATGGGGAGAGAGTGGACTAACTGAAGGGTTCCCTAAGCCATACCCTGTGACTAGAAGTCAAGTGCCCCTCACCTATAGTGCAATAGGATCTGAGCATGGGAATTAACTGGGCTTTGGCCAAATACATCAGCAGGCCCTATGTGTGGTGGGAAGAACTCCACAGTCCCTGGGACACTAAAACTAATTTCCAGCGATGAATTGGCATCTGCACTATCCTTGAGAATGTGAAATAGCCTGCCACTTACTCAGCCCTAACTCTATCCTCTAGTCCCCAGCTGCCTCCTGCCTGATCAGCCCTGATCCTACCCTCTAAGTTGGATCACCCTGTAGCCTATATGGCTCTGCTTCTAGCTCAGAGACTCTGCTCAGAAGCCCTGCTTTGGGCTACTCCCAGTCTTGTTTCTGATGCTCTCACACCAGAGTCTGAGGCTCACTTCTGTGCCTATAGAGCTTTTATTAGGTCTTCTACCTATTAAAGTAGGTAGAAGAAAAGACTTTTAACAAGTCTTCAGTGCTACACCTGGATACAAAGACCCCATCTCAGAGCCACTACCACTACAGGGACAGAGGAACTGCCCCAAAGTTCAATACTCTGCCAGAGACCACCCCCAACATACAGCCTTAAACTACTAGTACATCACGACTGGTGTGAGCAGAGGCTCACAGCCCAGGAACTCATGACAACTGACTAGATAGACTCACCCAACTCTATAGGAAGACCCTGGGTAGGGCAATCTCCATAGCACAATAACATATTACCCACCCTCAACTTGAATATCCTATAACTATCTGGAAATAAATCCACAACCCAGCACCAATAGCGTTCATCACAGGCTTGAACAGAGACAATAGTAGGTTAAAAGACCAGAATATCTTCATTACAGGCTTCTACTGAACAGGTCTCTCCTTTGCCACAGCAACATTCCAGAGTAGGGACAAAATAGTGCCATATAGGGACTGTCTCTTCTTTTAATCAAGCAGGAGAGTTTCAAGTAAGGAACAGTTGCCCTGCAAACCTATTAGCTCCAAAATGAAAAACAAAGTTTCAGATGAGAAGAAACCAGCAAAAGAACCATGGCAACATGAAAAAAATAGCAAAACAAAATTGACACCCCCAGAGAATCACAATGGAGCTACAATGGTGAATTCTAACTGTAACAAAATTGTCAAAGTGACAGGAATGAATTTAGAATATGCATGGAAAGTAAGATGAAAGAAATTGAAGAGAAAGTTGACAACCAACAAAAGGAAAACAAAAAAAATTTCAGGAAATTAATGAAAAAGTCACTAAACTAGAAAACATAGAAAACATAAGGAAGGATATAATAGAACTTAAAGAAATTAAAGAGTCATTAGGGAATTTCAAAACGTAGTAGAAAATTCTGGCCACAGATTAGGCCAAAGAGAAGAAAGAATCTTAGAGTTTGAAAAGAAGGCTCTTCAACTAACCTAGTGATTTAAAGAGGCATAGAAGTGAATAACAATCATTCAGATATGCCACTATGTGAAGTGAATGAGCATACAACTTGTAAGTATCCCTGAGGGAGAAGAAGAAAGAGCTAAAAGGATGGAAAACCTATTCAAGGTAATTATAGAGGAAAACTCCCCTGGCATTACCACGGGTCCAGAAATCATACACAAGATGTTCAGGAAAAATTAGGGCGATGCAAAACTAGGGCGATACCTTCAAGGCACATGGTAATCAACGAGACCAAAGTCAAAATGAAAGACGGAATTCTACAAGAAGCTAGACAAAAGCAGTAACTGACCTACAAGGTAAAACCTATCAAGCAAATAGCAAATTTCTCAGCAGAAACCTTACAAGCCAGAAAAAGAAATGGCACCTCATTTTGAATCTTATTAAATAGAACAAGTGCCAGCCTAGAATTTTGTATCTTGCAAAACTAAGTTTCATAACGATGGAGAAATGACGGTTTTTTCCAGAGAAGCAAACACTGAGGGAATTTGTCATGATTAAACCTGCCTTGCAGGCTAACTCTGAGCAATTACTCAGAACTACATTATACACAAATCAGTACCATAGATCCCAGTGTAAAATTAACCAAAACAGCAAAATCTTACAACTCCTATTAAAAATACCACAAGAAGAAAAACAAAGCAACAAGGCACTACCCCTTAAGATGAACAGAACAGCACCACAAATATCAAAACTGTCACTGAGTGATAATGGATTGAATGCATGACTCTAAAGATAAACCTATCTGAATGGATAAAAAAACACAACCCAAGTACCTGCTGCCTCAAAGAAACACTTCAAAACCACAAAGATGCAAACAGGCTCAAAGAGAAAGGATGGAAAGGAATACTGCATGCAAATGGAAACCAAAAGAGAGCAGGCGTAGCCATTCTTATAACAAATGAATTGACTTTAAATCAATAATGGTAAAGAAAGACAGGGATAGTTATCATATAATGGCAAAGGGAGCAATTCAGCAAGGATACATAATGATCCTAACCCACTTCAACACCCCATCTTTAGCGTTTGGGACTTTAGTACCCTACTTTGAGAGCTTAACAAATCATCAAAGCAGATAACAAATAAACACTGGATACAAACAGGACCCCAGGAAAAATGAATTTAACAGATATTTATAGAACATTCTACCCGAAAATGACTGACTAGGCAGTCTTCTCATCAGAGCATGGAATGTTCTGCAAGATTGATCATATCTTAGGCCACAAAACATGTCTCAACAAATTAAAAAAAAAAAAAGAATGAAAATCATACCATGTCTCTTCTCAGACCATAATAGATTAAAACTAGAAATAAATTCTAACAGTAACTCTTAATTCTACATGAAGTCATGAAAATTAAAAAAATATGCTACTGAACAATAATTGGGTCAATAATGAAATTAAGATTAAAATCAAAAGATTCTTGAACTGAATGACAAAGGAAACATAAGCTTCCCAAATCTATAAGATGGCAAAAGCATACCTAAGGAAAAAATTCATAGCCTTAAAAGCCTTCATCTGAAAGTCAGAAAGGTCACAAATTATCAGCCTAATATCACATCTCAAGGGACTAGAAAAGGAAGAACAAACCAAACTCAAAGCCGGCAGAAGAAAACAAACAATAAAAGTCAGAGGAAAAGTAAATTAAATGGAAAATTTAGAAAAAAACAAAAGCATACAAAAGGTCACTGGAATAAAAAAACTAGTTCTTTAGAAAGACCAATTTGGTAGGCCTCCTTCTAGATAAACCAGGAATAGATTGGAAAGGGATCCAGATAAACTCAATTAGAAATGAAAAAGGAGATATTACAACTGATAACACAGAAATATAAAGCCTCATTTATGAATACTATTAAAAATCCTTATGTAAAGACACTAGAAAATGTAGAGGAAATGAAAATATTCCTGAAACACAACCTTCCAAGACTTAACCAGGAAGAAATAGAACATCTTTATAGACCAATAATAAGCAATGAGATTAAAACTGATTAAAAAGTCTTAAACAAAACAAACAAAAGCAGCACTAGAACTAATGTATTCAAATAAAAATTCTATCAGACCTACAAAGAAAAATAGGTACCCATACTGCAGAAATTATTTGATAGTGTCAAGGAGAGAATTTTCCCAAAACATTCTCTGACAGTATCTCCTGGATACCAAAGCTAGGTAAGGACAACAACAGCAACAAAAAGAAAACTATGGACAAACATCTCTTGTGAATATCAACACAGAAATCCTCAATAAAATACTAGTAAACTGAATTGGACAGCACACCAAAATACAATTCACCATGACCAAGGAGGTTTCATCCTAGGGATTCAAGAATTGTTCAATGTATGTAAATGTAAATATAATTATTTATAATTTATTACCAATTGATAATTGGTAATTATTTGCATTATATTACCACATAAACAAAAGCAAAAACAAAGACTGTATGATTATCTCAATAGATGCTGAAAAAGCATTCGACAAAATTCAGCACCTTTCATGATAAAAACTCTCAACAAACTAAGCATAGAAAGAACATATTGCAAAATTATGAAAGCCACAGATACAAACCCACAGCCAACATTATACTGAATGGGGAAAAGTCGAAAGCATTCTGAATAAGAAATGAAACAAGACAAGGGTGCCCACCGTCACCTCTTCTATTCAACATATTGCTGGAAGTCCACAGTAATTAGGCAAGAGAAGGAAATAAAGGGTATCCAAATTGGGAAAAAGAAAGTAAAACCTTTTCTTTTTCTAATGATATGGTCTTGTATCTAGAAAATCCTACATATTTTGCCAAGAGACTCCTAGAATGTTAAAAGAATTCAACCAAAGTATCAGGATATAAAATCAATGTACACAATTTTTTTTTGTTTTTATGGCAAAGGATATTATAAACAAATTTAATGACCAAATGATAGACTGGTCAAAAACATGCATCACCAAGGGC
>NW_003852398.1:20614975-20619623 GCF_000181295.1 Otolemur garnettii | reverse complement strand
TAAGAATCAAGCTGAGAGTCAAACAAAGACTCAATACAATGCATAATAGCTTCAAAGAAAATAAAATATCTAGCAATATATGTAACCAAGGAGGTGAAAAATGTCTACAAGGAGAACTCTGTAATACCAAGAAAAGAATTTGTGGGTGACACAAACGGAGAAATGTATCATATTCATGGATTCATAGAATCAACATTGTTAAAATTAGAATGTGCTACTTAAAGTGATTTATAGATTCAAAGCAATCCCCATGAAAATAAAAATATGACGGACATATTCATTGTGTTAAACATTTATCATTTATTTGTGGTGGGAACTTTCAAAATCTCTTCTAGCTATTTGAACATATATAATAAATGGTTGTTGAGTCTAGGCCCTCTACAATGCTGTAGAACACTAAAACTTAATCCTCCCATACAGCTGTAGCTATATTTTTTCACCAATTCCTCTCTCTCTGCCTCTATCATCTACCCTTCCCAGACTCTAGTAACCACTTTTGTGAGATCAACTTTTTTAGTTTCTATATATGAGTGAGAACATGCAGTGCTTAGCATTTTGTTCCTGGCTTATTTCACTTAACATAACATTCTCCAGGCTCATCCATGTTGCCATGAACACAGAGTATTATTTCTTCTTTATGATTAATAGTTTTCCATTGTGTATACAAACCACATTTTCTTTATCTATTCACCATGTTGATTGATATGTAAGTAGATAGTATGTTTTGGATACTGTGAATAGTGCTGTAATAAACAGATGTCTCTTCAATATATTCATTTCCTTTCCTTTTGGTATATACCTAGTGGTGAGGTTGATGAATCATGTGGTAGTTATACTTGTAGTCTTTTGAGGAACCTCCATTCTGGTATTTTTGTAATAACTGTATTAGCATACATGGCCACTAACAGTGTATAAGTGTTCACTTTTCTCCACATCCTTTTTAGCTTGTGTTATATTTTGACTTTTTGGTAGTAGCTATTGTAAGTTGGGTGGGATAGTGCCTTCTTAAAGTTTGATAAGCATTTCACTGATGTTATGCTTTTATATATATATATATATATATGTTTGTTGGCTATTTGTAAATCTTCTTTGGAGAAATGTCTACTGAGACTACTTGCCAGTAAACAAGGGCCTAGTTTTAAATTTAATTATTTGTATTCCTTGCTGTGAGTTGTTTGAGTTCTTTGTATATTTTGGATGTTAACCTGTTTTTAAGTGAATAGTTTGCCATTATTTTCTCCCATTGTTTAGGTTGCCTTTTCACTTTGTTGATTGCTTTTTTTGCTATGTAGAAGTTTTTTGGTTTGAAAACTAATCCCATTTATTTAGTTTTTCTTTTGTTATTTGTGCTTTTGAAAACTTACTCATAAAATCATTTTTTAGATCAATGTCTTGAAGCATGTTCCCTGTTTCTCATCTGGTAGTTTGATAATTTGGGTCTTTATTTGTCATTAATCTACTTTGAGTTTATTTTGAGAGAAAGAGCTCTAGTTCATTCCTCTTCATACTGATGTACAGTTTTCCCAGCAGAATGTACTGAAGAAGGTGTCCTATCACTAATGGATGGTCTTCTCATATTTATTATAAATCAGTTCACCATAAATATGAGGATTTAATTCTGGTTCTCTATTATGTTCCATTGTTATCCACTATCATTTCCATTGTTCTCTGTGTCTGTTTATATGCCAATACTATGCTGTTTTGATTATAATAACTTTGTAGTATAATTCAAAATCTGTTAGTGTTGTGCCTCTAGCTTTGTCATTTTTATTCAGGATTGCTTTGGCTATTCAGGATCTTTGAGGTTCCATATACATTTTAATTTTTTTTCTATTTCTATGAAAAGTGTTATTGATATTTTGGTAACTATTGCATTGGTTCTATAGACTGCTTTGGGTAGGTTGGTAATTTTAGTAATATTAATGCTCCTAGTTTAAAATTTTTCCTTTTTTTTTTTGGTGTTTTCATCAATATTTTCTATCAATGTTTTATAATTTTACTTGTAGAAACCTTTAACTTCTTTGGTTAAATATATTTCTATAAATAAAATTTATTTTATTTTTTGTACCTATTGTAAATAGGATTGCTTTCTTGATTTGTTTTTCAGCTAGTTCACTGTTGGTGTATACTACTGATTTTTGTATCTTGGTTTTATAACTTGTCACCTTACTCAATTATCACTTAGAAGAGCTTTTTGGTGGCATCTTTAGGTTTTTCTCCATGTAAAATTATGTCATCTACACACAGGGACACTCTGACATACTCTTTTCAAATTTGGAAGCCCTTTATTTCTTTCTTTGCCTACTTGTCTGGGCTGACGCTTACAGTACTATGTTGAATAAGAATAGTGAGGGTGGACACCTTTTTCTTGTTCTAGTTCTTAGAAGAAAAAGTTTCAGTTTTTTTCTGTTTCAGAAGGATGTTACCTGTGGAGTTTTCATATATGGCTTTTACTGTGTTGAGATACATTCCTTCCATACCTAATATATGGAAAGTTTTTATCATGAAGTGTTGTTGAATTTTATCAACGTCTTCTTTTCTGTGTCTATTGAGATAATCACATGGTTTTTGCCTTCATTCTGTTGATGTGATGTATCATATTTATTGACTTACATATGTTGAGCCGTCCTTGCATCCATAGGATAAACTGCAACTGGTCATAACATATAATCTTTCTGATGAGCTATTGGATTTGGTTTGCTAATATTTTGTTGAGATTTTTTTCATCTATGTTCAAAGCAGGGATATTGGCTTGTAATTTTCTGGTTTTGTTGTATTTTTATCTGGTGTTGGTATGAAATATACTGACCTCATAGAATGAGTTTAGAAGTTTTCCTTTCCCTTCAAATTTTTTGGAATAGTTTAAGAAATATTTATAGTAATTATTCTTTGTAGGTTTGGTGAAATGCAGCAGTATATCTTAGGTTTTCTTTTATGAAGGACTTTTTATTACTGAGCCAATTTTGTTAATAATTATTGTTCCATTTTGGTTTTCTATTTATTGTTGGCTCAGTCTTGGTAAGTTGTATTCATCTAAGAATTTATTCATTTTCTCTAGGTTTCCCAAGTGTTGGCATGTAGTTGTTCATAGTAATCTTTAAAAATCCTTTGTATTTCTGAGGGACATCTGGTGGGTCTTCTGCATACTTTGTCTCCACAAGGGAAAGTCCCACCTGATTTCAGACTGATATTGGTGAGGAAGATGGGGCACTAGAGGCAGCATGCTTCATTCCCTTCACTAAAAGTCAATCCTGGGTTTCTGAACACCACAGGGAACTGGTCTCCAGCACTCTGCCACTGCTATTCCAGTGAAATGTTAACTGTTTGTTTGTTGCTTTAGTCATTTCTAGTCAACAATGTGTGAAAAATAAAATGATGAAAGTTATTATATCAGCAGAAGAGTTTGAAGACAAAACTATGGAATTATCTACAAAATAGAACAGTAAGGTTTAAAAATATGATACAAATTTATGAATTAGAGTATTTATATAAGAGAACTAGCATTTGGAATCAATGAAGTCTGTATGGGAGAACAAATAAATTGAGGGGGGGAAATTAGAAAAGAAATAGAGGATAATATTCCAGCAAAGAAGCAAATATGACATTCCAGGGCAGAAAGGTCTCTGAGTACCAAGCATAATAATGCAAGAAACACATAAAGGCTCTAGCTAGAACACCTGGGATGAAAAGACAACATTTCACAACAGTCAGAGAGAAGGTAGGAGTCATTTGACAACAAGGCTGCACACTAACATAAGTGGACGCTAGATAGCAATAGAATAACATGTTTACAAATCTATGCAAAAATGGTTGACACCTTAGAATTGTGTACTCAATGAGACTACAAGTGAGGGTGTAAACTGACAATATTTTTAGTTAAGTAAGTCCTCGAAAAATGTACAAACCAAGGCGCCTTTGTTGGAAGCTATTGTAGTGTGCTTCCCAAAGGAGAAAGTAAATTGGGAAACAGAGGAAATAAAGCAGGGAGCTCAACAGAGCAGTGAGGAAGTCTCAGATGATAAGGATGTTAAAATTAACAGGATAACACATATGTAGCTGACTAAGGGTGGAAGTTTTCAAGAGGGATACCTCCAAGAGAGAAAAAAATGAATACATTTCCTGCTGTGTTGAACCTTATGGAGGATCCAAACTTTGGGAGCAGTACTGGAAATACTTATGTACAAAACTAAGCAAACAAACCAAAGGCAATTATTCACTTCTGGAAACACAAATTATGTATCCAAAAGTAAACTATAAAACACCGTGTGGTGCATCTGTTAACAAATAATTGGAGTCGTAATGTTGTAGCCCTACTATTGATTAGCCTAAAAATGTGTTATAGGAAACTATATATTGGAAGTATATGAGGGTTGGTGAAAGAAAGTGAGGATATAAGAACTAAATCATCATCTCTCCTGGTAGGAAATCAATAAAGAATATCAGAAATGGGAAATAAATCAAGAAATGGCAATATAAGCATGGTACTTAGAAATCTGGAAGATAGGGTCTGTTCAGGAATTCTGGGAAGATGGCCGACTGGTAGCAACCCTGGTCAGAGGCTCCTGAACAAAGGAAGAAAAACTGGTTGGAATCAGAATCTATGAAGTCAAAGACGGGGAGCTGAGCCCAGAAAGAAGTTCGGCAAGCT
>NW_003852398.1:20565107-20609220 GCF_000181295.1 Otolemur garnettii | reverse complement strand
CAAATTATACAAGAAGTCATAATTCACTATTTGGCTCAGCCATAAAAATATTTACATAATCATAAATTTTATAATATCAATATAATTAAATTTTAGAGAAAATTCAAAAAAAAAAAAGAAATCTGGAAGATAATTTCAGAAGAAACATTTAAGCAATTTGAAGTGATTCCTTACAAGGAGCTGGAATTGGGGAGGGCAAGAGCAGAGTAGGGGACAGCTTTTCTCCGTGTATTAGCCATGTATTTTTCTTTGTAAGCCATATAGGATACTCTTGGATAAAAATAAATAGTTTAAAAATCATGAATTAGAAAAACGAGGAGAAAAGTATGCCCCTCAGGCAGAAAGGATTTTTTCCAGGTAAAATTTCCCAACTTCCTCATCCCCTTCATTCATCTTCTGATGTGCCCTGGGAAAGACAGTAAAACAGGCACTTTCAAGATCAGAAGTTCTGACCTTAGCTTTCTTTCCTTTGTTTCTAAAACCCAGGAAATTCTTTCTGCACCAGGTGACTTTTTTGAACAAAAATCTTTCAGTGTTTGGCAAAAATCAACGATCACAATCATAAAAAATAGAAGTGCCGATCTTTCCTGTATATGCAAATAACCTTTTGGCAATACAATAAAAAAAAAGATTCAGGACTTGAATAAAATGTGAATGCAGAAGAGAAAGGCATAAGGTCTTTCTCTTAGGAAGACACCTAGGCAAGCCCTTTCTTTGTATCATCTCACTCAAGCAAGTGGATGTAGTTGTCATCCTCATATTACAGATAAGGGCTGCCTAAGGCTATGAAGTATGTGACTTTCCATTCCTTACACTTTGAAATGCTGTGTAGCCTCCCCGTTCCTGTGGGAGTAGTAGCCACAGGAGGCAACCTTCCTTAATCCAATTAAGGACCTTTCATTTATCTAATTCGGTCCTCACAGCAACTTTGGAATGAACACAGGGTGGGGATTAGTTTCTACATTTTACAGATGAGAAAAACAAACTATAAATGAGCAGAAGGACTTGTTAACATTCCAGGGGGAGGGAGTAGTAAGCGACAAATTGTTAGAAAAAGCCCCAGTCTTTCAATGCTGAGCCCAAAGGAAGATTATCAGTTAGAGACATATTTTCACCTTTGTTTTGTGAGCTCGTTTATACCTGCTCAAACTGAGATAAGCCTAGAGAAGCTGTGGACTCAGCTCACACCCTTCCTCCTTTCTAGCACTCAGACAAGGGAGAATTTTTACCTATATAAGTTCTCTGGATCTAGTTAGAAAATGTGTGTGTGTATGTGTGTGTAGGTATATACATGTATGTATATGTGTGTGTATATGTATATATATGCTTGTGCACACACATACATACATTCTTTTACACAATAGCGTCCCATTTTCACATAATTGAAAGTCAGAACTACTCCAATCAGCATGGGCTCATTTCTGGTAATTTATACGCCTAAACACTCAAATGTCACATTTTTAGCAAGAACCTGAGATTGACAATCACATGTAGAATCAGAATGCTCTCCAAGTCCACTGTGTATAGCTGGAGAGGAGGGACCATTATAGGGGCGCTCTTAAATTTCGCAGCAAGACTATAATTAGCTGTAATAGGACCCAGAGTAACTTCTTTGCCATAATTCTCAGCAGGAAAACAATTATATTGTAGCCATATAACTAGACAGACATGCTGTAAATATAAAACATTCTCTGGAAATATAAGCTCACTATTTCTAAATACCTGGAAAATTAAGTCAGACACCTCTGTGCTAATAGTAATTCAAGGTATTATCACTCTCTCTCTTCTCCTCAACATTTTTCCTTTCCTGCCCAGGTATAGATTTTCTGTTTTAATGTATATGCTTAAAATGGCAGATCTCATTTAGAAACTATGTTAAAGGAAATAATGATGACTCTTAAATCTGGTATGTTCTAGAGAGCCAATGTGGGACAAAAGGAATCCTAGGCTGGAATCTGGGAGAACTGGATTTTTTTTTTTCCTAGTTCTGTCCCAATTATTTTGCTGGAAGCCATAAAATGGCAGCTTACACACTGAGTCTGAAAAATAGATGACAGATGTCTTTGTTCTAATGTGCGTAGTATTTGTAAAAAAAGAAGAAGAAGAAGAAAAAGCCAACATTTTAAAATCAAGGGACTTCACCACATCAAAATCTGGTTTTCTGGCATTTAATGGAAAAATCAGAAGATGTATCTTCAGTGGGTTCACAATTTTTAATGACAACAGCCCGCAGTAGCTGGTGATTATTATCCCCTTTGGAGAATGTATACAGTCTCGAGTTTGTCACAGAATTTACCTGTCCATTTTCCATACTTAGGTAGTCTGCTTTGTGATCAGTTTTCTCACCTGTAAAACAAAGCCTTTGAGTTGGATGTTGCCAGTTGGAGTTTTAAAGTATCCATTCACCTCTTGAGATTTAGCGTTCCATTGGGATACTAAATACAAAACTGATTTAGAATTAACTAAATGACACAAGAACAAAAACATAAAGTGCATATTTTCCCTCTTTTCAGTTTGTGTTCCTGGGCTGCTGATAGCCTGGGTTTTTTTATTTTTTTTTTTTTACCCCTGGGCAAAAAATAATGACAAATCACAGATGGCCGGAAAAACCATAGTCTCTCCCTGCATGAGAATTTACACCAAGTTAGATGGATAGTCCTTTACACATAAAGCTATTTAAGCACTCAGAAATCTCTGGGTTTAGTGGGGTTAAATCAGAGCCTTGACATCTTTTTAACACAGTTTTATTTTCCTGTGACCTCTGTGACTCCTATGTAATCCTAAAATCATAGCTATTCCACAGAAATCATTTCCTCCTGACTTCTGCTCTACAAAGACTATGCAGCAAAGAGCTCCACAGGCACAAAAGAGGGAAAGAACAAATTCCTGAGTTCAAATGTAGTAGGTTCTGTCCCACCTACAAAGCCTTGGTGCTGTTGGCCCCACCTTGGCCCCACTCATGGCACCATGCTGAGAAAATGGCCAAAGAAAGATGGAATTAGATTTTATTGAATAAAGGTAACAGTTTCGGAGTTCTGAAACTGCCCACTTTCTACCTTGGCATGACTTGCCTTCAGAGTGAGGGTATTGATGCTTTTCTTGAACCATCAACACTATGTGAACATTTTTGGCTGAATTCTCAAAATGAAATTCTCAATATTCAGGATTTCTTTTTTAGCTGGTTTACCAAAAAAAAAAAAAAAAAAAAATTATTGGCCTGCCATTACCAGATTTTGATGAAATTCATTATTTCCTAATTAATTAAAAATATCTGTAGATTATTTGGGATTTTTCTCTGTAGTTAATAATGTTATCTCCAAGTGACAATTGTTTCATTTTGTTTTCTTTTTCAATCTTCATACCTTTGTATACCTTCTGTGATTTTTTTTTAATAGGGTATGCATCCTCTCCAAAATTTATGTAGAAACTTGATCCTCATTGTGGTGGTATTAGGAGGTGGTGACTTTGTGGAAGTGATTAAATCATAAGAGCTTCTTCCTCGTAAATTAATTAGTGCCTTATAAAAGAACTGGAGAAAACTAGCTTGGACCCTTTTTTCCCTTCTGTCTCTTCTGCCTTGTAAGGACGCAGCCATTATTGTCCTCTCCAGAGGACAATGCGTTCAGGGCATCATCTTAGAATCAGAGACCAGGCTCTTACCAGATACCAGATCTGCCTGCACCTTGACCTTGAACTTCACAGATTTCATATCTGTGAGAAATAAGTTTCTGCTTTTTATGTATTAACCAGTTTCTGGTATTTTGTTATAGCAGCACAAATGGACTGAAACATACCTTAGTACAGAGGGTAAGATACCTAGTGTCATAATGAACAGAAGTGGTGGTGTTCAGGATCAAATCGTTAAGTGGAGCAGGATACTTTAACAATTTACCATTATCTAGTTTTATCTAACCTGATCTTTGTTGTGAGATTTTTGCTTGTTATTTTATTTATTTATTTTTTTGAGACAGAGTCTCACTATGTTGCCCTTGGTAGAGTATTGTGGCATCACAGCTCCCAGCAACCTCAAACTCTTGGGCTTAAGTTATTCTCCTGCCTCAGCCTCCCAAATAGCTAGGACTACAGGTGCCCGCCACAATGCCTGGATATTTTTCTGTTGCAGTTGTCATTGTTGTTTAGCTTGCCTGGACCTGGTTTGAACCCATCAATCTCAGTGCATGTGGCCAGTGCTATAACCACTGTGCTACAGTTGCTGAGCCTGTTTGTTATTTTTTAATATTTGTGATCAGGCTAGGGAAGTTCCTTCTATTCCTGTATGCTAAGAGTGTTTAATGTAAGTGGATGTTAAATTTTATCTCATCTTTTTCCCCTGCATCTATTAATATAGGTCACATGATTTTTCTCTTTTAATTGGTTCATATAATCAACTACATTAATCAAAGTTCTAATGTTAAGTTAACTTTGAATTCCTGGGGATATTCCAACCTAGGCAGGGTTTCCTAATTAAACTGGATGACTAATTCATTTACTTTTAGCCTTTATTTCTAAAATATGTATTTAAGGCTAGTTGTGCATTTTCCTATAGCCCTTGTTCTCACTGCATCTCATAGGTTTGGATACATAGTATTTTAATTAACATTCAGAGTTTAATATTTTCAAATTTCCATTATAATTTCTCATATGTCATTAATTCTTTTAATGTGCTTTTGAATTTTTAAATATACAGAAATTTTATATTACCCTGTTTTTTGAAATATTTTGAATTATAACTTAGTTGCCTATGGTCAGAGAATATTTTTTACCACATGCAAATCTTTTGTAATTTGTTGAGACTTGCTTTTTAATTGTGTTATTTAAAATCTATATATATTTTTTGTATGCTTGATCTACTCATTTTTCCTTAATATATTTTAAAGCTATGGATTAGATTCATATCAATTTAGAATTGACTTTCTGGTATATTGAATCACTTATCAGTAAATAGTGGCACTGTTTATTTTCATTGATACTTTTTGCCTGAAGTCTAATTTGTCTATTGTTAATATTGGGAACCCAACTTTTCTTTCTTGTTTTTCTAGTATTTATATTTTTAATTTTTATATTTATACATTTTATTTATACTTTTATATTATTAAGTGTAATATATTAAAAAGAGACCATATAGCTGGGATGACTCCTCAGAGATGTTCCAAACTAGGGTAAAGATACCCAACTCCAGGATACTGTATCTACCAGACTGTCCCCAAATAGCAGGTCATTTACTTGAACAAGAAATTCCCTTTGAGGACAATTCCTGGGAAGGGACACAGCTTTAAGCCTGTGACAACACTTATGGATGCCAATGGAATGGGGGGTTGGTGGCACAATGTGACATCCACCATACTTAATTATATGCACTATTCAGAACTTCTCGCTTTACAGAAGTTCATCAAATCCAGCACTGGTTTCTCCGGGATTTGTTACTATTTTCCTGGAGAAATTTACAAGAGCAAGATTAGTAGTGTGAATCAAAGCCTCTGATAATAGAGCTTATCTCAAAGCTATATGGATACTAATTTCTTTTCTCCCTCCCATCATCCTCGGATAGTACCTCTTTTGATTTAGGTAATTATCCAGTGAGGTGACTCAGAGCTTCTTCTCTGGTTAGTCTGAGTCTCTGGTTACCCTTTTTAAGCTACAGCAGCTATACTGCCCATTTGCTTTAAAATTGTTAAGAGAATGCCAAGAATTTGTCCAGGGAATTATTGGGGTGCCAAGTATACATCCTATGGATTACTACTTTCAGAATGGTGATAATTTTTCCTTGCCTGCTATTTTTTTGGTGTGAGAGGCCTAAAGTGACAATGTGGCAGTCATAACTTAAAGGTTGGTAGAACTACTGCTGTGTATTTTGATAGAAGCATTGCCTCTTTAGACTTAGGACTTCAAGATCTTCAGAGTTTTGAAAATAGCACAAATTCCCTAAGTTAGTCTCTGGTGGTGATAGTAAGTAAGACAATTCCTGTTCCATTTCTTAGTTCCTGGACCCATGTATTCTAACTATTGTGGGCATAGCAGCATAAATGATCATTAATTTGAAGTGTGATATGATTTGAATGATGGTGTCCTCACTAAAATTCATGTTGAAACTTAATCCCCAATGCATCAGTATTAAGAGGTGTGACCTTTTGTAGGTGATTAAGTCATGAGGGCTCTTCCCTTACCCCATCCTTATAAAAGCAAGGATTAGCAGCCTTATAAAAGAACTCAAGCCGGAAGGGAATTCTAGCTTGACCTTCTACCCTTTGGCATGTGAGAACATACCAATCAGCTGCCATCTTGGAAGCAGAGAACACCCTTACCAGACATCAGTGCTAGTGCCTTGGTCTTGTATTTCCCAGCCCCTAGAACTATAAGATATGTATTTATAGTTAAGAACTATAAATATGTATATTTTTGTAAATGTTCTAGTCTCAAATATTTTGTTGTAGCAGTGTAAACAGGCTAAGACAGGGTATATTTCCAAACTTCAAAAAGCATCATTTCTGAGGTGGTCCCTCAGGCATACCTTTAAAGAGCCGTTTTATCACTCTATCAGGCCATTACTTTCTAAGAGCACAGTATGTGATAGGGCCCTGGTTATTTGCCCACTGCTTTACTTTCTTGGTCTAAGGTAGTGTTTTTCGACCTTTCTAATCCCACAGCACACTTGAACCTATAGTTAAACTTCCACAGCACACTTAAATTATGTTGATCAAAAAAATAAAAAAGAATAAGAAAAAGAATATACTTACTGTGCTTTCAACTTTTTTCCAAAACAATTTAATTAATGATCTTACACAATTTTCATGGCACATCTAAGATCCTCTTATAGCACACCAGGGCTGTGGCACACTGGTTGAAAATCACTGGTCTAAGACAGTGTTTAATGGACTCCGTTGGTGTACTAAACACTTTTTGAGTCCTTACATGTATGTATGGTGTTGATACTGGTGCTGGTTGAGGCCTTATGGGAAGGTAAGGCAAATGTAGATTAAGGATATTTTTGAATTTGCATCAGAATGAATTGCTAATATTTCCAAAGCAGAAGGAATTCAATTTAATCAACTTCCCACCAAAAAGTTAACTGATCTTTTTGAATGGTGACTGGATTGGAGGCCTACTCTGGTCCCTTTACTGAGAGGTTGTATATTTGGCATTGACAGTAGCTGGATCAGCTCTCCTGAGTGGCGCCCTTACTACAGGGCTCATGCCTATCCTCCATCCCAGCCACCATGGCTTCCCCATTTGTGTTCATTTTCTATCAGCACCAATGTGGCCATTGATAGAGGTTGGATGATGTCAATTTACTAAGTCATCTCACCTTATTTGGTTGATAATGCCTTTTCTGATGCTGATGTTCTCTGGTAGTCATTACTATGTTAATTGAAGATCTTTTATGTTTGTTCCTATGCCAATAGTTTATCCACATAACTCTGGCCCAGACCTTTTTGTTTCTTTTCTTTTTTTCTTATATTTATTTATTCATTCATTCATTTATTTAGTCAGTTAGTTAGTTTCTGCTCTTCCAATATTTCTCTTTCCAGGCCATTTTCTTCTCACACAAAGTAGATGACTGTACACATCACATATATCTCTACCCTTTGAGAGAATTTCTTCTTACCACTGCCTTTATGGGATATTTCTGAGTAGGGCTATGAAACTTCAGTCTGTTTTTAGCTCATATTCATGTATTGAGCTATTTAACCAACAAATGAAGCTTGGCTTTTACCTTCTCTGCTAGCTGATTGTAAGGGACCTCCCTCAAAGTGGTCATATGTGAGAACAGAGAAAGAAGCACCAGAGAAACACATGTGGATGCCGTGGTAATCAGTGTTACCACCTTGTGTTCCTTACATATGATTTCTAACCCTGTCATGCTTGACCCCAAACATGCTACGTACTACTTCCATCTTATGATGGATTATTTCAGGACCTTTCTGGATTTATGACTGGATGGGTCTGAAAGAACTTAGCTCATGATGAGGCAGGTTTGCTCACATAGGCACTTGATGTCTCAGAGTCCAGTAGTATGCCAGGAGAAGCTTTTCTAATGGTGTATAGTTGTCTGCTGCAAATGACTTAGCTTTGCTCTGCAACCCTCATGTCCATGGTGTGATTCTTCTTTGGGGTTTATTGTAACTCTTCAATGTCAGTTTCTGTCCATATATCTTTAAAATTCTAACAATCCTAGGATATGCAGCCCATTCATGAGGACTGTTTTCACTGCCTTTAGGGCCTACTATAGAGTCCTCTCCAGCTCTGGGCCTCACTCAGAGGCAGCATCCTTCCATGTTATATGATAGAAAATTCAAAGCAACATTCATAAACATAACCACTTTCTTGCTTCACATCTTCAAATCTTCCCTTCCTCTCCCTGCCTGTGATATTGGAGCTGTCTTTTGTAAATGTGTTTCTTTTGCTAGTTTGTAGGGAGTGGAGCTCTTACTGTAGAAGGAGCTGAGAAGGGCTTCTCTTTTTAGTCCTGGTGTGCTTTCCTTGATTTCTTGCTCCTGTACTTCTCAGCTGGCATGTGGCACATCCAAGGCTCTCCTTAATTTCAATGAGGACAATGTTATTATGGAGTAGCAGGGGCCAAATAGAAGCACTTAACTTATAAAAACAAGGTGAGCACATCTTGCTATCATAAAATGCAGTGAAGACATACTGGTAATCAGAATGCCTTGGCCTACAGAGACCTTTGGCAGTGGTTAATTGATTGTGTTGTCACTAATAACAAAATTTATGGACAACCTACTAGAATATTGCTTGACCTATAAAACCAAAAAAACCTCTCTAGCTCTAGTAGCAGAAAATCTGACTTGTGTCATCACAGTGGTGAGTTACAGCCTCATTTCCAGACATATGCCAATCCACAGATCCATAGTTCCCTGATTGACAGAAAGTCTGGGTCCCCTTGAGGAAGGACCCTGTAATATTGCCACAAATACTTGCTGTAAATCTTCTTCCATGCCTTCTGCAAGGAAGTGGTGGCCATACTAGAGTGACTGTGTATTGGAGGAAAAGGAAATGCGCACAGCTGTGAAAGATTACTACACACTGGCTTTGAATTGATGCTAATTCCTAGGGACACAAAGTAAGAGGATTATGGCAATCAAATAAGTGAAGTCTTTGTGCAAGTCTTAATCGTAGTAGGTAGAGTTCATCCCCAGGATTGCTCATTCCATGGTTATTTTGAATGTGTAATTAATATGAAAAGATATACTAAGCAATGGGTGGAATACCCGCATGTCTCTCTGACACTTCAAATGTGATCCATTATGGGAAAAGTGGTCAAATGAAAGCCCTTGAAACTTTTTCTCACCATCAAGGTAGTTACCAGAAGCAATGCCCACAACCCCAGAAGAATGGCAGAGATTAGTGACATCATCCAAGATCTGAAAGACGAAGACATAATACCTATCACATCTCTATTAAGCCAGTGGTTCTCAACCTTCCTAATGCCTCAATGTAGTTTCATTGTTACAAAGGGATCGTGACCCACAGGTTGAGAACCACTGATTTTAAACCATCTGTTTGGCCTGTGTATAAGTTGAGTAGTTCCTGGAGAAAAACTATGAACTATCATAAATTTAATCATGTATTGTCTGTAATTGCAGCTGCTATCTAAGACATTGTGGGTGTATTAGAGCATATTGATATGATCCTTCACATTTGGTGTGCAGCTATTGACCTGGGTTATGATGTTTTCTCCATACCCATTCTCAAGGACCTCCAGAATGACTATGCTTCTGTCTAGCAGAGCCAACCATGTATCTTTACAACCTAGGTCTGCACCCATCCTTCTGCTATCTGCCTTATCATTATCTGTAATGATCCTAATCATCTTGATCTTCCATGAAACATTGTACCACACTGATGACATGTGCTATTTGTATTTGATAACTATGAAGTAGCAAGTACTTTGATGCTTTGATAAAACGTATATAAACTAGAAAGTGGTAAATGAGTTGTGTAACATTTCAGGGGCCTACTGCCTCATTGACGTTTCTAGGGGTTCACTCATCTGGAACATGTAAACATGTAGCAATATCCTCTCAAAGTTGAAATACAATTTTCTACACCTTATCCCAGACACCTTGAAAAAAAGCACAGTTTTTGGTAACCGTTTTTGGACTTGAGAGTCAATGTATACTACAGTTTGAGTGTGCTACTTTGACCTAACTACAAAGTTACCTCATAGGGTTGCCAGTTTCAACTAGGGACCAAAGCCAAAAAAAACATTTCTAAACCAAGTCCATCATAATGCATTGAAATCTGTCCTATCATATGAGCGTATGATCCTGCAGTTTTAATGTTATTTGAAGTCTCTTTGGTGACTAGGAATGGAGTAAACAGCCTCTGATAAGAACTAGTGGATCATACCATAAACCTCTAAGATTTTTTTAGCAACTCTATGCCATTTTTTCCTAATTATTATCTTTTTAAGAAACAACTTCTGGCTTGCTACTGAGTCTTGATGGAGATCAAAAGCCAAAGGGAAGCCAAATAACCATGTAGCTTGACCTTTTCACTATGAACTGGGAGTGTCTGACTTAGCCACAAGGTTAGGTGTACAACCTCTATCAGGTGGAATGGTACATAAGAGACAGAGCTCATGCAGGTGCAGAAAGTACTAGTAAGCCACGACCAGATGGCTCTTGTTCCATCAACAATAATATCTATTGTTTTGCCTCTTTTCTCATAAACCATAACCATGGTCTCTGGAGAATTCTTTATGGTCAAGTGATTGGGGAATAAAAAACTCAAGCCTGGTTGCAGATGTGTCTCATGATATGCTGGTACCATCTGAATGTGAACACCACAGCCTCACAAAGGGCTAACCCTGAAGACAGTAATCAAAGAAACCTCCTGTTGGGTGAAACTTAAAGTGAAATATTTATCTTCTACTTTGTCTGGAATGAGAGATGGATGAAAAATATACATAGGCACTGTTTTCTAGGCACCTGTAAACAGTTTGGCTGGATGGGCAGGTTTTTAAAGGAGCAGTATTAGGAGACTGGTAACAAGGTAGAATGGAGAAGTATGTAGGTGAACTTCTCAGGACAGACACAGACTTTGAAGATATTTGGGCTTATGTGAATGTCCCCCAAAGTCTGTCCCTTACAGAGAAGGATTTTAATAACCAAGTGGACAAATAACATACACTGTAGATGTCAGTTAGCCTTTTTCTCCAGCCACCCAAATGATTGCTCAATGGGCCCAAGAACAAAACAGCAGGAATGAAAGGTGCACATGGGCACAGCAGCATGGCTGTTCCACCAAAGTTGACCTGGATAATAATACCATTAAGTGCCTAATTTGGTAACAGTAGTTATCAGTGTGCAGCCTCTGATAGGATACTATTTTCTGGATGGGTCAGTTCGATACTAGGCAGCAGTTTGATTATTGGGCCTCTTCTGTAGTAGACAAATGCAAAATTTGTCTCCACTAGAATAGACATACGAGATTCATGAATTCATCCTAGAAAAAGTGCTACATACAAAATTGCTAAATATCACTATAGTTACATTTAAAGTTATCCCCTTGGGAAACTAAGCACTGATGCCAGTGCCTAGAATTCATGAACTTTATTGTCTGACCTCATACTAAGTCAGCTCTGATGGTCATTCCAGAAGGAGTTCCAAAATTACTTTGAAGAGTGGACTAGGGCTGACATTGGTGCATGGCTTACTTTGAAGGTGACCATAGTGACCCAGGAATGAGGTATGTAGCACTTTTCTCTAGGATGAATTCTGAACTTAATTCTCTAACCTTGCATACTCTAGATCTGGATTTCTCTTCTATGCCCACAATGCTTCCACAATAACCACCATCCATAGACACACAAAATGTCTTATCCACCATTATGGCATTCCACACACTATTTTTAATGATCTGGAAGCTCATTTTATAACAAAGAAAGTGAATAAGTGATTGTACACCCATGGAATTAACTAATATCACTGCATACTTCATCACCTGGAAGTAGCTGGCCTATACAAAAGGTGAAACGACTCATTGAAGAATTAATTATAGCACCAGTTAGGAGATAACACCCTGAAAGATAGGGTTCTGTCTGTATGTGCTTTGAATGTGATTCCATTATATACATGGTGCTGTCTTCCCCACAGAATACACACAGGTCCCTGAATCAAGGAGTAGGAATACCAGAGGTTCCCCTTGTTCTGATATCCAAGGACCCCTTCTAGCATTTTGCTGCCTACATTTGCATTTTTGTACTATGCCAGTTTTTAGGTCTTCATCCCCAAGGAGGGAATGCTTTTGCAAGTTCCACTGAATTACTATGGAAGATAAGACTGCCACCTGGCTCCTGGGGTTCCTGATGGCATTGTACCAATGGAAAATTGGTACTAGTTGATGTGAATGACCTCGATCACCAAAAAAAAAAAATGTTGGTTGCTAGCCAATGAGGGCAAAAAGCCTCTATCTATAGATTTTCTGGGAGTGCCTCTTACTTCCCTGCCCAATAGTAAAGGTAATGAAAAACTAGATCGATCAAAGAAAGGCTGGACTGTTAAGGACTCAAATTCTTCAGAAATAATTTTGTTTGTTTTTTTCTGTTTCTTCATTTTAACTCTGCCAGGTAAAAAGCACTGACCAGCTCAGATTCTAGATTAGGGCCGGGGAAACCGTGAATAAATAATGGAAAAATGAAGTCATAGATATCAAGTTCAGCCTTGCAAGCACTTATGAAACAAAGACTACCTGAATATTTTCTCTTTGCTTGTTAAACGCATGTGTTTATTTGAACATGCTAACCACTTTCTTCTTCCCCATCCTTTTTCTCATTACTATTGCAAACCATACAAATTGTTGAGGTAGACTTTACAGTTCAGTCTTTAGGAAGCAGGGTATTTAGGTATGTAGAAGCTGAATATTCAAAGGTGTGGCTTGCACCTGATGTCAGGTTACTGCCCCTCAGCATCGAGTCTGCTCAGCATTTCCCTGCTCATGATACTGGAATTGGATATTATAAGCTTTCTCCTCTGCCAACTAGCATGGTGTTAAACTTTGCCAGTAGAGGGCATGGGGAAGGTCACTTCAGGGAAAGGGGCTTCTGTTCTGGTTCTGCTGAACTTCTTTGCTTCTACTTTCTAGAATGCTGAGTTGGGGTGGGAGACAAGGAGTGGAGCTCAACCCCAGTAAGTTTCAGTGAATCTCACTGGAAGTTTTCGGTGAATTCCACAGGATCCCACTGGCTCCCTAGTGGTTTGAATAGCATGCCCTGTTGGCAACTTCCCAGCAAGTTTCTATCTTTTTTTTTGAGACACTTTCACTATGTCACCCTCAGTATAGTGCTGTGGTGTCACAGCTCACAGCAACCTCAAACTCTTAGGCTTAAGCGAGTCTCTTGCCTCAGCCTCACAAGCATCTGAGACTACAGGTCCCACAACAATGCCCCGCTGTTTTTTGTTGTAGTTGTCATTGTTGGGTAGCTGGTCTGGGCCGGCTTCAAACCCGTCAGCCTCGGTGTATGTGGCCAGCATACACCGTGCTACAGGTGCCGAGCCCCAAGCAAGTTCCTTTAACAGCCCTTTGGCCATTTCGTATTGGTCAGTTTCAGCCAGAAATATCTCAGAGCTGAATTTACACCTTAGCAGTCAATCCCATGTTAGTAGTTAATAATTTTTTCATCTTTATTGTAGTAAAATTGACACAACACAATTATATATATATTTAAGGCATACACCTAGGTATTTTGATATATGTATGCATTATGAAATGATCCCCACAAGCATACTAACTAACATATCCATCACCACAAATTATTATGTCTTTATATTGCACTTCCCTGACTAGACCGTAATTGATCTAAGGGATTTGGTATCTACCATCTCTGGAATCTGTATTTCCTCCTCAATTTTTCCCTTCCTTTGGGAAGAGATATCCTGGAATGACCCAGTCCACTGGGCCCTTAAATCTTTTGCTTATGTGGTTAGGACCCTGAATTTTGGAGTTTAATCTTTCACCCTCTGCCTAGGCTGTATCTTATCAAATCCTCTGATATAATTATTCCTTCTTGCTTATCTGGTCTGATTAAAATGGTAAATTCATCTATGTAGTAGACCAGTATAATATTCTATAACAACTTCCGAGTAATTAAGGTCCTGGAACTCACCCTAACAAGGCGTGGAAGAGTTAATGCGGTTCTGTAAGGTAATCTGCTCAATCTGCTTAATCTGCTCTGCCAAGGTTACCCCCTTGGGTACAGCATCTGCAGTGGAGGATGATTCCTATTTGAGTTTGTGGTATCCTCTGTCATTCTCTAGGATCTATATGGTTTTTACAGAAGCCAAATTTAAACTTGTGAATTAAATGGGGGAAATAACAGGGGCATCATCTCTACAGCCCTTAGATCTTAAATCTGTACTGATCTTTGCTGTGCCCCTCTACTGTGAGATGCAATATCATTTTTGATTAGCTGTTTTAGTCAGTTTCAGAAGCTTTCATTTAGCTTTTCCCTATGTGACTGCTCTTACCTCAAGGAATTAACATGGGGTTCTTCCAACTACCAAGTACACCTACTTTATAGGCAGAAACTAGAAAAATGCCTGCTGGTTAGGTCCATGGACCACATGGATCCACTAAGAGCCAGATCTGGAGGCCAGTACTCTATTGATTACCTGGCCTCCCTGATATGCCCCACTCTAAAGATAAAGGCTTGATGATACTTCAGGCCCCTGGATATCACTGCCAACTCAGATCCTGTGTCCAGCAGTTTTCTGAAATATCTAAGTATTCCTCTTTTCTTAGTTTATTGGATTTTGTGCTGGGTTCATTTGGTGAATGACTTCATGAGCTTGCTGTTGTGTTTCCCTGTCCTTTCTCCTGGGTACTTGACTCTGCCCAGCAGGAATTCCTTTCTGAAAGCTGGTTTGGGCCTGGAAAGTAAGCAAGAGAGAGTTTAGCTTTTATGCTTTTATTTGAACAATGAGTCTTAGTGGGCCTAGGTCTCCTTGACATTCTTTTGATTGAGCAGTGCAGGCCAGGATTTGGAAACTACTTTATAAAGGGTCAGATAATACCATGGAATACTATTCAGCCATTAAAAATATGGGGACTTTATATCTTTTGTATTAACCTGGATGAAGGTGGAACACGTTCTTCTTAGTAAAGCATCATAAGAATGGAGAGGCAAGAATCCAATGTACTCAATTCTAATATGATGGCAGTCGATGAGCTAACACAGGGGATGGGGTAGGGGGATGAGGAATTGAGGAGGGGGAGGAGGGAGTGGAATGGGGGGCACAGTGTATGGCACTCATCTCTTGGGGGTGGGACATAATTACAAGAGGGACTTTACCTAACAACAATCAGTGTAATCTAATTCTTTGAACCCTCAATGAATCCCAAACAATTAAAAAAATAAATATTTTAGGCCTTGTCAGAAATAAAGTCTCTTTTACAACTACTCAGACCTTCCACTGTAGCACATACTCATCTGTAAACAATATGTCAATGAATAACCACGGCTATGTTTCAATAAAACTTTATTTGTGGATATTAAATTTGAATCATATAATTTTCACATGTCATGAAATATTCTTTGGATTTTCTTCAGCCACAAAATAATGTAAGAATAATTCTTAGTTTACGAGCTGTGCAAAAATTCATGGTGATAGGCTGGATTTGGCGTGGAGGCTCTAGATTGCTGACCCTTGGTTTAAGCAATGCCCTGGTCGGCTTCCCATTTATCTTGTTCCTAGACATGCTATGTTCTTTGAACTGTTTCTATAGCTCTCTGAAGGCCAGACCCCTCAGGTGCCACTAAAGCTGTTATAGCAAAAAGATAATTGTGCCTCGATTCTAATAGTTAAGCACCACCACTTGGATTTATTGTCAATGTTCTACCATCCCCACTGCGATTAGGGAGCCCAGTCTGTAATAGCATTTATTAGCCATGTTCTGCAGAGCTTCCGAGTGATTCTGGTGCCCTGCTCACCAGTCTATTTCCCATTGTGTTGTAAAACCTAATATCTCCATGGTGCCTCTGTCCTGCCACAGAACACAGCTGGCTGGTGGGTTCTCAGCCTTACATCGTCTGTACACCCTTGCATCCCTACTCTTTTGAGCCTTTTGATCTTTCCCGCCACCATCTGCCATCACAGTTCCGGCATTTCTACTTCACTTAGTGTGAGATGTGCTTTCAAGCTTCTAAGCGCCATCCTAGTCTGTGTTCATTGTCTGCTTGGACCTTTGCCAGCATAGGAAGTCTTACATCACAGCACCGGGTGTCTAGGACACTAAGCTCCCCTTTATCCAACTGTATATTCTACCCTCTCTCGTTAGCAACCCCAGGATCCATCTCCACACATATTCCCCATGCTCCTGGTGGGACGTGTTAGCTAGTGTGTTGGTTGTAGTCTCTTAATTCATGCCCATTTTGCCCTGTTGTGTATTAAATCACCTGAAGTTATAATTTCCGTATTCCTTCAGAGTCTCAGCTTCCCATATATGAAATAAGATATATCCTCCATGATATTTACTTATAAACAGCATTAACTCTCTCTCCCTTTGGCAGAAAGGAGAATTGTTTTTTAGAGAATAGACTGCATAGGGGCAGGAGAAGAGGCTCAGGCTTGGAAGCTATACACCTGAGAAAATGCCCTACTATACTGTTTCTCACTGTAGAGACCCTCCTGTTGCCATAATTGCTGGACACAGACATTACATCTAGCATCATGGACGTGTGCAGTGCTACCCACAGACCACTGTCTCTTCCACTTCTGGGGCTTGTTTCGTCTTCTTTCATGCCAGAAAGTGGAGTCCACAGGATGCCTGTTCTCACACACGTCTCCCTTCTGAATAGACATCCCCAGTGAGTGAGTCTGGTTAAGGAAGGCTGGATCACATTCCTATGTCCTGGTTGCCAAGAAGTCTGGAAAAAAAATGATTCTGTTTTCTACCTTAGGAACGCAATATTTGTAAAGTGAGAAATCCCCCAAACAGGAAGCCTGTTTAAGTGCTGCCAAGTGGTCACACAGAAGATGAAATTACACTAGAGAACGAGAGCTATGAACAGTAAAGACCTAATACTCAGAGTGAGGAGTCCAGATGGTCTCTAAGCAGCCCCCCAGCTCTGACGTTCTTGGCTTTTGTGATCCTAACAAGAATATGTCTTTGCATTTAAAACACATAGAAACGTAACATAAAACCAAGACATTCGCAAAACTCTTTGCCATGATTTTGTAAATTTGACTGTCTAATTCTGTCTAGGACCAAAATACATGTGTAGATACACAGGCACACACACAGACTACATATACTCACTTATATAACTGGCTTGGCTTATCTAGTTTTCAAGCTGAAAACATCATCCAACTTCCTATTTCTAAGAAGAAGAAATTTTGGTTACTACAAATAAAATTATTTAAATATTTTAATTTCTAAAGTAAAAAAAAAATTATAATTTCAATTATTTGCCAAGACCTGTTCCTAAAACCTCCTTGGCTACCTGTTCAATCAAAGGATTTGGAGACGGTTCAGGGAACCTAAGTTTTTGGTTACTTTTTCACACGTTAAGGTTACTTGAATTTCAGCTCCATTTTACCTGTCAGCTTTACTTGAATTTCAGATCAGGTATGTTTTGCGTCCTCACCAAGACACCTAAAGATTATGTGCATGTAATTTATTCCTCTAAGCAGCACACCTTCATAATTCTCAGTTGGGGAAGAGGCATGTCCATCAGTTGAAAATCGTTACTTTAGCCCATCCTAGATTCCTCTAGAATGAAATCATCCTTTGACAGCATGAGTGGAATGGCACAGGCCATGCATCCAGGGCAGACTGTTAGTTGCCTACACAAGATCCATCTTCCCTTTATTCCTCCACTTTGATTCTGGAAGCAAAGTGCTCAGCCTTCTTTGTAGCTAGAGGTAGACAAAGCAAGAGGAGATTATTGAGCAGTGCTTCTGACAAAATGTCTTAAAAGGTATTGACTCACCTGACAGCTTTATCCTTTTGTAACTTACTTTCCTTTTCTTCTTCCATATTTTTTTTTTCCCCTGTGTTCCTGTCAGTCACCCATGGTGAAGTGTTGGGTATTGTGGATGTCCACTTATGGAAGTATTTTGGATGAAGAAGACCCCTTCAGCAGGCATTTTTATATGGCAGAGGCTATTTCAGCACCCTTGTGGAGAGAGGTGTTCTGGAGTCTACTGTTGTCCAAAGCAGCAGAAGACTGGTTGAGAATCCTGACTCTCCTACTGCCTTTGTGTTCTTGCGGAACTTATTTAACACTTCTGTGTTGCACTTCCCTTATTTTCAAAATGAAGATAAAATCAGTGCCTATACCAATAGGTGGCAATAGAGAAAACATATGAAGTCAAACAATTAAGTTTGCAAACTCATCCTAGAAAAAGTACTACCTACCTTATTACTAACTATCACTATGGTTTCCAGATGGTCCAGGGGGGAACTTTGAAGGTGGCTGCAGTGATATTCAGCAGTGAGATGTGTAAGACTTTTTCTAGGATGAGTTCATGAACTTACTTGTCCAACCTTCGTAAGACGATACAGATGAAGCACATATATATCCCCATAACTAACTTTTGTTGAGCACTCAATGAAAGCTTCTTTCCTATAAGCATTTGATCATAAAGGGAAATGGTTTTTATTTTTCTTCTCTGTTGCTTCCTCCTCCGTCTTTTTCTCCATCTAGGAAAAGAACAAATTTGGCTTAATAACAGCGGCAGTGGTAGTAGCAGCAACAGTATTGGGGGAATGATGGTAACAGTAAGAACCACTTTCTCTAGCATTTTCCAAATACATTCCCCGGGACTGCCAGGGAGGCATGCCGCTCAGATCACCCTCCATAAAGAACCTTCTGCAAGGACTGCAGTGACCTGCTGGATCCTGATGGGACCACACACAGCACTGGAGCCAGGCCATTCCTTCTCTCAAGGCGGCCTGCACTCTGGGCTCTCTCTTGGTGCTGGGCCTGAGGCCGTCTCAGAGCTATACAGAAGAATACGTTTCTTTCTACATGGATGTCCTTTCTTCACCCCTTTACAGGTGTCAGGCCTGCGCTGCAGTCTGCAAGTTCTCTGGACCCCCAGAACAAAGTACCACGGCCTAGGTAGACCACACAGGGGAACTTGTCCAAGATCAAGGCGTTGGCAGGGCTGGTTCCTCCTGAGCCCCCTCCCCGAGTTTCAGATGATCCTCTTTTCCCTGTGTGCTTACCTGCTCTCCTGCGGGCCTCTGTGTCCAGATCTCCTCTTCTTAAAAGGGTAGCAGTCAGATCAGATTAGGGTCTACCCATGTTACCTCATTTGAACATAATTACCTCTTAAAAACCCTTCTTGAAATACAGTTATATCCTGAGGTCATGAGGGCTTGGACTCCAATAAAGGAATAGGAGTGGGAATGGACACCATAATCCGGCCCATAGCACCTTCACAGGCATGTCCCACAATAAATCTCATGTGCTTCTCCTTCTGTCCTTCCTCTCCTTCCCAAAGGTCCTAAACTGACAAACTCACAAAGATTATTTCACCAAATCCTCAGAATAACCCAATTTTACAAGTGAAAGTTTAAATGACTTCACCAAGCTACTGTTGCTAGTACAGATGGTGACCCGAACCTGCATCTTTTTTCAGTCTAATGCAATCTTTTCTACATTTTCCTGGAATCAACTACTGTATTTGTTTCACATAATTGAGCAAAAATGCAAAATTTTCCCTCTAGGCTTTCTTACGCTGAATTGATAATAACATTGTATGTTTTAGTTCTTTCTTAACAAACTCACATTTATTTATCATTTTATTTACTTTAATTATTTGCAGGCTTTCTTCTTCATTTTAGATGAATAACATTTCTAGGCTAACATAATACTACGGAACACTGGGAGTTTGTTTTATTCCTTATTCTTTTCCTCTAGCGTCTAGCAGAGTGCCTTGTACAAAAGATTCTTAATTTAACAACCATTCTTTGGAAACACAGGCTAGAAGAGGCTCGCCAGGGCCTGACATAATGGTTCTCAATGTATAAACATTAAATGAAAAATAAGGGTTAATACTGATTGAGTAAATATTAGCCAAGCATTTTCTCACTTAAAACTTGTAACAGTGGTTTCACTGTATTATTATTATCTCCATTTTTTAGATGTGGCTTGGAGAAGTTCTGTTTCTTGCTAATGCCACACAGCTAGTAAGTGATGGAGCTCTCTGAATTAACAACTACTAGACACTGCAGAGTATCTCTGGTTGGCCAAAAGTCTGTACCCACACAAAGACCGCAGAAAGATAATTACCTTTTAAACATTTGAAGCAAGTCCTGGGCCTCTATTTTCTAGTTGTATGAAGTATCACAAGTCATTAACAGCAGGAGCCCTGGATTTGTTTTTGGAAGGTTAGTTACGGTGCAGTAAGGCGTCCTTGAGGGAAGCTAAAAGTGGCTCTTTGACACTTTAAATGAAGACCTTTCAGGCAGAATTTAGAGACACCAAAGTGGACTTTTGATTCCTATTTTGGCTATTTGGTCACATACCATTTGACTTGGCAGCTGATGAAAAGTTAAAACGATCATTAAATATCAAGCTTTTCATAAAGGATGTCCTTCTCATGGCACTGTGGAATATAACTGTACCTGTGGGATGGGTCACTTTTTGAGGTTCTAACTATGAAAGGACACAGTCTGGAAGTTATCAGGATTACAGAAAGGGATCAATTATAGGGACTTCCTTAAAGAGTCTGAAGTCTTTCATGAACGACCGACATGTAAATTAAACATAATATATGGGCTGATGTTTTACGAGTGCCCCTATGAAGAGATACCTAGATAAGCAGGAGAGGATTAGGGTGAAGCAGGTGAAACATTCACGTTGGGGGGAAAGTTAAGGGTGTGACAAAAATCACAGTTTTCAAGATAAATATCTTATGTAACTTTTTAAACTTTCCAATTAATATGAGGGTATAAATACTTAGGTTCCAATGTTTGCATTTGTAAGATAAGGTCCCTGTTAGAGTTGTGTCCTGCCCCCGGGAGGTGTGCCATGTACCATGATGGCACCTCCTCTCTCTGCTCTCTGCTTCTCCTCCTCTCTCTGCTTCTTCCTTGGCCCCCAACCCCCCAGGTTGAATGGAACTGAGTTTTTCTCTTGCGTGGGTGTGTGTTAGTTTTCTACTGGCTTCATATTGGTATTATGTACTGTTTTTTCTAAAAAATAAAATAAATATAAGCCTATCCACAATAAAAAAAATACCAAATTTTAAATAAACGCAGGATCAGTGTTACTGATTTTTCCTTTTGCCTCAGGCTCAGCATGGCACTGCAGCACTTGACATACACATCAAATGTGTGTGTTTCTGCCGTCTAAACCACTGGCCTCCAATTAATTTCCCAGGGAAACAACTGGAAATTTGGAGAGCATTTTAAACATATGGTAGTTAAGAGCCTAGGTTTCAGGCTCGGGCAGGCCCAAGTTCAAAGCTCATTTCTGCTGTTTATGCTCTACACTCTTGGGTCAGGCCCTTCATCATCCTGGGCCTCCATTTATTTTTCTTTTCTTTTTTACCCCTAAAATGGGGCTAACAATACTTGGTTCTAGTGTTATTATTTTAATTGAGCTAAGGCATAACCAATATATTTGATAAGTGTTATCTACTGTTTTTAGATCACCAAAGACAGTATGTAATAAGTTATAGAGGGACAAGTATGATGCGTTGGGATCACAACAGACTGAGTCATTTAAATCAGGATCTGGGGCTGTCGAAGTTGTAAGAGACACTTCTATCTAGTCTGGAGGATTGAGTAGGGATTTGATGAGTGAGGCAAAGCATTTGAGACCAAATCAGTATTAGGAGAAAGGCATGAAATCATGAATGTAAATGCCAGAATGTAGAACATATGGGCCATAGAGGATAGTGGGAGGAAGTGAAAGTGATTAGGGATGGGATTCTGATCCTACTTTAGGGGAATGCCAGAAGGTTTTGGAGAAGGGACATGTCGCACACTAATGCAGCTTTTAAAAAGATAACTGGCCCTGAGATGAAAGACTTATGGCAGAGTTGATGTTTCTAGGAGTAATAAAATTTAATACATATGGAGACAGCGATTATTTCATGGATTGAAAGAAGAAACTGGTTTGAAGCTACATTACAGCAAGTGATATTTTTGAAAGTCCCACTGAGAAGGACAGTGGATCATATTTTCAGTATTTTAATCTTAACTGAAGAATTCAGAAAGGCTCAAAATTCCTGTTTCATAGAGATTTGCCACATATTCAGGAAGATATCGTACCTAAAATGTCATGTAATTATCCTGGATCTACAACCCAGGACTCAGGAGCAGTGGTTCTGCCTAAAGCAATCATGTTGTAGACACATAACAATTTGTTTTATTACACTTGTATTTTCTTCAATTCTTATTTAGTCCTAAAATGGTATTATAGAAAAATTTAACAAAATGTTAAAAAAGATTATCTGTAGTCTCATCATTCTTATAAAACTGTTATTTTCTAAGCATCTTGCTGGTTCCTTCATGTATGTTTGAATTTGTACAGAGTTGTAATCAAAACATGCATATAATTTTGCATTTTTTAAAAGAAACTTAACCTAGTGGCACCCGTAGCCACATACACTGAGGCTGGTGGGTTCAAACCCAGCCAGGGCCTGCTAAACAATAATTACAACTGCAACAAAAAAAGATAGCCAGGCATTGTGGCGGGTACCTGTACTCCCAGCTACTTGGGAGGCTAAGGCAAGAGAATTGCTTAAACCCAAGAGTTGGAGGTTGATAGGAGCTGTGATGCCATGGTACTCTACCCTGGGAGACAGCTTGAGACTCTATCTCAAAAAAAAATTAAAAATAAATAAACTTAACCTAACATTACAATTTTAATTTTCCTTTTCCAAAAAGTATATTATCACCAAAGCCACCTCACTAAGGGATAGATAATATATTACAGAAAATAGAAGCAGTGTCAGCACCTGGGATTTAGAGTCAGAGAGATCAGGGTAGGAAACCTAGTTCACTTTTGACTAGATGATTAATTTGGGGCAAGTTATTTAAACCTCAGTCGTCTGGTAAATGGGGTAATAGTACTTTTGGTTGGGAGGTAGAAATAAAATATAAACTTTGTAAAATTTACATTTCCTAGGTAAATGTTCAATGGAGGGTAGCAAGTATTATTATTATCAGTCATTAGCCAGAGGCAGAGCTTTATTTGTTTATTCATTTATTCAGAAATATTTATTAAAGGCTTGTTATACACCAGACACTATATTAAGTATTGAAAAATTCAGCGGTCCTATCTGATAGCAGGTTTCATAGTATTGGGAATTATACTTGTATAAATAGGTAATTTATATAGTTGTATAAATAGATAATGCATACTCTCTCCCCTGGATAGCTTCTGAGCCTCTGTTTGTTTCCTCAGAGTCGGGTTATAACAGGTCAAGAGCCCACTAGGTTTACCCTGGGTGCTTTTTCTGCTAGCATTTCTGTTACTGAAAGTGCCTCTCTGGTGACAAGAGCAAACCGTGCCTCCAGGCTCCTAGCTTCTAAGACAAAACACCAGTTCAGCCACTAGTTAGATATGAGACTGTGAGGGAGTTCCTGGACCTCCAGGCCTCAGTTTCCTTAGGTCCTTATCTGATGTGTATAACACCGGCCTCTGAGGGTAACTGTGAGTGTTAAATGACGTAATCCATCTGATGCTTCTAGCACATGCCTGGCCCTTAGTTAACACCAAGCAAATGGGAACTGCTTTTATAGTCAGCAGTAATGTTATAACTGAATAATCATTAGTTTCGTCTCATCGGGGCATTGCTTTTTTGGTACATTTTTAAAAGTCTGGCTCATGAGAAATAACTAAGTCTACTACATCCCCAAAGAAATCTGAAACCAAATGTGTTTGGCAAGTGCTCCTGTAACTTGGCTTCCTTTCTGGTTTCCTGCTTATACCCTGTATCCTTTCTGCAGTTTCTGCTTCGTCATTCATCAGCTACCCATCTGCACCTCCTCCAGTCAGGTTTCATGCCCCCGGGTCTGCTAAGTACCCCCATCTACAGTCTGGCCACATCTGCCATTGACTTTGCAGACCAAAAAGGATGCTCTGGATGCATTTTGCAGAAACATCTATTTGTGGTTTGTGACTAGTGCCTACCAACCACAGCCTGCTCCTGGCCAGACAGGCCATCTCCATGTCCATCTGCTTCTCTGCCTGAAAGGCACTTGTTTTAATTTTTAAATTTCTGCTTCTGATGTCTTAGGTAGAACAGAACAGCAGGGCAGAGTATCCATAGAGAACTGATTCCCCAGGGAGCCCTTTTCTCCACGCTGTTCTGCCTGGACAGTAGCTACACTTGCTGTGTGCTAATTCTCCGGGATTCTCCTCATGGACACTACAGGTGTCTGTAATTATGGAAGGCTAGTGGTTCAGTCTTCCAGTGCTTTCCAAAGTGTGTCCTCGAGCTATACTGAGTAAAGTTCACATAATATAAAATTAAACATTTTGACCACTTTCTACAATTTCAGTGGCTTTGGGTACATTCACAGTGTTGTACAACCATCACCACTGTCTAATTCCAGGACATCTTCATCACCCCAAAAAGAAGCAGTCCCTTCCAGCTCCTTCTCCTAGTCTCTAGAAATGATGTTTGGTATTGCTATGAATTTGCTTATTCTGGGTATTTTATACAAAAGAAATCCTACAATATATGACCTTTTTAGACTGCCTTTTTTCAGTACGCATGATGTTGTCAAGGTTTGTCCATGTTATAGCAGGTATTATTTCTTGTCATGGATGAATAATATCTCAGTGTATGGATATCCCCCATTTTGTTTATGCATTCATCATTGATGGAAATTTGGGTTGTTTTCATCTTTTGGCTACTGAGAATAGTGCAGCTGTGAACCTTCATGTACAAGATTTTGTTTGAACACCAATTTGGGGTATATATCTAGGAACAGAATTGCTGGGTCATATTCCATGGTATCTTCAATATGTTCTAATCATTAATTAGGTTTGCTAAATTCACAGAATTAAAATCCTACATCTGTAATGTAGTCTCATGATATTCCAGGGTGCTAAAAAATAGTTTGGTTATAGTGCTATGCTACACCTCAAATTTTTATTCTGAAAACATTTTCTGGGAGAAGAAATATCCTGCATTGAAGTAATATTTGTGTTACCTGAATAACAAAAAGAATTCATCTAAAACATGCTTTCCAAAGAAAATACTATACCTAGAAAGTACTGGTGAAAAAAAATTATACAGTTTTTGAAATCCAAAAGAATAGTTCAATTCTGACTGGTTTGCCATAGTGTACAAATAATAAAATCTTTTCCTTTAGTAATTTTGAATGGGCTGGCAATCTTCATTTTGCTGTTCTGCCCTCCAAAAAGCCAATGAATAGATGGGAAAAATGGAAGGAAACTGGGATTTGAATCACCTCCTAATTGTTTTACTCAGTTCAAATGGCTGCAGTTACCAGGCACACATTTTTCTCCTCTAAGTAATCTCCAGATGATATAAAACCGTCATCTTTTTAAAGGATTCCCTCTTTTTCTTTCCAGAAATAAATTGGCACATGGTCTTCTACAACCACACTTGCATTTTGTTATTGGTTTTTAACCTAAATCAAACTCTCTTCATGAAGCTTGACTTTATCTGCTTAGTTGAGATAGATACCAAATACCTGCTGATGACAAAACAGCATCCCTGTGTGCTAAGGCGAATGCCTATGTAATGAAGGGACATTTCAATAGTGGCATGCATGCTGGATAATCAATTCCACTTCAAGGCACAGATCAATATTATCTTTGAGATGTCTAAATAGTCATTCAATATGAGCAGAATAGGCCTAGCAAGCAGAAAAATGAGAAGGAGGATTGTTTTTGACTACAACAGGAGGTTTTGAATGATTTCGAAAGGGGACATTGACCTGTCTGAAAAATTAACTGTTACTTTTTTTTCTCCTTGATGAGTCTAAACTAGTTAAGTTCTGTTTTCATTTTTGTTTCATTTCAGATATTCTTGCTCTAAATATTTTATTATTCAAGGAAAGAATACCATGTAGTCCCTGAAAAATATCTCCTGGGGTTCTCTAATTTAATGTTACTATTATTGTTTTATATTTAAAATGATGAGTTCTTGGGGGCAGCGCCTATGGCTCAGTGGGTAGGGTACCAGCCCCATATACCAAGGGTGGCAGGTTCAAACCTGGACCTGGCCAAACTGCAACAAAACATAGCTGGGCATTGTGGTGGGTGCCTGTAGTCCCAGCTACTCAGGAGGCTGAAGCAAGAGAATCACATAAGCTCAGGACTTGGAGATTGCTGTGAGCTGGGACACCACAGCACTCTACTGAGGGTGATAAAATAAAATAATGAGTTCTTATTTTAGAATGATTTTAGATTCACAGAAAAATTACCAAGCTAGTACAGAGCATCTCACAGGCCTCATACCCACTTTTCCTTTTTATTAACATCTTATATTGGTATGGTACATTTGACAAATATATGAACCAATATTGATACATTATTATTAACTAAAGTTCATTTTATTCCTATATCTTGGTTTTTAACCAACTGTCTTTTTTTCTCTTTAAGATCTCAATAATGTACTCACTTACATTTAGTTGTCATGTCTCCTCGGGTGTCACCTTGGCTGTGACAGTTTCCCAGAGTTTATTTTTTATAATTTTGATGATTTTGAGGAAACTGGTATTTTGGTCTGGTATTTTATAGAATACCCGTTAATTATGATTTGTTCTGTGTTTTTCTCATGATTAGACTGTGGTCACAGGTTCTTCACAGAAAGACCACTGAGGCAAAATGCCCTTCTCACCGTATCTAGAGTGTACACTATCAACTGGTGTCGACACCATTGATGTTATTTTGACCACCTGGCTAAGTCGGAATTTTTCAGGTTTCTCCAGTGTAAATTTCCTCTTCTTGGCCCACACTTAGAGAATGGAGAGTTCTGCTCTGTTTCACTGAGGGGGAAGCATCTACATGAATTATGTGAAATTCTTCTACACAGGAGATTTGTCTCTTCTCCCCCATTTTTTGTTTTTCTTCAATCATTTATTTCTATCAGTGTGGCCACAGGCATATTTGTTTTCTATTTTGGGTTATAACGCAATACTACTTTGTTTATTTGTTGTTCAAATTGTTCCAGCCTAGTGGGCTCTTTCAGTTAGCTCCTCTGTCCATTGGCCACACTGCATTATTCTGTGTGTGTTTGTGTGGGGGGAGAAAGAGAGAGCACCTGCTTATTTCCTGGTACTGCAAAGATGTTTCAGAATCATTTTGAACATTTCTTTCCCCAGTTCTCCAATCAGACATTCCTCCAAGAAGCTTTGGTTTCTTTTTATTGGAAAGTGACATTAGAAACTAAGATCTGGGTGTGACGTGTGTGCAGTTACTGAGATGTCATTGCTTTTAGGCCTTCTCAAGTGATGGAGGAAAGAACTATATATCTGTATACTACCCTGTGTATGTTCACCCATCCATAATTATTTCTATATGTGTCCATCTGTATCTATCGATCTATCTATCTGTCTATACATGTATATTTTTTGAGACAGAGTTTTACTTTGTTGCCCTGGGTAGGGTGCTGTGGCATCACAGCCCACAGCAACCTTAAACTCTTGGGCTTAAGTGATTCTCTTGCCTCAGCCTCCCAAGTAGCTGGGACTATAGGTGCCTGCCACAATGCCCAGCTATTTTTTATTGCAGTTCTCATTGTTGTTTAGCAGGCCTGGGCTGGGTTCAAACCCACCAGCCTCAGTGTATGTGGTTGGTGCCCTAACCACTGAGCTACTATATTATATTACGCTAAGCCTGATTTAATACTGATATCTCTAACTAATCCATTACTGCATGGATCTTTCTGGCCTTCTCTCAGTACTTACCTGTAACCTTCCACATCAACACTGAGAATCCTGGCTCTCACCATTTACTATTGATTTTTCAATTCCAGTATATATGTGTAAGGGTTTCAAATTGTTAACCTGTACCCCTATGAGAAATAAGTTTATCAACTACAGTATAGTGATCGTAAAACATTTCTTTTACATTTGGTTTTACCGATTCTACTTATTTTCAAATACTCGGTCAATCCTTTTTTCTCCATTTCCTTCATTAAGAGTGTTTCATACCTTTATACCAGGTGTCCTCAAACTATGGCCCACGGGCCAAACGTGGCCCACCTGGGACATTTATCTGGCCCGCCAGGTGTTTTTGCCACTGCTGCCTGTCCTGCTTAGCGGCCGACTCATCCCAGGGCCCGCAGTTCGGCCCTCCAATGGTCTGAGGGACAATGAACTGGCCCCTTGTTTAAAAGGTTTGAAGATCCCTGCATATACTATAGTTAAGTCTCTTGTCAAAATCTGTATTTCTTTCTGGGATCCCCCCAAATCCTAAATAGCTTTTTAAATTTTGTATACATAAAGATTCACTCTTGTGCTGTAAAGTCGTACATGTTTTGACAAATGCATAGTGTTACTTATTCACCATTACTATACACACAGAACAGTTTTACCACCCTAAGAAAATCCCCTGTGCTTCACTACTTGATCTCCTCATAAGCCCCTGGCAACACTAATGGGCTTACCATCTCTATAGTCTCGCCTTTTCCAGATCGTCATATATATAAAGTCACGTGGCATGTAGTCCTTTCAAGTTGGCTTCTTTCACTGATCAATATATATTTAGAATTCGTATCTTGCATGGATTGCTAGTTTATTCCTTTCTATCACTGAACACTATTTTGTTCTACATTATTACCCAGATATGCATAGTTTATCCATTTACCTACTGAAGAACATCTTTGTTGCTTCTGGTTCCTGGTGTCTATGAATAAAGATGCAAATAAACATTTGCCTGCAGATGTCTGCGTAGAGATGTTTTCAGATAAATTGGATAAATACCTAAGAATTCAATTTCTGGGTTTCATAGTAAGCTTGTGTTCAGCTTTTTAAGAAACTGTCAAACTAAGTTTCTACGTGGCTGTCCCATTTTGCATTTCCATTAGCAATGAATGAGTGTGCTTGTGGCTGAGCATCTCATCAAAAACTGGCGTGACTTTTTTTCGCTATTTTAATAGGTGTGTAGTGATTAGGTTATTAATAATTCAGTTTTACTTAGCAATCATTCATATCCAAAGGAATAGTATGACCCATCAAAAACACATGTGGAGTCATGACTGACTAGCTTTGATCGTTAGATGCTTTACATTACGGTTTTCACCCACTAAAACTTAGCATTTATCCTATATCTCTCCCAAGTTTACAAAATAAAATATAGAACAGTATATTGGTTATTTACTTTAACTTTGGATGGAAACAAACTGGGGCCTAACCTGCTTTTTACCACTTATCATCTTTCACAGTGTGGGTACATTATTTCCCCATCTTTGCTTCCGTTTCCTCATCTTTAAAACAGAGATGATCATGGAGCCCAGCTGAGACGATCATATGACTTCAATGAGCTACTGCCTGGAGATCATTCAGCACCCTGCCAGACGTGGCAGCCATTTGGTTAGTACTGCTATTTCTGTATTACTATGACTACTGCTAATGTTACTGGTACCACAGAAGACTCTTTGCTTTCTTGAGAACTGTACACTTCTCGGTTCTTCACTTGTGAGCTGCACAGATCTTTTCCACCCAACCATGCATCATAAAAACAGACTAAACACACTTTGCTTTCATTACATTACTCACAGCATGATCCTTTTCTACTCCAGAGAGCATGGTGGAATATACCTTTGCAAAGCTAAGCTCAGTGTTACAATTCATTGGCGTCCTGTTATTTCTTGTATCACTAATAATCCTGTACGTTTGTTCACTGTTTTAGATTTTACACAGTGCCAGCTTCACAGGTGTTTGTTTCTGGGAACAGCTCTCTGAGGTAGGCAGGGCTTAGCAGCTTTGATTTTGAGGAGGTGAGGTACCTTGTCCCAAATTGCAAAACAGGTGAGTTTCAACACAGGTTTTCCAAATTGCCCCTCAAGGTTCTTTTTAGGAAATCAGGCAGAGTGAATCTTCAGCTGAAATGGCAGATCTGAGCTGCTAGAGACGTTCATTACCTTCCATTAGTTCTGGTCCTTGTACTCAGGTTCACGGGTGGCAGGGATCTTTAGAAGGAGATTTGTTCATACTTTAGGGCCTCAAATCATCTGGAATGTCACCAATCCTCATGTCTCCCTGGCTATTGCCTGTTGCTTGTATGGGTCTCGTGGAAAAGCCATGTCGCGGAGAATAAGCACGCTTATTGAAATTGTGTTTTAAATAAAGGTGACCATCTACTCACTCAGGCAAAATGGAGAGCTTCTTTATTTGAGGTTGGTTTATATAGGGAATTCTGTACATGCGCACAATACACAATGATCTCATTGATCCATTTAAACATCGTGTGACTACCTCTGACTACCTCGTGATTAGTTTCCAGTAATCTACTTTGTTCTTATCTGATGATGCCTGAGGCTATGGAGGAACAGGGTAGATTGAACACCTGCCCTTGCTGGCCTTGCCGTTTGGAGGCTGTTACTTTGGATCTTTAAACAAGTCATAAAGAAACTTCTTGGGCATACAGGAATTTGTGTGCAAACCTCTGCTCCCATGTAGGCCTTAGGTCAGGGGGTTTTTGCTGGAAACTTTTATAAGGAATTTTCAGGCTGGACCTCTCAAAAGCCTTTCAAGAGCCCAAGTTTCATCTGTGCCATTAGATACCCGTATGCGTTGGGTAAATTCCTCTTCTTTTGAGGTCCTTGAGCACATTTCTATTCCTAGAACCGTCAGCAAGTGACCTTCATTACTTACCAGAGATCAGGAAAGGTTACTGATGGGTATCTGGCCAGTTTTCCAAAGGGCTTTTTTATTGGCCTTATAAAATCAACCTTAATTCCTTAACACAGTAAATGCTATTCTAGCCAAAGCCTTGGTCATGTTAGGCTCACAACCAACCTGGCCACATGGGATTCTGCCTCAGTTTCTTACAAGTATGCCTGCACAAAGTCTTTTCACTGCTCTCTCTCAAACAGCTTTTTTTGGCCAGAGGCATATGGGCGTTTTGCCTATAATTGCCTACATACAATTTAGTGTCCATGTAAAAAGATCCCCAATACCACACTTTTATATTCTTTCCAGGACTTAGTCACCTTCCCCACTTTATACATAATTTGAAAAGTTAAACTTCTAGCAGCTTTATAGACATTGTCAATCTACACTCCTGGTTTTGTATGATTGTCCAGAGGTGGACATTTAACACAGGATGGACTAATAGGATACCCTCTCCTGCTGAAGACGTGGGATCCAGAGACAGCAAGTTAAGAAATCCCTATGATGTGCATGGGAAGGACAGTTTCTGCCATAGAGGAACATAGATGCAGAGGGTGCTTTTATACAAGAAAAGAAAGTACAAGCATAGTAAGCTAACAAGATGAGAAAAGATGTGTGGATGTGTGTGTGTGTGTATAATATACTTTCTCTCTAAGAGAAAGGGGGGGTATGATGTTGAGAAGTTCATTCCCACATTACTGTTCCTTCCGGAGGCTTTGCTTCATTTTTTAAGCTGTTTCTTTAAACTAGCTTAAGTTGGCATCTGTTACTTTGACAAACAAAAGGATCCCAATTTACACAGGAAGTAAAATGTTTCTAATGCTACTTACTGTGGAGCTGCAGCCAAATGGAGTTTTAGAGAGCAGTGCTAACTTTCACGTGTGATGAGCAACCGCCTAGCCAATTCATGGATTCTGCACACTGAGATGTACTCAGATGATTTAGTAAGATTTCTACCCAAAGCAAATACTCCTTTCAAGCATCCCAGAACCTCAGCAAGATGGGGTATTTCTCAGGTTACCTATTTCCACCCTCTTCCCCAGACAGAATTCTGCCCTGCCATCTTCCAGGTTTTGATTAACATCTGCTATGGCCTGAGAAACAGAGCAAAAAGGGAAAAAGAGGATATGGATTTAGGAAGAAAACAGGACTTTGTTCCAAACTTGCTCTGAAACTTTCTGATCTTAAATTCCAAGTTGTTTAACCTCTATGACCCTTCCTTTTCTCTCTTGCAAATGGAGATTTAAAAATCCCATTTTGGGAAGGGTTTAAATGGGGATTTTAATAAAATTAAGCAAAACCCCTGCTAAAGTGCCTAATACATATTAGATACTCAATACAAGTTATTTCTTAAAAGCCTACTTCCAGGCTTTTAAGAAAACACATCAATTATTCTTCTCTATGCTGAAAAGGGAATCCTAACCATATAGGTGGTAGCATCCCCATGTAGGATAGAACAGACAGTGGCAATGATTGAGTCTGAAAACCTGAGATCAAATCCTATATTTTTAACTTTCTTGTAGTTAATAACTTGTTAACTTTCTTGTAGTTAAATTCTACTGTAATAAGAGAATCTGTGATGACTTTCTCAGATTCCTTTAAAATAAGGAGTCGGACCTGTATACACTTGAGACCTCTTTACTGTGTGAACTACTGTGACTCTAATACTCATCCCTTAGGTTATGATTTTATGTATAGTGAATAAGTCATAATACTCTTCACTCTGACATTATATAGGTTAGTAAACAATAAGTACTTTTCCATGGTATGTTTCTTGCAACAGAAAAATTACTATACTAAAAAAAAAAAAAGTTATATTGAATGTTGAAAAGATAAAGTATCTCTGCGAAGTCGGAAAAAAATCTGCCTCAGTCCAAGTAAGTAGTTTCAGTTCTCCCCTTTCTTTGGTGAATAGCTCTGGTCCTAGAAAGCTGTTTACAGTTAGCTGTCCTTTTACCATGGCAGGTGTGCCCTATTTTGTCTTTGTCATGCTCCTATTTCTTTTATTCTTCCAGTTATCTGAGTTAGTTATTCAGCTGCTATCCTTCCTACTCAAGTCCTCAAAGTTTGGAATTTTGTAAAGTAATAAAGGTGAACCTTATTGGAAAATAAGATTCCGGCTGACAGTGGGATATTTGGAATAAGTGATTGTTTTAGAAATGACTTTAGTAATAGTCCATTGATAATGCTTCAGTGAACTGAAGTTTGAGGTAACTATTTTCTTGGCTTAACCCTCTCCTCCACTTCAAACTTCCCCCTCCTCTTCCCTCAGCTGGATCCCAATTCCTAGCTTTAATCTATTCATGCCTTCATTGATTGGTTTACTCTTTGAATATTTATCGAGTTGCCACTACATATAGAACCCTCTGTAATTTCTGACTTACATTTCAAAGATAGAAAATATCTGAAGTTACCCTCAAGGAAGTCACAGACTCGATAAGATGCAGATACACAGACAACCAAAATCCAAGGAAGAAAGAAGTAATGGCACAGCTCAATGTTTTTCAAACCCATCCACAGGTCTGGAATCAATTAGTAGTAGGTCATGACCAGCTAAAATAAAATAAATTGAATAAAATTGTTTGAGTGAGTGACACATTAAAGATACATGTTGTTTTGTGAAATTTGTACTTAAATTATGTTCACCTATGTCTCTGTGTGTAGGACCATGGTATAACACATTGTGCTTTTTATTGTACATCACTCTCAAAGCTTGAAGGCCCTGGCTTAGGAGAGGAACAGCTAGAGAAATGCTATCAAACTGAACGTTGCTACAGACAAGTTAGAAATTTTGTTAGGAAGTTTCTAATTCAATTGCTGTGTGACGGGGCCTAAAAATCTGTTTCTGATAAAGCTCCCAGGTGCTAGTGTTGCTGCTAGTCCACTCAAGGAGACAGGATACCAGATGGAAAGACTATTTATAGGAGAAAAACCTGAGGAAAACCCAGAAGCCGTTCATTTGTGACTTCAAGTGCCTACAAGGAATAAAAACAAAATAAGAATTTCCTTCTTTGTCTGGTGTTTGCTTTTGTTTGACAGAAATCCTAACCTACTCCATTCTTCAGGAAGGGCTGTTGCTGTCCAGCTTTGGGGTGCTGAATGCTGAAACCAAGAGACTGGACACACTTTAGGCCAGTTCCGGTGAAAAGCCCCACTGTTTCCCTGAAGTATTAGCCCCATTTTCCCAGGGTGTATCAAACACCAGAGCCTTTCCATAGCTGCCCCCTGCAATTAACAGCAGGGCACTTCCTATAAAGTAGGCTTTCAAAAACAGGAGCAGGCAGAGTTTCACTTATTTCTGCTGCTTTCTGCTACCACATCTTATCAGACTTCCATCACTTGCACCCAGGTGCCTTGACTTCCTAATGGTTTTCTCTGCCTGCAATTCCTATCCTCCTTGCCCCCCCTTCTGTTCTAATCCATCCTGTACAGGAATATATTGATCAATCTAAAATGAAACTCTCATTATTTTCTTTTACTGCTTAAAACCCTCCAGTGACTCCCCATTGCCTAGGCAAGCTGCCTTCTCCTGCCAGACCAGTTTGCTGCTGCTCCAACGCGTCCTCTTCGTCCTTCTTTATGACCTCTCACTTCCTCCTCTTGAACCATTTCACTTTTCCAGCTATTTGAAGCCTAACCCACTCTTCTGGATTAAGTTAAATCCCACTTCTTTCATGAAGCCTTTTTTGGAAACCCCAGAGGGGTTCTCTCTCTCTCTCTCTCTCTCCTCTTTTGCTGATGTCTCCTCTCAATAATGCTGAGCACAATTTGTGTACTGGCACGTGGGAGAAAAAGCACAGGATTGACAGAGACCAGAGTGGGGTCTGAGCAATCAGATGCTGTGTGACAGTAGACAAGCCATTTGTTTGACTTCTCTGAGCCTCAGTTTCCCTATCGAGAGAAGATTGGAGACAATGATCTCTAAGTGATTGTACAGAATAGCCAGTAATATGTGCATATTGCAAATTTTATATTTCCTTAGCGTTCTCATTACTATTACTGCATTTTAATTTTAATCATGTTTCTTATTAGCATTGAAGTATTTCCTATCTTTTAAATTGTCTTCGAATTTTTAAATTCCCACACGTACTTGTTGTCATTCTCACGCATATCAGGAAGGAACCTTATTTTATTGTTGGGGCAATAAGGCCTAAGGGCACCGCAGAAAACACAACCTTGCTCCCAACTACGGAGGGCCCTTTGCCAGGCGTTGCTCGAAGTGGGTGCTTACTAATTATTTGCCAATTGATTGGAGGTTGTCAGGCCCATGTTGCAAGACAACTCCCTTCTCCCTGGAAGGAGGAACCCTTGGAGTCTGTTGGTTAACGGGAAAAGTGCTTACTCTGGGAGGAAGGCGGGGCACGCCGGAACCAGCTCTCGCTGGGAACCCGCTTACTCCTTCACGCGGTGTTTCTGAACCCGGTTCGAGGAGTGGGAAGGGGTTCAAGGATACTTGGAACCTGTCCCCTCGGCGGAGACACGTAGCCGCCACTGGCCCCTGCTCGCGGCTAATCCTGCGGAGGGGAGCTCCCCCCGCCACCCCTCCCGCTTTCCGCTCAGCTCTGCACGGCGAGGGAGAGCTGGGGGAGCCCTATACGCCAGTCCTCCCGGAGCTGCAGCCGAGGAGCCCCGCGCCCTGGGGGGCCTCTCCTCGGCTTCCCCTCCGCTGTGCGGGTGTGCAGGCTCGCCCCGCCGCCCCCACCCGCGGCTCGTCTCGCTCCCTCCCTCCCTCCGGCCCCGCCAGCCGGAGCGCGCACACCGGGGCTCCAGCACGTGGGCGCGCGGGAGGCGGCGGCTGCTGCTGCCGCTGCCGGAGTCCGAGCCCGAGCCGGAGCCGGAGAGATCGCCCTCCATGCTGCGGGCGCTGCGGCCGCCTTCCGCTCAGCCTCTGGTCCCAGGCGAGCCTCGCGAGCCGGAGAAGCAGCGGAGGGGAGGAGGACGTGGACCAGAGGAGGGGAGCGGAGGGCTGGAGCCCGTTGGGCTGTGAGCAAGGGGCGCCCGCAGCCGGGAGGAAGCAGTCCGGCTCCCTTGCTCTTCCTCTGCCCCAGCCGCTCCTGGGCTCCAGGCAGCGCGATGCCGCTGCGCTCCTTCTAGGCGCGGCCGGCGGAGGCTTCCCGCAGCCGCTTGGCCCGCGCGGCCCCCATTCCGCGGGAGAGTCCCTTGTCTACCCCGGGGGACGCACCGGCTGCCCGAGCCGGAGCGGGCACGAAGTCCGAAGTCTGCCCCCAGCGCCACCAACTTCCCCGACAGCCCCTCTCTCAGCCGCAGCCTGCGCCAGACCTGGGAGCGATGCGCCCCCAGCCGGGCGGCGCGCCCTCTGCCAACTCGTCACCCATGGGATCGACTGCCCTCAGCTGCCCGGCTTGGAGCGCGTAGCCTTCGCCGCGTGGCCCAGGAGCTGAGCGAGACACCAAGGCGTTTCGCGACCCGGTGAGCACAGGTCTGCTTGAGTGCCTGGCTGGGGCAGCGTTCATACCCAGGGGTGAGTAGCTGCTAGTGGCGGCGCCCTTGAAGGGATGGCAAGGAGGCGAGAGAAAGTTGGGTCTCCATGCACCTTTCCTGGGATTGACAGCGGAACGCAACATTGGTTTCCCCAACGCAATTTCCTTCTGGGCTTTCCCGAATTGCCTTCATCTCTAAGCCAACCGGGAAGCCCCCTTGCGCTTCCCAAGGAGAAAGGGGGCTGCCTGGAAGAGAGCAGGTCACTGACTGTTCCCCATCAGCGTGCCATTTGGGGCTTTTCAGCCGCCCGCGCATTAAGCAAGCTCCAGCGTAAGCGCTTGGAGATCCGCAGCCGCCGGGGCGCGCTAGGAGATCGTGGGCAGCCCCAGCCCCTAGGGGAGGCTAAGCGCGCTTCATTTAAGAGACTGCTGGAGTGTTAAGGAAAAGAGAGGGAGAAGGGGGAAGGGATGGCTGTGGTCAGCGAAGGCAGTTCGAGGAGGAGGTGTGAGTGAAATTTATCCGTAGCTGAGGAATCAGGCACGCGAGGTGCCTCGCTTCACCGTGGGGGTTTGGGGGCTCACGATACAGGGCGGTCCAACAGAGTCCAACAGGTGGCCTGCGCGGGCTTCCTGTGGCTGAGTGCAGGGGAGGTGAACTGCTCCCTCCCCGGGGCCCAGGCTGCCTCTGCCACTTCTAGGGGCGCATCTGAACATGGGTAAGGAAATGCACTCTCTGCTCTCAGGCCCGATTTGGGGTGAGTGTGTGAAGCATCCAAATGCCTCCTGTCGGAAAACAGCGACCTCATTGTGTGCCTGACTGAGGTTTCAACTTGCAGGCAACTGAGGGGCCATTCAGCTGAGCAGTGCAGACTTGGCTGGTCCTCGGACTTGAGCCCTGGCCTTCCCCGCGGTCCCCGGCGGTGGGTATTCCATCTCCCCGGGCTGGGCTGCAGGCCAAACCTCAGAGTTTCAGTCCTCTCTACTCCCTGACGGGGGGAGTTGCGGGCGCCTCGGGAGCCCTGCCAGGGACTTCTTATTACCTGCCTCCTGCACCTTCATCCTGAAACTCAGACACTAGGGCGGGTATGGGGGTCACATGGTGTGTGCAGGCGCGTGCGGGACAGGTCGAGTTTGTGAGCTGGTTGGAAGAGATTAGAGTCTCCCTGCCTAGGGTAGCTCTAATTAGGGGAGGGCGCTGTGTTTTGACAAAGTTTCTTGAACTCACCATCCTTAACCTTTCAGTGACTTCCGCGACTTCAGGTGTGCCCAGTGGAAAACCCTCTGGGCTCTGAAAGCTGCGGGCACTCCAAAGTAGTATTTTCTAAAATTGAATTTTTCCCATCGCTGTGTTTGCCCATTTATAAGTGGGGGACAGTCATCCTTTTTCATGAGGGAAGTGACAGGGTGTCTATAAAGGAGGCACTTAGAGGGGGCTTTTGGGTCGGAAGACGGAGGAGCGGCTGGATGTGCCTGGGCGGTGCGGGTGAGGAGGGACAGGAGTTTTCTACAGCCTGAAAACATAGCCGGCGCTGAGACTTGACTTAGATTTTTGTGTTTTGAGAGGGTTGGTTGGCTGAGAAGAGTGATGGAGATTTGGGGAAGCTAAAGTTTTCCCAACACACACTTGGCACGGCCACCCCGCTGCCTACTCACCTCCCCAGTGAGATGTTTGTATCCTGGAAACAGAGTGATTGATGAACACTCCAAACCACCAAAGAACCCCTCTCCAGAGCCCGCTCTGGGTGGTAGGGCTGTTTGGTCTTGCTGCCTCTACTCTGTAATTGCTGCTGCGTCCTTCCAGCCCAGTTTAGCTTCCCTCCCGCGGAGAGAGCCCGCCTCACTCCCTACCCCTGGTGGCAGATAGCCAAATGTATCTAAAGAGAGTCAGTGGCGGACAGGGACATAGAGCACACCCTGGCTGATGTAGTTTGGGGTGCATGCCTTACCGGAAACATGCCCCCTGGAGGCTTAGTTTCCTGGAAGGGAAGCCAGGAGTTGGGGGACCAGAGGGTGAATAGGCAGCAAACTACTGTGTATGACAAGAAACAGGCAGAGACAGACATGAGTACCTGGTTAGAGAAGGCAGAAAATCGAGGGAGAAAGGGGCACGGAGGGAGAAAGGGGCACGAAGAGAGAGACCAACACACACACAGAGGCTGAAAGTGAGAGGAAGAACCCAAAGGCAGGAAAGCTACGGAGTAGACAGGGCCAAGAAGCGGAGAGAAGTGCAAGGAAGGGAAGGGAGGGAAAGGAAATCTGAAGACGAGTGAGAGAGAAGAGAATGGGAACAGGGCTGGAGAGGTCAGGTGGGGACAAGGGGTAGGATGAGAGGGCAGAGGAGGCCTGAGTCACGTGCTTTTTGTGTTTAATTTTATAAACCACACTGCCATTCTGAGGAAGTTAACACAATCCACATCCTTAAGTAGCCAGCCTTTGGATAGGGTTTATTTCTCTGGGGAGTTGTGAATTATGCCGAAATTGGACACCCGCTTGGAACCCAGCTGCACTGGAGATAACAAGAGTGTAAGCAGTTCACATTCTTGGTAAATGCACAGATGTGCAAGTCCATTTGCCTTCACTAGTTTTGTTGTTCGTGTATTTGTTTTTGCTTGTTTCTGGGTAAACACAGGCCTGGAGAATTGAGTTGAAGGATTGTTTCACTAGCCATATTTGCTAGGGACTCTCTAACTTCACTTATAGAAGAATCTTCCGTGTGGCTTCTGAGAAACAAACTGCTCGACTTACCCCACTGGGAGTCTGAGCCAGTAGAGACAGGACCATGCTTCTTTGAGTGCTGAGTTGGTTCTGAAGCTGATTGTCCCTGAACCACATTCTGATAAACATGGTGTAGATGGTATAACAACATTCTCTAGTTTGTTCCTGTATTTTCTCCAGAGAGATACAGGTAACACTTCCCACTGGTATCCCATTCTCCCCAGAAAAGCTCATTTCTTCTGAATTTCTCTTGATAAAAGGACAAGCCCAAGGAAGTTGCTCAGCCAGAGTTACCTTTCCATGAACCTCCTTAATCATAGTAGCTCTGGGGGAAGACAGATGGCTCCTCTGGTTGACCTTGTCAGGGGTGTTCACACTAACAGGCATTGAGCACTCAGCAGGGCATAGTCTTGGGAATTCTTTTATATACTCGGTTCATTTAACAGTCACAAAAAACTACCCCATAGGCCCTGTTATCATCATCTGCATTTTGTTGTTGAGGAGACTGAGACTTAGTGAAATTATGTAACTTGCACCAGAAAAATTATATTAGTTGACAGTGGTCCAGGAACTAGAAAGCAGCAATATTAAAATTTGCACCTAGGTTTGGTTAACTCTAGAGTCTAAGATCCTGATTACTGGTATATATGGTGATAGCTCCTAACCCTAATCCTCCAATCCAGACTGATGGAGCCCAGAGATGCTTGCAGACCTTTCCCAAGCTCTCTCCCTCCCCAGTTTACCATTTGAGGAAAAAGAGAGTGGCTAAAGAAACTGAGAAGTGAATTGCCAGAGATGCTACAACAAGTAGGTCCCAGAACTGGGACCAGCACCCCAGTGTCTGCAGTTTCCGTCCAGCCTTTTCCCCACCACATACAGTGTTTACTGCATCTGGATAATAGTCAAGGTTACATATGTCTTAGTCAAAACACAAGTTCCTGGATCCCACTAGAGGTGTAGTCAATCAACATCTTGGGACGGAGAGCCCGAGATCTGTATTTATTCTGTGTTTATAGTCCGTGTACCAAGCTGCGTCTGTACATTACCATTTGCCCCAGTTATTCCATAGATCCTGGATTCTGACACTATGGATCCCTTCCAGATAGCTTCAAGAGGAGGACTCTGAGTCCCTTTTGCTTTCAGCAAAACAGACATGCAAAAAGTAGTAGACTCTAAATATATTGCAGCCCGCTGAGGAACCACGGGTAAGGAAACAAGCTGGTCAACCCAGAGGTAACTTTCAAAGCTCTTTGAGAAGTGTAGCAATCACATTGATGTTTGTTAACCTCATTTTTTCTTGTGCCAAGTCGGAAACCATTTAAAGAAACATCAAATGCTTCTTCAGTGCCTTGGTGTCGGGTCTTTGTACTAATACTTGACACAAAATGACACCATGAGCCAGGCCAGTGTGCCATGGTGTCAAATGTGTCAAGCTTAATCTCCCAATTTAGTGGCTCTAGCTGTGGTGTAAGAAAGACCCCTTTCCTCCACTTTATTATTACACTTTTGGCTCCCTCTGAATGGATCAGCGCTTCATTCTGCAGGTACAAAGGAGTGATCACACGCGCTCTGTCTCTTTCTGGCCCATTTAAATTGTTTTCTCAGTGACCTGAACATCTTTTCCCTTCTATCTCATTGAAAAGTGGCCAAAGGTGCCAGACATCTTGTCCAGCAAACTGTTTTGTCATCTTTCCCTTTTCAGATCCAAATTTATCTTTTGAATCTGTTGCTTTTAACCCTGACCTCTTATTCAAGAATGGTAATTGAGCCTTAGGTAGTTTTGATACAAGCAATTCTCTTGACACATGTATTTTAAATAACCACAGTCATTGTGAATAGAACCAAGGAACACCTTACATTTACAATGTCTGCATCTTAAATATGCTGGACAGTTTTTCTTTTTCTTTTCTTTCTTTCTTTTTTTTTTTTTTTTTGTCATTTCAGTGGTGAAAACCTACTTTTCTGGCATGGCCGGCTGAGGAGAACTATAAGGTGAAAAGAAACACTTAGTGGTTAAGACTTGGGTGCTGCGCACAGACAAATAGGGGTCAATGCCTATTTCTACCTGGCTGGCTTTTATTACCTTAGTCTGGTCATTTCACTTTCTCAGGTCTCCCTTTCTTGGTCTGGAATTTGAAGACAATAACAGGTGGTCTGTGTATTTGGCAAGAATTGACCTTGATGAGTGACTGAGGAGCTCAGCATGGGGTCGGGCACACCTGTTAGCTAGTAGTTGTGCTGCTCCTTGTTAGATGTTTGCCACGTGCCAGGCTTCACTTAACTGAGGATGAAACTCACATTGAGGAGGCTGAGCAACTTGGGGAGTCACACAGACCCAACCAAGGGACTGATACTCCAAGCCCAGAAGTGTCCTTTGAAATTCTTGGCTGCCTTCACTGTTGCATGGTCTGAGTCACTATTCAAAGTGTTGCATATGAAACACATCTGATCTGTGTTTAACTGACCCCAATGCATAGAACATTGAATAGAACAGTGGGGATCTTCTGATCTTTGGGGATAATTTTTAGGTGGTTAAATCATCTCCAAATATTTGCTTTTATTTTTCCAGCCTTTGGGAAGAATTGTCATGGATTCATCCCTTTCTGCAGTTGGTTGACTGGGTTCTACCTGTTTTTAAGCACAGGGATTGCTGCTTTGGGAAAATCCCATTGAGTCCTCAAGGGCTGGGTTAGATGTATTTATAACTGTTTCCGCTTTTAAACTGTAGTACACTTGTCCATTTACTTTTCTGTATCTGTCAGTCTATGTAAGCTTCTAGGGATGAAGGCCCGTTCTTATCTACAGTGCCTGGCATATAGAAAACTCACACTGTTATCACTGTTCTATCTACAGTGCCTGGCATATAGAAAACTCACAAAACTTGAATGAGTATTTGAAACTTTGAACTAATTCCATGTGGACCAGAAAAAGTGGCCATTGTCCTTAAATGCTAAAAGAAAAACCATCCAAACATTGGAAATGAAAGCCACAGGGTATGGTGTGTCCCCAGAGGCACCAGTTCTTCACATCAGAAGGTAATGGCCTCAGTAGTTGTTGATTAACTAGGTTGATAGCTTTAGGCAAGTTCCATTGTGATGTAATTAGAAGGGACATTCTGATTTATAAGTTAATGCGATTTTATCTGTGCATTTAATTAGTTGTTCAGAAAGATACATTTGTTTCTCAGCCTAAAAGTTTTAAAAATTAATAGGCTTCTGGAGTGAGAACCAAAGTTTAGAGGTAAGCTAGTCCTATCAGCTTGAAGGAAGGATGAGGAAACTGAGGCTCAGAGAAGAAAAGGGACTGGCTAGAGGTCGCCCAGCGAGGCAGTGCCAGAACCAGTAGGAGAGTCAGTGGTTGGTGGCTGCCAGGCTGGGTCTCTCCAGGAACTGCTAAGAGTGATGAGAACATGCAAGGTGAGCTAGTTGTTTGCTTCCAAGGTGTGCTTGAAAGCCTTGTGCACATCCAAATACACAGCTTGCTTTCCACACTCCCCCCACACAGCCCCTACCTTGCAAAATCCCAAAATAAAGCTCTAATTGAGAATGAAGAGGAGTGAGGCTGATGGGGCAAACTCCAAGTGGCAAAGAAGTTGATCAGAGAACATGTTGGCAGGTCTTAGGTTAGTGAGGTCATGTGAACTTCTGGGATTGACATCTACTTTTCAAGCAAGGAAGTGAGAGGCTCACCAGGCTCTTCCTTTGATGTTCTGGGAGGTGATATTTCAAGAATGAGAGATGGATGGATGGTCATTGGCAAAGTAGTGAATCAGCTTGTGTTTCCTTTTCCTCCTAACACTTTCTCAGGTGGGAAGCAGTCACCTTGGGCCCCTTCTCTTTTACTGCTGGGATGCTTTGGAGTAGGACTAAATGAATCAGCTTAAAGATATCCTCAGACACAGACGCATGTGCAGTGGACTTTGAGGTTAACACACAACTCTTTATCACATGGCGTCAATATTATGGAGACAGTAGGACACAGAGCATCGGTGAGCTACATTGTGTGTGGTCCTTTGGAAACATTGTAATCAGCTCTGACGAGGCTGTATCTCAAAGGGTTGCCAGACTAACGCAAAGTAACAAAATTGTGATTATGCAGGGAGAGAAGGCACAGATTTGATGGTCTTTGCCTCTCAACCTTAGTGAGTCTGAGATTATTGGTGGTATTTTCTATTTGGTATCCAAGGGTCAGATGTAAGGGAAAGACACCTCCCTTTGCAGTAGAATACACTGTCTTCTTCCCACTTGTCTCGGTTCCTTAAATTCCTCCATTAAAGGCTAGTTCTTTTGGGCTTCAAATATTTTAAACTTTTCTATTGTCCTGTATTGAAATGCAAAATTTCCTGAGTAGGAAATCCTAGCTGTCTAAACCGAACATCTTACCCTTTCTCTCCTTAAGGAGGCCTTTTAACAGGCATTGAGGGTAAACACTAGTAACACTGCTGATCCACTACTACTGGTGCTGCTCTTACAATCACCATTTATTGAATACCTACTGTGTACCACCGTGGTTGTGTAAGTTATGTACATGTATTTTCCTTGTCTCATATTCCCATCAACCTAATGTTGTAGTTACCAGTAAGAGAATTAAGAGATCACCCCAGAGCCAGGCACAGTGGCTCATGCATGTAATCCCAGCACTTGGGAGGCCAAGGTGGGTGAATTGCCTTAGCTCACAGATTTGAGAACAGCCTGAGACAGAGTGAGACCTTGTCTCTAAAAATAGCCAGGCGTTGTGACAGGCACTGTAGTCCCTGCTACTTGGGAGGCTGAGGCAAGAGAATCTTTTGAGCTCAAGAGTTTGAGGTGGTTGTGAGCTGTGACGCCATGGCACTCTACCGAGGGCTACAGAGTGAGACTCTGTCTCAAACAAAATCACCACAGAGATGACAAAAATAGCAAGAGTGGGATTAACCAGAATAGAAATAAAAGTGATAATTTGAGCAGGAAAATATTGAGAAGTAATGTAGAAGAACAGGAGGAAAGGTGACATCTCTTTCCTTTTCCCATTTCCCAAACAGCCACTTCTCCAGGTGGGATCTGTAGAGAGTACAAAGGAAACTGAGGCTTGAAAAGTTCATTTGCATCCAATCCTCACTGCTGTAAGTGGTGGAGTAAGGCTTTGACTCCAGCGTTTTCTTATTTCCTAGCTTTACCAGAAAG
>NW_003852398.1:20558118-20564623 GCF_000181295.1 Otolemur garnettii | reverse complement strand
TGATGTTTTCTATTCTGCTTTATGCTTTTATCCACTGTCCACAGGTACATATGCACACACAACATATTTATACATATAACAGAAACCCAAGTTTTAGAAAAATAATAGTTACTTTTAGTGTGGGTGGTATAGTCTGATAATTTCCATTCTATTCTAGTTCATTCTTAAAATCATGTTGTGGCTTGTAATTTTGTTTTTTTTAGACAGAGTCTCACTTCCTCACCCTCAGTAGAGTGCGGTAGCATCACAGCTCACAGCAACCTCAAACTTTGGGCTTAAGTGATTTCCTTGCCTCAGCCTCCCAAGTTGTTAGGACTATAGGAGCCTGCCACAATGCCTGACTGTTTTTCAGAGATAGGGTCTTGCTCTGGCTCAGGCTGGCCTTGGACCTGTGAGCTTAGGCAGTCCACCTGCCTTCCCTCCCGAGTGCTGGGATTACAGGTGTGAGCCACTGTGCCTGGCCTTTGCAGAATTTTTTAATGGGTTGGAAACCACAATGTGGAAACATTTACCTAATCAGACATTATAGACTTTTACAGGGAAAGAAAGTAAAGCTCAAGGAGGTGGAGCCATTTTTCCTGGTCCACAGTCCCATGATCAAATGGAACAGCCAGTGTGGAGTCTACCTGCTTACACCTTACTCCATGTGAACTCTGGACCACACTGAGCTTCAGCACAGGCCAGATTGTTGCCATTGATTGTTCACAATATCTGCCTGTTGACTTTGACTTTCACTCTCCTCATGTAGAATTGTTTTTATTGTATCACTTAAGTGAAAGAGATAATTTGAGACATTGGGGTTGGGGGAGGGGCAGGGAGCCTCTGTAGCTCCTCTGTGGACCTCTGCTGACATCTGGATCCAAGGATTAGGGCAGTGATCTTGGACCGGTGTACCATGGCACGCTGGTGTGCTATGAGAGGATCTCTGGTGTGCGGTGAAAGTTTTTGAAGATCATTAATTAGTTTCCAAAGAAGTTCAAAGCACAATAAGTATATTTTTGATCAACATAATTTAAATGTGCTGTGAATGTTTAACAATGGGTTCAAATGAGATATAAAAGTGAGAGAGAAAAGGCTGAAATACACTGGGTTAGGGGAAAGACCCTGCAGGGTGGAGGAAGCACTGAGGCCAACTTGGATGTCCTCGATCCCTCTATCTGTCTCTCTCTGGGCCACTTCCTTCCCCAACCCAGACATCATCACGGTGTTTAAAGGACTAAATGCAGAGCCCAGTTGGACATCTTCAATGTATAAAGAACCCTTTCTGGAAACTCTGATGACTACCAGTATTGGGGGCAGAACTTGTTCAAAACATAATTTATTTCACACCGCCATGCATGGTAAAAAGCCACGGAGTAGAAGAAAATGGTGAAAAGTAAATGATTTCCCATCCCTGACCCCAAGTCCCCAGATCCCCCTTTCCTGGTAAAAGGCATGCGGCCAGTGGACACAAAGCATGTTTTTTCTTTCACACAAATAACAGCATACTAGATACTATTTTTTTTTTTTTTTTGCAGTTTAAATGGAAGATCTTGGAGATGGTTACCATAAGTTTATACTGAGCTACCTCATTATTTTTCTGAGCCACGTACTATAAAAAACAGAGGCATATGTGGCTGGATCCTTTCTGGACAGCCCTGGTATATAAATGTACTGAGATTTATTTGGCTGCGATAAAGTACTGTGATTAAGAACCTAGATTCTGGAGCTGACTGGCTTTCGTGAGTGTGTGTGTGTGAAACAGGGTAGGGGAGGGAGAGCACAGTATAAGAAAATGTGAGGCCAGGGAAGGCCTCACACATTGGATTGAAACAAAAGTTTTAGAAACATAATATTGCTCTTAGTATGGTTGGTGTAGTCTGATAATTTCCATTCTTTTCTAGTTCATTCTTTAAATCATGCGCTGGCCTGAAAAACTCATTAGATGACTCTAATGGGTTGGAAATGACCATGGGAAAAAGACTTACCTAGTCTGATGCTATAGACTTTCACAGGGGAGAAATAAGAGCCAGATTATACCTCATGTGGGCACATTTCAAGAACTCAGCTTTTACGATTGTATGAACTTTTTTCACTCCATGAAATCATCGACAATTATTTGTCCAGAATCGTTTCCCTTTGGGATCCTGGGAAGAGAGGGGCCAAGTAAAATAGTGTTACCTACCCTTAAAGAATATGAAGACAGCCCTTACTTACCCAGGGAAGCTTGAGAATGACAAATAATTGTGAGTAATTGAGATTTAAACTGCACGTTGCCTAGCTAATCTGCTGAGTGTTATTCCATGCAGAAGGAGTCTGACGTGGGACTGTGAGTTTCACATTTGAGGACCAGCAGGGAAGTCCACAGAGGAATACAGGAGAGCAGGTGATTTGTAGGAGGAAGCTGCTTTGAGGACGATATATAGCCATGTACTAAAAATGAAATAGTCCATCTCACCTGCCTCAGTTCTGGTTCTGTAGGAGGCTCCAAGAAGGCTGCATGGCTATTGGTAAATTATAAGAAAGTAGATTTTTCCTTCATAAAATTTAGGATATTTTAGTGAAACTCTCCTGCCTATAATCTTGATGAGGTCGAAAGAAGGATGGAAATGTACTCAGTAAACACGTGTTTGATGGAGGAACATAAACTCGCATAAGAGAATGAAGGAGGAGGTGAACTCACTAGTTTGGCTAGTGTAAAGGATAAGAGAGACTGAGGCAGGTCCAGCTGACCTGATGGGCAGAGGACTCAGGGAGACTTAGAAAAGCAGCCCCCTTCTACGTGGTCAGCTGAGAATTTCCACATCAGCCCAAATAGGGAAGAAATTTTACTTTATACTCAAATATACAGGATTTTATTATTTTAGAATCTGTTGTTTTGTTGGAAATAGAGGAATGAAATTAAATAGCATAGAGAATCAATACCAGACAATTCTGGCTTCCCCACCCTCCCTCAGCGAAGTTGCTGGTATGATTTGCCCAGTGGTCCCTCTGCCAACTCAGAGAAACGCTTGAAGTACATTAGTTTTTTTTCTATTGAAGGACACTTGTTTTTAACAACAGAAATATCCCTTAACTCCTAGCAAGATTTTTATTTTTATATATCATAGTGAAGAAGGTAGAAATGTGTATCCACATGATGTTGAGAAAATATTTCTGTAGGACTTTTTCTGTGCGTTTATTTCTGTTAAGGAAAAAAAAAATAGCAACAAAAAACATTATCAGTCTGGGTGGTTCTTTTTCAGATGCAAAAATCACTCCAACTGAAATCCTTTTTGTACTCAAATTGGGTCTGCCAGCTTTAAAAGAGGGCAGTCTGGATAATATGATAAACTGGCCCATGCGTTCAATCTTAGCTCATCAGGGCTGTGCCAGAACTGACATTTTCGTACAGTATGGCTTGATGCTCTGATTACAAATTGGTCCTGAGCAGCTAGACTCTTTGTAATTTTATTCACTGAGGATGGTGCTTGTATCATTAGGTCTGTTTTGGATTCCCTAGTTCCTGTCTCTTCTTTCAGAATGTAATAGAAAGATGTGTTCAGAAACAAGTGTAATTCATTATATGCAAAATTAAGAGTTTCATTTCCCTTCCAGGCAGAGATGATACTATTTCCCCTCCTGCTTCTCTTGGAAGTTTCACAGAAATATCTTAAATGACAGTTTTAGGAAGGGTGCTGAGTATGTTTCTCATTTTTGATTCTACTTATGATAAGTAAATTATTTTTGGCAAAGAGAAAGATCTATAATTGTAGCTCTTTTGTTGCTTGTTTTCAAGAAGTCTATTTTTGATTCAACTGTATCAACTTTTTTTCACAAAATAAAATTATCAATAATCCTCATTTGATCGAGGACCTTTTGTGTTTGAGATCCTGGGAGAACAGAAGACAAGTGAAGACAATGCTTTCTCTCCTTGGAGAATCTAGAGGCAGAATGTTCTTAACCAGGGCGGACTGAGAAGGATAAACTAGCCTATGTAATTAAGACTTACCTGGGATGTTAGAGACAGTGAGTGCGCTAGGATTCGGAGATAGGATATGTTTGAGATGGAAAGAAATCAACTCATTTTCCTACTACATTCAGACATTACAACACTCAATCCAGAGTACTTTACCTCTGGTCACCAAGACATGTGGGTGGTTCTTCCATTTGCCAGATAAGCAATTCTCCAGCAGGTGCCAACTGGGTGTCCTATAATTCAGTTCTCCCACTGTCTACCTGGAGATGGTGTTGGATCATACCATTAAGGGCTACTCTGGCAAGACTACTCCCACTTCAGATGCCAGTTGCAAGCCCCTGATTGTGACGTGTGGTTCTGATCGACTGGCTATAAATTGTGGTCCCCATGACTTCTTCCTCTGGTTTGATTAACTTATTGGAGAAGCTTGCAAAACTTAGGGAAACACATTCATCAGATTATTATAAAGGATATTACAAAGGATACAGATGAACAGCCAGATGAGAGAGATGCATGGGGCAAGGCACAGGGCATAGTGCACGCTTCCATGATGTCTTTGAGTGTGGCAACCTACATGTGTTCAGTGCTCTAGCAGCTCTCTGAACTAGTTCTTCAAGATTTTTATGGAAGCTTTGTTAGGTAGCAATGATCGATTATGTCATTGTTCATTGGTGATCAACTCAACCTTCAGTGGGTTGTGATTATAAAATCTCAACCTTCTAATCTCGTGGTTGGTTTCCCTGGCAAGCAGCCCCCATGCTGAGGCTGTCCAGGAGCCCAACCTGGGGGTTGCCTTCTTAGAAGAACAGATGCTCCTATCAATTAGGAAATTAAAAATTCTTAGCTCTGTATCGGGAACTATGGTCAAAAGCCAATCTTAGAACAAAGATTCTCAGAGCACCCCAACTGATAAGGTTTTTAGGAGTTGTGTCTCAAGGAACTGACAGACAAAAATATATATATGCTTACTGCACTATAGTATCACAAGCTGAGAGTAACATATTTGGGTGTCCTTTCCAACATGTCATCAGAGAACCACCCTACAATAGGATAGTGAACAATTTTGTATGACCCCCGTTGCATCAACTGAACTCTTACAAAATAAATTTAAAATAGTTGGGATGGGTACAGTGGCTTTCACCTGTAATCCCAGCACTCTGGGAGGGTCACTTGAGGTCAGGCATTGGAGACCAGACAGTGCAAGAACAAGACCCCATCTCTACTAAAAATAGAAAAATTAGCTGGATGCAGTGGTATGTACCTGTAGTTCCAGCTACTTAAGAAGCTGAGTCAGGAGGATTGCTAGGGTCCAGGAATTTGATGTTGCAGTGAGCTAGGCTAACACTATGGCACGCTAGCCTGGGATGACAGAGTGAGATTCTATTTAAAAAAAAAAAAATTATTTTATACTTTAACTTACAGACCACCTCAAAGGGCCCAGGTGCTCCAGAGCATCTAAGTCCTAAGTAACTTTAGGTTTCAATGCATTGCTAGGCTTGGAGCAAGGACGAGACATCCCTAGCTCTCCATGTGTACAAATGTCACCTTCAAAGAAAATAAAAACAAACTTTGTACTAAAACTAACGTGGAAAGTGCAGAGTGAGGAGAAAGACCAAAATTGTTGTGACTACAAATAGCCATATAGTTCTGCACCTAAGAATCAGCCTTGAACAAGCCAATTGTAAGCCAGAGAGTAAGAAATCTGAACCCAAGAGTCCTGCATGAACTCAGGATCTGGAAGGGAACCAGTGGCACTTGATTAGCAGCTTCCGTTGGCTTCAAGTAAAAGCAATCACACATTCTCTCTGGAGGAAATGATGTCCCATTTAGACCAACAGGAATCCCACAGGTAAAGACAGAAAACTGATACTATAAGAAAACCAGCCGGTACCAGTCAGAGATAATCAGAAAGAAAACAGACTTACACCACTGAGATTAATGGTACTGAAATTTTTGTATCAGATATAAAATTATAATAATGTGTGAATGTTTAAAGGAATACAAGGAAATTATTTAAAGCATGAGCATGCAACAAGAGACTCTAATAAATTGTTAGGAAGATTTTACAAATAACTAACAAGAACTCTTCAAAAGAAAAATAGTTGGTGGAATAAACAATGGACTGGATGGATAGAATAGCATCGTAGACACAGCTGAAGTTAGAGGAAGATAGATAGATAGGAAGACATCACCCTGGAATTCAGCACACGGAGAAAAGGAGCAAAGAGGGGTTACCCCACAAAGGAACCACAGGCAGTACTGACAACAGGCTGTTCATGACAGTGACAGTAGACTCGGGACAGCATCCTCAAAGTTCAGGGAGAAAAGAACTGTCCAGCAAGAATTGTTTTCCTTTTAATAATAAAAAGAGAAACATACTTCAATATAAAGAGACCTTTACTAGGGAAGCTTCTGGAGTATATACTTAGAAAGTAATCCCAAGAAGGAAGATTGGATATAATGGAATAATGAATAAAATCAATTGGTTAACATGTGAATAAGTTTAAACATTGTCTGTATAATATGATATAATGATAATGTTCTAACTTGTGTATTTTTATAGAGAAA
>NW_003852398.1:20555195-20557909 GCF_000181295.1 Otolemur garnettii | reverse complement strand
ATTGACTTAACAGAGCTTTTATTTTATATTTTGTCCCATAAAAGACCTAAGGTGAGAGAGAGAGTTACAAACTGAAGTTATTTTAACAGCACACATGAAGGATGAAGAAGTAGTGACTACAATATGTAAAAAGCTACTACAAAAGAATAAGAATAAACAGCCTATTGGAAAATGGGCAAAGAGCTTCCACAAAAGTTATGCTGAAAAGGAAAAACATGAAAAGTTGTCCAGTATCATTGGTAATTGGGGAAATGTGACATCGGTGAGCTGTTTTATACTTGCTGGATTATACCAAATTAAGAAGTTTGACAATACCAAGTGTTGAGGTGAACTTTAATACACTGATCTTGAGGAGTGTACTTTGGCATTTTCTGTGAAGTAAACACTGGGCTACTCCGTGAGCCATTGAATCTTCTCCTACGTATTTACCATTTGGGTATGCTGTACATGTGCCACAGTAGACACACACCAGAATATTGATAAAAGCATCGCTTATAATTGCAAGAAAATGGGCACAACCAAAATGTCCATCTTTAGGAAAGTGAATCAGTAAGTTGTAGATATTCATACAATGGATTACGTGACAAGGAAAATTAATGGGTTGCAACTAGAGATGAAATCAGACTCAAAATATTGGATAAGTATATTTATGGTATAACATTTCGTATTTTGATAAAAAACAAGCAACACAAGATACTTTTTTGGTTTATATCAGTACATCTATGATATATAAATTGAAAGGAAAGAAATGTAAACAAAATTTAGGGCAGAGCTAATAGTGGTTATTTGGGATGGAAGCAGGGAGATGGAAGAGGAAAGGGACAATCAGTGGGGTTCAGGGAAGCAGTGGGTTCAGGAATTTTGTTGCTCTTTAACTGTGGAAGTATGGTTTTCAGAATTGATTGGCTGACTTCTAGAAGGAAGGACTTTTTGCTGATGATCTGGCTTTTAAAAGCTTGTGCAGTGGTACAAAACTGCCATTGATCTATTTGAATGGGTTTAAAACCTGTTCCTTGTGATGATGGCCACAGGACAATCAGCCTTTTTCTTGGAGGATAGGAACCTTTTATCCTCACTTACGAAGCAAGTCTTCTTCTTCTTATTTTTTTGAGACAGAATCTCATTTTCTTGCCCTTATAGAGTGCTGTTGTGTCATAGCTCATAGCAACCTCAAACTCTTGGGCTTAAGCAATCCTTTTGCTTCAGCCTCCCAAGTAGCTGAGATTACAGGCGCCCACCACAATGCCCGGCTATATTTAGAGATGGGGTCTTGCTCTAGCTCAGACTGATCTTGAACTCCTGAGCTCAAACAATCTGCCTGCCTCAGCCTCTTAGAGTGCTGGGGTTACAGGCATGAGCCACTGTACCTGGCCTATTATTTCAGTTTTAAAGGAGAGATGGCTACCTACTTGCTTAAGAGTTGCCAGTTGCAGGGTGGTGGAGTTGGGATTCCTCAGCATTCTGTCTCTATAGCGGCGGTTCTCAAACTGTGGGTTGTGACCCACAAGAACTGTATTAAAGGGCCATGGCATTAGGAAGGTTGAGAACCACTGCACAGTCTTCTATCAACAAAAAGTAGTTGTAGCTGAATTATAGCATGTATCATATTACAAGTTCTAAGATTAGAATAATATAGTATTTATGGGAAGTCTTAGGAGTTTTCTTTTAGCTTCCTGATGCTCCTTCCCATTTTTCTCTCATGGCAAAATGGTGCCAGTTGGGCAAACTAGAAACCTTGAATTATCCTGACACATCTCAATATTTCACCCTGGCTCTTCTCATCAGCCAGAGTCCTAAATTCCTAAACAACTTTATGGCTTCACCATTTATCTCTATCTACACATGGTTGCTGGAAGAACTTTTTAACAGAAGGCCTATCTGATCTTGTCAGTTTGGGACACTTTAAAATGATCCTGTTATTTTCTCTCCCACAGACGTCCAGCTGGTCCACGGAGAGTGATAGTGTGATCTTTGTTATTTTGTCTCTCTTTTTTTTTATATTAAATCATAGCTGTGTACAGTAATGCAATTATGGGGTACCATGTATTTTGTCTCTTGTTGTTTTCTGCCACAGGGCCTTTTTGTGTGCTGTCAGGTTCGAAGTTCAAACCACCAGACCTTATTACCAGCTGCCCTTCCTCGTGTGGTCACCCACAAACCCCCATGTTGTGCCTCCTCAATTTTTGAAAATTTATGATAGCTTCTGGTGGATGCTCTTTGCTCAAAACTACCCCATTGTATTTCTTCACGTTTGCAATGCTTATGTAGGTAATTTCTCTAATATCCTGGTCATTTTCTAGAATTCTCTTCCTTCAGTGATCTTGTTCTCTGTCCTACCTAATCTGACAGCTCTGTAGACAAACCTGAGGCTTCGGGTTCTCACATTGTAGCACACACCAGAAGCCCCAGGAGGTCCTTATAACAGCAAGGCTGAGGCTTACTCTAAGAGTTCTCACTCGTAAGTCTAGGGCAGGGCTGGAGTTTTGATTTACATTATAGCATCACTCAAATCAGGGAAATAGATTTTTCAACCCCTTTTGAGGTTTTTGCTTAGAATGATGTGACACAATATGTAGTTTATGGCACATGTACATTCAGTTCACTTTGGGAGACACCAGAAAGATACTGACAGCCAATTCTCCAGTGATGAAGATCAAGGGGCTCTCCTGACCATCCATGGAGAAAGCCTTACCGTGCTTCTGGAGACCTCACAA
>NW_003852398.1:20553020-20554830 GCF_000181295.1 Otolemur garnettii | reverse complement strand
ATTTTTAAGGATCATTCATGAAACTATTTTTGAAAGAAGTTCAAAGCACAGTAAGTGTATTCTTTTTCTGACTTTTTTGGGATCAACATAATTTAAAAATTTATCAGTTCAAGTGTGCCATGAGATAAAAAAAAAATCATTGAAAACCACTGATCTAGAAGTTAATGATTCAAATATGTAATAGATGTAACTATCATTATTTTTGATATTATTGCATTATATGTTATTTAGCCCTTGCTACTCCTTAAGAGGTAATTATTAATGATAGAGAGGGGAAAGCTCAAACTTTAACACATTTAGTTCTAGGATCACACCCCTGGCAAGCATCAGAACCTGCAGACTTATCAAGCACTAAGGCTCAGGGTGCTCCCTATATTGCGAGCTGTTCGGTCTTTTGCTATCGAGAAGGAGTTCGGCATTTGCAACTCTTAGTTCCCTCTGAAGAATTGTCAGATCATTTCTCTGCCTTATGATTATGCAGCAGATTGAATTTTGAACTTAGATGCAGAAACACATGTTTATCCTTGTCAAACATTTATTATTATTGGCCCTATAATCTTGTCTATTTAGAGCTTCTTGAAATTCAAGAATTTCATACAGTGTATTCAACTTGTGAGATGTACACTTTTGACAAGCGTGACTGACTTTGGACTTTTTCCTAGTTTTTGATTAAAAGATATTTGAAGAGAGCAGCCAAAAATGGAGATTAAGGAGTCCAGACCGAGCCTCCCAGCACATTCTGAGAGATGCCTTCATTCCTTTAATCTCCCCAATTTTATATTAATCATGCATGGAAGTTCTTTGTATATGGTATTGTAATGGGTGAAGCTGGTACACATTTACTGTCCTAATCTTATAATCTGTCACATTTTTTTGTATTTTCTTCAGTAGTTTTCAAGAAATATTTTGACAGACTCTTTACCAAAACCTGCTTATTAGGGAATTTTATCAATCTGCAAGACTTGTAAGTTTAGTTAAAACTTAGGTGATTTGAGCATGTATTGAACCCATAATGAGTTTAGTTATCACTGCTTTTGGATCGTTGAATCATTCTTTATTTTTTTTTTTTTTTTGAGACAGAGTTTCACTATGTCACCCTCAGCAGAGTGCTGTAGTGTCACAGCTCACAGCAACCTTAAACTCTTAGGCTTAAGCTATTCTCTTACCTCAACCTCCCAAGTACTAGGACTACAGGTGCCCTCCACAATGCCCGGCAATTTGTTGTTGTTGTTGTTGTTGTTGTGGCAGTTGTCATTGTTGTTTAGCTGGTCCAGGCTGGGCTTGAACCCACCAGCCTCGGTGTATGTGGCCAGCACTGTAACCAATGTGCTTCAGGAGCTGAGCCATTCTTATCGTTGCTCTAGGAGAAGTAACACTTTTTTTTTTCTATTAACAGTTCTAAAATGATTTCAACTTTTAAGTTAGCTTTAGGGAGAAGAGTCCTAAGAACCTAAAAAGCTAGTTAGGTAGCAAACCTTCATTGTTACAATCAGGATCTGGGTGCTTGTAACAACTTTGAATAATCATGTGCCTTCGAAATGAATGTACAGATGTGCTGAAAATAGAAAATATATTTTTACATAATTTAGATAAATAATAGTTTTGATGGAGGAGGATTGTTCTAAAAATGTACAGAAAGCTAATTCATTACTCATTCCCTTGCATCTTGTTCCTGCATAGTGAGAGTTTATTCAAACAGAGACGGTGGACGGCATGTTCCATATGCAGTTTTTCCCTTATCTGATAGTTGAAGGAAACCACCCTGGAGAGATGCATGAAAGGATGCATTTAATTTGAGAGGAAAAAATAA
>NW_003852398.1:20547367-20552720 GCF_000181295.1 Otolemur garnettii | reverse complement strand
TTTTTTTTTTTTTTTGACTAGACCTGGGTTTGAACCCACCACCTCCGGTACATGGGGACACCTCCCTACTCCTTGAGCCACAGGCGCCACCTAGCATGCAGGTGTATTTTAGTTAAACTCCGCTGCCACTTCCTAGCTCATAGCAGCCCTTACTTTTCCAGGCTGTTGTATACATTTGCTGCCTCTGGCCTCTGAGAGCGGTTGGATTTGCAAATCCTGGGGCAAAAGGAAGAAAGATGGCCTTGAGGATGGTGTAAGAAATGCAGATGAAGTGATCATTGTTTTTTGGAATTGCTACAAAATACTCTAGGTATTTAGGATTTAATTTGAAAATTTTTAAACAAAAAATGATTCTTTAATTATGTCTTCTCAATACCTATGTACATGACAAGAATACAAAGTTTTTCGATTGATCATACACATAATTAAGAAATGGATGCCCTTGTTTTTATTGATGATAATAAGAGACTATTAAAGAGCATAGTTTTAGGAAAGTGGATGGTAAAAATATTTGCCATCAGGAGTTATACATTCTTGAGTGTGACAAATTATCAGTGGGTATGGGTGCCAGTGTTTTTTTTTGTTTGTTTTTTGTGCCGGGCCGGGTTTGAACCCACCACCTCCGGTCTATGGGGCCGCTGCCCTACTCCTTTGAGCCACAGGCACCGCCCTTGTTTTGATATGTTTTGAACTGTGTACCTGAGCACTCGGACAGCCTCAGGCTCAAAGTTACCATGTTTTTGACATAGATTTCATATCAAGGCTCTAAGATAAAGTTAAAATCACGTTCTTTTTCTCACAAGAGTCAAGGTTCAACTCTTTGATTGCTACATTTTGACTCGTGATATGCCATCTTATAAGGCATTACAAATTTTATGGAGTAGACTGTTTGTCCAAAGGGAATGTGGGCTAGTACACAGTGCTTTGAAGTCAAACCTATGGCCCTCCATTTGGCCCTGGGCAAATCACATAACTTCTCTGGGACTTTCTTTTCAATATGCTAAATGAAACCTTCCCTACTGAGATTTATTTTAATGATTAAATGAGGTAATGTGTCCAGTACCTGTCATAAAAAACAATATAACATTTACTAAACATTACCCTTCCACTTTCTTCCATCTAATTGCTGCTCACCTGGCCCAAATGACCACTTGTGTCTCATCTGCACCAGCGTGATATTCATTTAACTGTCTCTCCCCTCCTCCTGTCCCCATTAGCTTGTTCTCTACATGGCATGCTCTTAGAGTAATATATTTAAAAAGCAAATATGATCTGGTCACTGCGTGCTAAAACCCTTCCAAGGCTTTCTCCCTCTTAGAACATGGTCTAGAAGTTTCTGCATGGTGCAGCTCCGGCTGCTGCTTCAGCCTCATCAGAGCAATGTTCCCCATGGTTCGAAGCAGCCCACCCTTCTTACGGCTTCTCGCATGCGCTCAGCCACGCTGTCTTCCCCCAAGCTCAGGGGCATTTCTCCTATTCTGACCTGGTGAATCCCTACTCTTACTCCACATCTTTACTCTTGAGTCACCTCTCTGGCTCCTTCCCTGGTTTCCTGATCTCCCGTTCCCCAGCCAGATCTAATTTCCCACCCACCATATAGATCTCCTTTGAAACACGTACCACAGTTATAATTATATATTTGGTACTATTAGTGTGATTCCTCAATCCATATTTATCTTATCTGCTAGAATAAAATTGCCATGAAGTCAAGGGCCAGGTATTACCAACGCCTAGTAGACAAGCCCCCGTCAATATTTGTTGGCTGAATTAATTTGTGAATGTCAGGACCCTCTTAAAGTTTTTATATTGAATCTCTGTAATGACAGAGTGAGGTAGGTCTTGTAATCCCTCTCCTAACACAAGAGGAAATTGAGGCTCGGCATTTTAAAAAGCTTTTGTGTACATGACACAGCACGCAGATAGTGGTGCTGTGATTGGCATGCGGGTTGCTGTGCATCATGACCTTGCACCCCTCAACCCTGGCCTTTCTATCTCCTGAAGAAACAAATGTAAGAGTTCAAGATCAGTTGCTCTCATCACAACTAGAAACTGTCCCAGCTCAACGCATTCTATGTGGTCCTGTTTGTTTAGCATCAAGACACAGGGGTTTTATAGAAACCTTCTATAGTTCGTTGTCAAACATTTACTGCATGCTGGGACAGATGGGGCACTATGCTCTTATACAGAAGTCAATGTTTGATAGCAAAATCACCACGCAAATAATTTCTCTTGGCTTGCACACATGAGTCTTTTCTCATTGCAGTGTACGCACATGACCATGGACACTTAGGAGAAAGCCTGCCTAACTCTGATCAGGAGTGGGGAGCTGAGGAGAGCTGGTCATGTTTGCGTGGCGGTGTCTGCCATTTTTCAGCAGGCTGTGAGGCTCTCAAGTCCAGGATCCAAGCTCCCCTTGTAAACTCAGGTCTCAGTCATGCGGAGATAAGGTTCCCAGCCGTGCCTCTGTGTGTAGCGGTTCTATTATTCCCTAGCTATGTGTTGGCATGTATATATAATGGAGGGATCAGCAGCTCACCCCCCAGGTATGTGTGGTTTTTAACCCATGTCACATATAAAATTGACTTGCATTGACATATTCTTAGGCAGAGTTAACCAAAACAACATCTACCACTTTGCCATAGCCCACCCTCACGGTCTTTTCCTATTATCTTGCCACCAATGTGATTCACCTGTTGCTATTATTTGGCCCCTGTGCCCTTTGAACACCAGGAGAAAATCCTCCTTGAATTAGGAATCGGGAAGCCAACAACCTATTGTGGAAAGAGAACTGAACTAACATTTGGACTCCAGAGTTTGCTTTTTGACCTGGCAGGGACCTGTGACCTTGACTGCTTCTCTGATCTTTTATTTTCTCATCTCTACACTGTGAATAGTAATCCCTACCTTGTCTCCCTCACAGGGATATTGTGAACATCAAATGAGATAATGGGCATGAGAACATTTTTTTTTTTTTTTAAAAGAGAAATGCTGTTCAAATAGAAAGGACTATAATTAAGAGTGAATTTGGCCTCAGACACTAAGCAGGCTGGTCATGAATGGCCTGCCCTGTGATTTCTGACACCTGCCACAGGAAGAGAGGACTAATTAAAAGGGCAAGAGTTACAGAGACAGGACCACAGGTATACAGAGAGAAGATTCCCTGCTTCCAGCATGCAGGACTAGGAGAAATTAGATGACATTAGTTTCAACTGAGTCACAGAGAACTCTATAGTAATTACACAGACAATTACATTGTATTGTACTGCCTTGGTCTGCAGCAATGTTATAGCATCAATTATGAAGTGGGACATTAAACACCCTATTTTTATTTCAGATTAATGTGAAGGTACAAACAACTGGGTTACAATGTTTGCATTAATTAGGTGGAGTCCCTCTTGGAGTTGTGTCCTGCACCCACGAGGCATGCCAGATACTCACCCTTACATGGTGCCCACTAGGTGGGAGTGCACCAATTCCTCTCTCTCTTCCCTCCCCCTCCTCCCCTGTTCTCCCTCCACCCCCTTCTCCCTCCCCTGCTGTTCTCCCTTCCCCCAAACTTGAATTGAATTGAGTTTTTCTCTTAAGCAGGCATATGCTAGATCTCCTGCTGGCTTCGTATTAGTATTGAGTACATTGGATACTAGCTTTTCCATTCTTGTGATACTTTAGAACTGTAGTTCTCAACCTGTGGGTCGCAATCCACAGGAACTGTAGTAAAGGGCACAGCATTAGGAAGGTCAAAAACCACTGCTTTAGAAGACGTATGTGTTTCAAGTTCATTCAAGTTAATACAAGTAAAGTCTCCATCTTTTAAAATGACTGAGTAGTATTCCGTGATATACATACAACACAGTTTGTTAATCTGGGTTGATGGACATTTAGGTTGTTTCTATATCGTGGCGATTACCAATGGAGCTATGAAAAATAGTCTAAATTTTAAAGCACTGACATGTGAGAGAAAATGTAGTTTTTCTAGCCTTAATTTGTAATGAAAATTTATTGATAAGGCATTTCATTTCATAGGCTTAATTTCATGCTTAGCAGTGGTTACAGAGTTGTTTGGTGACCATTTATGCCTTTGTAATTATTTCTAAGCTCTACTTAGAATTTTCCCTCAACTTTCTATATTTGATGCCTTTCCAGATACAAATGGCAGCTTCAAGTTAGCCCAATTTTGCAGCCCTGAAGGCTGGAAAGAATCCAAAAGAGTAGGAGACATACACGTCAGCCACCTGCCCTCCTCTGCCTGCCCACCTCGGAACCTTGATAATAATAGACATTAACCCTCAACTCTGCAAGTCAAAAGACTGCCAAGGTGTAACAGGCCTTTGTTGCTACATTTCTGTAGAAGTTGGTGCATTTTCTTTGTGATTCGCTGTGAGATGTTATCATAGCTCATGGAGAAATGTTATTAACTTTAATTTACCAAAATTGAGTGCTCTATGAAACATTGAATCAAGCTGCTTTCACCTAGCTGGTAAACACATTTATTAAAACAGAAGGGTTAGTAACTGACTGTGCCCTATCTGAGCTGATTCACGTAAACCATGAAAATAACATTTTCATAACCTAGGAGCCAATGTTTTGTTTTATTTCTGTTTGTACTGTTCTGAGATCTCTGCTAGGAGACTAATAGAACTATCAGACCTCTCAAATCCAATATCATAAAACATTTTTTCTTGCAGTCGTTTACTTTGTGGTGAAAAACTTATACTTTGTCCTTCCCTGTAAATTGGGATATAATCCAGCATGTTGTCATAGCTCAGACTTTTCTATCCAGCGCAAAGCGATGGGTAAATTAAAAAGAACTTTTTCTTAGGACTCTTTCTTTTATGGTCAGAATTGACATACTCTTCTTTCCCTCATGGATTCCCAGGCTTGCCTTCTGTTTTCTTGTAACTGAGGATGCTTCTGGGAATATGCTTATTCTATGGATATGCTCATTCTATTTTTTTTTTATTTTTTGAGACAAAGTCTTACTGTGTTGCCTTTGGTAGAGTGCCATGGCATCACCGCTCAAGCAACCTCAAACTCTTGGATTTTTTTGTTGGAGTTGTTTAGCTGGCCCAGGCCGGGTTCGAACCCACCACCCTTGGTGTATGTGGCTGGTGCCGTAACCACTGTGCTATGGGCACTGAGCCCGCTTATTCTATGTAACTTCTAGTTTTTCAGAAATTTCTCCTTCTCCATGTTGAGTTACTGCCTGCCGTTTGGTTTGTTAATGTTTATAATTCCAGGATGAGCAGGAGTTGAACACGCAGTAGGTGTGCAATTGATGGTGGTTAAATACATGAATTCGTTTTGTTCTTTGTCATTTTCCTCCTCACAGTTAAAGGAGAAAGAAAGCAAGAGA
>NW_003852398.1:20544879-20547195 GCF_000181295.1 Otolemur garnettii | reverse complement strand
CCTCAGTTTTCTCATCTGTAAAATGGAGGTAGCGACCATATGGAAAGCTCTTCTCACCTATGTTTAGCAGCCCTGATCAATCCGAGATCCGCACTTGGAAGTGTGAGTGGATTGAGGAACTTTTCTGAGGAATGTAGGAGATTGACCAGAGGATACTATTTTAGATACCTGAGAAATTTACTTGGAAATACAGAGGAGGGGGGCAGGTTTAAGTTGTATCTTCCATGAGATTTATTTTCCTTATAAAAAGCTTTCTTCCTTGTTTCTGGATGGCAGATAATTTTTTTATTGCATAAATTGGTCTTTCCTCCACTTCTTACACTCCTCCGTAACCCCCATAAAAATTTTCTGGGTTGGCCAATGAAAGACATCAACAAAGCCGCGTCACCTTCAGGGACCACCTTAGGGCTACTAAGGGGATTGAGTATGATTATGTTTGCAAAGTGCTCTGCAGAGGTCCTGGCACTTAGTGAACCCTTCCAGAAGCATTAGCTGCTTTTTTCTTAATTGTTACCTAGCCACGGTTGCAATGGCATGTGACTAGAATTACAGTAGAAACATTACTGGTTTCCGAGAAATGCCAAGGCATTTTGCAGGTATGGCTCATTAATATTAACCACTTCCCCTAGAAGCTGTCCAAGGAACGGCCTTCACCTTCACTGCAAACGGTAAGCCTGTAAATGTAGTCCGAAATCAGCATGAGTTGCACACACTGGTGTGTGGGAGATGTCAACCACAGATGTGACATGACTTTGGTATCCAACTAACCCCCTCCTCAGAGTGTCTGAGACCTCGGTTATGTCTCAGGTTTCCGGGGCAAAATGCCGAGGTTGGGCGTGTGAGTTATCCACCGTAGTAAGTGATGGGCGACCCCAGCTTTGTACACGTATGTCAGCCTGGGGCCACAGGCTGGGGTGGTCCAGGCTGTAGGCCGTCTACTGGGAGAAGCTGGAAGCTGTGGCTTCTCCTCACTGGGGCTTCTACCTTGGTGCTGTGTGTTCTGCCTCAATTTTGAGCAGAATGGTAGCAGACATTCTGTGTTTAGTTTAAATTATAACAGACAGAGGTTATAGAGTGACAGGCAGCAAGAGCAGGCTTAATCTATAATAATGAACTAGTATTTATTGAATGTGTACCACGTGACAGGCACTGCACTAGGTGACTTTCTTGTAGTATAGTCATCTCCTCCTTGGAATAGCCTTGCAAATTAAGCAATATTTACCCTTCTTTCATGTACCAGGTACATGATAAATGTTTTGCATATATCACCTCGTTTACTCTTTTGGAGCTGATGATATTATCTTTGGAAATGGAAAGGCTGAACCTTGGAGAACATAAATGATTTGCTATGCCATAAATAGTTGCTAAGTGACAGAGTCAGATGGTCAGCCCAAGAGTCCCTAACAGCAAAACACAAATACCCTGTTGCTCTATTCTCTGTTCTCGTCTTTTGGTTGTTGTGATTGACGCTAAGGATAAAAAGGAACATGCCCAAGGTTGTACAGGATGTTGGCTGGGTCTTCTGCAGCATCAGAGTTCTCTCAACCTCACCAGGTGGACTTGCATGGCCTGCTGAGTCTGTGTATTCTGGTATTGTGAGTCAGTCTCCTCAGGAGCCATCTTGCGTGAAAGTTCCCCCTAATGCTTAGTTTTACTCTGAGTTATGAGCAGAGCCACCTAACAACTATGACAAAATGATTTCCCTGATTGCTAATCAGCTCTACAGATGTCTGCTTACCACGACCATTACTAAACTACTGGGCAGGGAAGGACAGTCTTTATATCCAAATTGTTGATGATTGAAGTCATCAAGAGTTTTATAATGTTACATGAGTGAAATGTGCAAAGAGAAAATTTGCAAGTGTATTTTCATTTCGTATGGTCTAGAATGAGTGTGGATTTTTTTCCCTTCTTTATGGACATAATGACTGTAGAAGGTTAATTGCCTTCTATTTTATGCCTCTGTTGTCTTTAGGAAAGCTAGTGGCATATTATTCTGTCACTGAAAAACTTTTCAAGACTTGATGAGGCTTCCAATGAAGCTTCCAATTTGTCCAAAGTCCTATTGCACTAATTTTGCATTATAATATTTAGACATTAGCCTTGGTTGAACAAATTTTTTCAGTATCATAGTCAAGGGCCAGACATCGATATTTTAGTTATGTAAAATACAGAATATTGCTGTGTTATAAGTAAATCGTATCCACACCCCCTTTCTCTCATGCCTCATTCTCTCTCTGTTCATTCGTAGTATTGCATTCCTATTTTATTTTCTCCTTCTCTTTCTAGAATGTAATACATTGTGAATAGATTATG
>NW_003852398.1:20538925-20543880 GCF_000181295.1 Otolemur garnettii | reverse complement strand
TGTTATATTTATTAATTATTTAAGACTTTTTTGAAATCTGCAGTATCGGTGCTATGATCCCAGAACCTCCTTAAATACACACACACAGAGAAAAGAAGGCACGTGGACCAGGACACAGCATCTTCTCTGACAATTTCACTGACGGTAGTAATCATGGTGAGATGTTTGTCATCAGGAAGTAAACGATTAAATGTGAATGAATCAATTAGTAAAATGTTATATTTTAATACATCTCTCCATTCTTTTCTTCTTCTGTACCCAGTGGACAGATCATCTAGTTTCAATTCTTAGGTCCATGTTAACCTCCAAATCTTAGTTGACATCACTTTCTCATCAGCTGTTACCAAATTCACTAGCTTGAGCAGCTTCTGAGCCATTAGCTCTTCTGCCAGGATATGGGAGAACTTCTCCATGAGATAACTCCTCTCTCATCTGTGTACATAGATTTTATCAGGCTAGTTTATGTCTTCCAGGAGCTGATCCACAAGCAGTTTCTGTTACACTGACATCCATTCTTACCACCATCCTCACTATGGTCCTGTGATCATTGTCCCCATCACCCTCTCTGTCACCATCACCATCATCCTCACTATTGTCCTCACCATCACCATCATGTCTGCCAGTGATGGAGCCCTTACCAGATTCCACAAATTGTGCTTAGTACCTTTCCCAACTATTTCTTGTTATACTGTAAGACAAGTATTATTATCTCTTCTTCACAGATATACTTGACTCTCAGGAAAGTGAAATTACTCTCAAACATCCAAACAGTCACTAAGTAGCTGTGTGGGAATCCGTTTGTGAAACATATGCCAAGTAGAATTCTACAGTTACATGATTCATTCTCCTCCTGCCTGCCCACCCACCCCTTCCGAGGCTCACCTGGGCTTGTTGAGGAGGACTAAAACAAATACAAGACCTGTTTTCAGTCAATGCCGACCAGCTCAAGCACTAAACAGCTGGTGATGCTGAACAAATCACATCTAGACTTTAGGTTGCTTGTCTGAAATTTTAAAAAAGTATAGTATCTCTTACAGTTAAAATAATTCTGTGATTACTGCTGTAGAAAAACACAGCAATAACATCTTCAATTTTTTCCTAAAATTGCTCCCTGATAATAATAGCAATAATATCTCCATTGCTTCACAATATACCTTTGCATATTTTAATAATTGTAACAGTAGTATTTATCACTTATTTAGCACTTTCTATGTGCTAGGCATTTAATCTTCATGGCAGCTCTAAAGTTTTATTCTTTACCACAAGCTCGTGAGGGCCTGAGTACATGGATTGCTGTACCTAATCTACATATAATGTAAGTGACTCACTCAAGATCGCCCAGCAGCTGACAGAACTGGGACTCAGACCCAGTTCTTTCAATCTGGAATCAGCACCATTTCCATTAAACAAGGCTTCCTCTGTAATAGTGGCCTATTTCACTTTATTGAAACATACCTGTGTACCATGCCCCAATATAATTCATTGTCCTATGATAATTCTTCTAATACTTAGTTCTTTATTTCTTGTTTTTTCCAACCACACAGCAGGACTGTGTGTTACCTAGAAGTCAGGAGTACTCTTGGTAGGTGAGTCAGATAGCACAGAGTTGAGAACACAGGACAGGGGAAGGGACATTACTGATATGTGGAATCACCTTCTCCAACTCTGAATTGGCACCTGGCTTTAACTGCTGCCGAAAAGATGCGCCGAGAGCGGAAATCTCCTGTAACTAAGTGATGTCTCGCTTTTGCTTCAGAGTCAGACAGTCGTTTATTTTGTTTTATTTGTTTTAATTCTTCAATTGAACTTTCTTGTTATTAGCATTTAAACCATTATAACCTGTCCCAGTTTTTGTTCATCTTGTTCTTTAAAGACATGGCAGTACTGAATCTTCTAATCTTAGGGCTGGGCTATGGGAATTTGAATGAAACCTACTATCTCAGGACAGAGATTCTCCAGCAGGGAGGCTGGCCCCTTTGAGGGCGTATGATCAGAAGTTTAGAGACAGAAGACGAGAGGGCAGAGGGGCTACCAATTGAAGGAAAAAGCATATTCAGTATTCTAAAATAATATTATAACAGAAATGAAAAAAAAGGAATCTTGCTCTGTTAACTAATCTACAGAAAGTTAAGCTTTATAAAATCTCCTTTTTTCTCCTTGGTAGGAAATAAAAGTTAAATACTCTCAGTAAGATATGTGTTCCTGTCTCAAGGTCAGAGTTTCACTGTTTGGGATGTGATGGCTATATTCACGAGAGAGATACGAACATATTTTCAGATGCATCATCTATAATAGCAGAACCAAACAGAACTGTAAGAAACAAAAGAGCCATCAATGGGGAGTGGCTGAATAAAGTATTACGCAGCAGAGCTGGGGATCGAGCCACTGATGGAAGTGAACATATATGTTGACATGTGCTGATTTTATAGTTTCCCCAATGTACATTTCTAGTTGAAACAACCACAATGTGAGAGGCACAATGGACAAATCAGTCCTTCCAAACCCTATAAAACTTTAAATCTCTTCTCTCGCTCTCTGTTGTGCTATATATATACATATCTAGACTTTTTCTCTTCTAGAAGAATGAACAAGAATTTTGCTGATAGGGGTACCTTTGGGGAGAGAGACTGGCAGGGAAGGAATAAACTTTCACTTTGTACTTTATTGCTTTTTAAAAAAATTGTCAAGCCAATCATCCCACCATTTATTCAGCAAATATTTGTTGAAAGGCTACTGTGTGCCAGGCTACATAATGCCCTCTGTAAGATTGGCCAGATCCCAACTCTCAGAAAGTTAAGTCTGGTGAGGAAACAAATAGTCATAAGAAAACATAGAAAATATAAGTCCAGAAAGTTCTAAGAGCTAAGAAGAATTAAAAAGCTCATTAGTTAAAGATTAATAGGGGAAGACCACTGTAGATAGCATAATAGTCACCTGGTGCTCCTTAAATATGCCATAAACAAAAACATCATCAACAACAAAAATCCCCAAATGTGGTGCCTCACATCAGGCATCCCCTCTTCAGGCTCAATTCTGTAGGTCAACTGTGGCTGATGTAATTTAGGATGAACTTAGCTGAGCAGCTCTATTGTAAGCTATGGGGAATCTGTGCTTTTAGGTTGCAAGTTGAGCTCAGATCTGCTCTACACTTGTTCATCTGTGGACCAGGCTAAAATGTGAGCAGCTGCTCATGGAGACTCTTTTCGTGACAGATCATCAGAATGCAAAAGAGTCAAGTCAAGCTGCTCAAAGCCTTGAAGGCCTTTGCTTATAGTATACAGGCTGATGTCCCATTGGCTAAAGCAAGTCACATGGCCAAGCCCAGCGTCAGTAGGGTAGAGAATAATGCTCTACTCATGAGGACAACACATGGAAGTGAATACTTGCTGTAAAATAATGGATACTATCAATCAGGGCCTCTTTGATATTCAGATTGGAAACTGGACAGCAGTGAGCCAGCCAGGCCAAGACCATGCTCATATATCCGGTGAGGGCAGAGGAAACATTCCAGGCAAAGAAAACAATGAACACCTGTTTAGCATCATCTAAATTGTAAACTGCAGTTGGTTGCCTGGATTTTAGGCCATTTATAATTCTCTACGTAGAAGAACATTTGTGATCATTAATGTAACAGGACACACAATTCATCATTTCTTCTGAGGAATCTGTGATGTAGCAGTTGCCGTGTACCAAAGGAGGTGCTGGACCCAATGCAGGATTTCAAAGTGGATAAGCAAAAATCAACCCGATGACCATTAAACCTCTGGCTCTTACAGAGGATTAATTAAAAAAAAATGAAAAAATGGTTTTGGAAGGATTTTCGTAAAAAGGCAGTGCTGAGGTCCCCGGTTCCTCCCAGTACCTCCTAGGGAGACGTTGTGGTGTGGTTGTCAAAGCTGAACTCCCGCAACTCCAGCAGGCTGGAGAGAAGGGGCAGCTCCTGGGTGTGGCTGTGCTCCCCTCCATGGGCTCAGAGGTTACCCCAAGTTCTGGGGACAGATACGGAACCTTGGTATGCCTGTGGGCCTGTTTGCCTTGGGTTCTTTTAGAAGGGGATAAGGGAACCCCCAAGTTGGAAGAGGCTGAGGGTGCTCCTCTGGGAATACAGCTGTGAGAGGAATTCTCAGCCAGCCCTAGGCAGCCTCAGGGAGGCGCCCAGCAGGGGGAATCCGTACCATGCTCATGGGAAAGAAATGTGCATTAAACATGCTCCAGTCTCAGAGATCAGAAGCCATCAAAGGACAGTGCGGTGTACACACGAGCTTGCCTCTCCAACCTCCCCCACTGAGGCTTGAATAGCTCCACACACAGGAGCTACCTGGAGGGGAAGGAAGTAGCAAAGCGAAGGTGCCCAAACCCCTCACACCCCTTCCTCAGGGGCAGCTCTCTGCCGCTGGTTGTAATGAGAATGAACAATGTGTTTTCCTGCTGGACTACACATTCTAAATTCTTGATCGAGACTGATACTGAGTGACAGTAATGATGAACCTTTCTACGAGTGATCAGAAATGCCTGCATTTTTATTTGTGGCTTCTGCTAAATCACAAAGCAGATTCTAAGGGCAGTGGTACTCAAAAATAAATTTGCTTTTGTGATTATACCCCTAGAATCCTGTCCAGCCTACCCATTACATTTACTAGACGACGGCCATTGATGCATTGTGTTACGAGTTTTAGAGCTATTACCTCCTTTACAAGAACTCTTTAAGGTAATTATAATTATCCCCATTTTATATATGAACAAATTGAAACCAAAGGAGACTAGGTGATTGTCCAAGGTCACAAGATAGCATGTGTTGAAGCTGGAATTGAAACCGACTCCATTTTATCTGACTCCAGAGTCTGTGCCCTTAGCGGATCTGATTTCTTCCCCTCAGTCTATCCCCTCCACTGTGTGTAGAGCACCCAGGCTGTGCCCAGCTCTCCCACCAATTCTCAGGTCAGACAAGCCCAGCT